>NW_024104674.1:0-356991 GCF_003945595.2 Pipra filicauda | reverse complement strand
AAAGCTCAGTTAGCCACCAGAAATTCATCCAAAGAGGAGGTCCACTGGCTAAATGATGAAAAGTAGCCATTTCAGAAGTGATTCTGCATTCTAGTCAGGTTTGCAGGCTAAAGCAAACAGGATGAGTTTTCATAACGTTAGTAATTCAGGTTTTGTTCCTACAGCTCCTTTTCTGAATAGGGGAAAGAGAAAGGGGTAATTTTTGGCTCCTCAACAGCAGCAAAAGTAATACAGCAAAGAGGGCTCAAAGCTATGCCATAGCTTATTGAGGAGTTCCAAATTTGTATAGACCTTGCAAGGGACCATTGTTGCAAGACAGGTGAGCTGTTTAAGTCAATGCAACTGCTAAGACTTAGTTCTGCAAAGAAAGATTGAGGTAAAAAAGTCTGTCCAGGAAATGTAAACATGTGGCAGATGGTTGGGATCAATCAGTACCCAGCTTTTAGCACTCTGCACTCTTGGAGTCTGTGGTTGTTGGCACCTGTGGAAACTGGGACTGCTCATACTCTCAAAGTGCTGCTGCAGATCAATGAACTGGCCTGACTTAAGTAAAGAAAGGCACATGTAAAAGGTAGGACCATTGAGGAGAAGAGGGTGCAAAATAAGCGGTAGTGAACCTCTTGGTGTGAGATGAAGGAGATGAGACAGCCTCTATTTCAATGGTATAACAGGATTAGTAAAGAAATTATAAACAGAAACATGGAAAAAGGTAAAATATGACACTAGAAAAGTGGAACTGAACTCTGTTCATTCTGTGAAACCTGGACTATTGCCAGGAATAATGTATTCCCAGGGCCAAGGCTTTGCATTTGTTAATGGCAGACTGCATGAGAGTCCTGTCAACCCATCCCTCCACCTTTCCAGGGTCCTGCTGGATGCCAGCCCTACCCTCATTGTATCAGCCTTTCCTACAATTTATTGTTGCCAACTACAAACTTGTGGAGTAAGGGAAATTAAACTAATCTGGTGCTAGTGATGGATTCTTCCTCAAATGCCTACTCCATTCATGCAGCATATTGTTTCCACTCCCCAGATTATTATTCATTGCGATTTTCTACCACATGGTCATCATACATAGTACCCAGAGTAAAAAGGGATACTAAAAAAGCAGGTTGGGTTTCTGCCCGAAAAGACCTTATTCTTTAACTTCATCTTTTCCATCATCATGGCTGGGCTTAGCGAACGAAGATTTGGGAAGGGCTCTATACACATTTGTTACAAGCACGGAGGTGGCTAAAAAGGCCAATATGAGACAGGCATGTCCAATTGCCAAAGGCACAGCAGAAAGACTCCTTAGGTGGTAAATGCTGCAAGACACGATTCTTTCTGTGTTGTCTTTTCTCCTCAAGAGTGATCCTGCGTGCGTTCTCAAAGGAGACAGCTGCGTTATAGATGGTGTGTCTCCAGGCCTCCCAGTTGGAGGCCACAGTAGACCAGTTATGTTGATCAATGTGGCCAAGGCCCAATGTTGTTTCAGGGAGTCCTTGTATCTTCTCTTTGGGGCTCCTCTCTTGCAGCAGCCAGTGGCAAGTTCACCATAAAGCAAGGTCTTAGGGAGGCGGTGGTCCTTCATCCTGGAGACGTGCCCTTTTTAACACCCACTTTTTTATCTGTGTATGATTCTAGACCACAGAATATTCTGAGTTGGAAGGGACCCACAAGGATCATCGAGTCCAACTCTTAAGTAAATGTCTGGTTTGCTCCTAATCCATGACCATACAATACACTGAAACCAACTGTAGCTTCCCCCCAAAGCACAGCCCAGAGGTTTTTAATCAACTAGTTTTAATTGATTACACCAATCATTGCATAATATTTTTAAAGCCTGCAAGCCCCATTTTCAGAAAGGGCTGCAGCCACCTTGTTACTTCTTTGTCGGGAACCACAGTGTAAGGTATTTGTTGTGATGGTTTTTAACATATGGAAGATCAACATCAGATTCCTAAAATATTCTGAAAACCAGTTATAGCTTTAACAGTGGCTGTGGTTAAATATAAAACCCAAGTAATTCGTTCTATTAAAAAGCTCAAGTCTTATTTTTATCAAGTGATGTTATGAGGGCATGTTCTAAATCAGCCTAAAGCTCTTGTAGCTACAAGAGCTTCACTTCTGCAACTTTTTAACAACCCAATTAAGTTGGTACAGCTTCTTGTGCATGTTGTTAGTACAGAATTCTTCCTCTGACACTGCCCAGATCTGACAAACTCCAGAAGATTAAACATTTGAAGAAGACAGGCGAAGAAAATGCAAGAGCTGAATAATAATGTTGAGTTTATTTTTCCCCTGCAAAGATGAGTCTCATTTGGACAGGGTCAGGTTGCGATGGGCACAAAGGACTAAGAAATAAAACCATACATTTTATGCATTCATGTAACACTTCTCTTGACATCCCTCTCCACACTACCCTGCACTACTCCATAAGCACAGGCCCAGTTTAAGATTATGCTGCTAATGATGATATGCAAGTATTCCAAGCATCCTCTAACCAGAATGTGTATTCCATGCAGGATTAAAGAACAGTTTGCCTGATGCACACTGGACAGGCGGTATGGAGCAGGGTCAAGGCAAGCATGTAGCAGAGCTCTGAAATTTCCTTTTTGATCAAGCAAGTAGTGAGCATATGTTGGCTCACTATGGAATGTGTGCTCAGCTTACTTTAGTGGAGTTTCAGCACTGACCTTTTGCTGCATTCCTCCAGCAGCAGTAAAATGGTTCTGCTTAAGTAAACTGACATATACCACGTGCAAACGCAGCTGTCTTCTCCAGCCCATCATTTCTCCTACTGTTACAAAAAGCCTGGAGGCATGGCAATGCTGTAATTTAATGTGTAATAACCTCCCACGAAAATAATGTTGTGAAAATTAATTGTGCTCGTGGCACAATAAAATCCACCTTGAGAAACCAGAATTGGCCACAGGAGTGCATGCTAATAGGCCCTGGATTGTTGTACTTTATTACTATTTATTACTATCTGTCTGACAAACACAGGAAGCACCACCTCCAGCTTGACCCATCCTTACCTCTCTCTGATTGCTTTATGTTTTCCATCTTTTGTTCTTGTTCAGCTTAGTTTTTGTAAGTGTCTGGCAGGTCTGGTCTCTCATCTGCAGCAAGCAGGTGACTCAGCAGGCAGTTATTACTGGGCAGGATGCTTCTTTAAAGAGCTATTTGTGATGTCAAGTGCTACCATCAGTGAGAGCAAACCACAGGGACACAGCCAGATTTTGCACCAATTTGATGTCATTGTACTGCATGAAGACCAAGGCTTTCCCAGACAGCTTGCAATTCCAAATACCCCTGTTTATGAGATGCATTAAACTCAGACACTTGGGCTTGGCTCTCAGAAAGTGCTGAATGTGTCCCATCTGAAAGCCAACCTGCTTTAGTTTGGGTACTCAAAATGAAGACGTTGCTTGGTGTTTGGATACTCAAAAATGAAGACATTGCTTGGTGTTTGGATGGACAGGAGAGCTCTTTCCTTTATGCGCATGGCCTGAGCTTCCCAAAAGTCACAACTGAAAGCATCTTTTCCCATAAAAAAATCAAGTAGAAAACACAAAAAAGACATGGATCCAACATTTATTGCATAAAGCCTGCACTGCCAAATTCTTGATGCCTTTTTCCTAGAATCATAGAATCATTTGGGTTGGAAGTGACCTTTAAAGGCCATTCAGCCCAACCCCCCTGCAATGAGCAGGGACATCTTCAACAGATCGGGTTGCTCAGAGCCCTGGTCAGCCTGACCTTGAATGTTTCCAGGGATGGGGCATCCACCACCTCTCTGGGCAACCTGTTTCATCACCCTCATTGTAAAAAATGTCCTCCTTATATCTAATGTCAGTTGACCCTTCTTTAATTTAAATCCACTATCCTTTGTCCTGTCACAACAGGCCCTGCAAAGAACTTTGTCCCTCTCTTTCTTATAGATGCCCTTTGAGAACTGAAAGTTCCCCTGGAGCCTTTTCTTCTCCAGGCTGAACAACCCTAATTTTCTCAGCCTTTCCTCGCAGGAGAGTTGTTCTATCCCTCTGATCATCTTGGTGTCCCTCCTCTGGACTCTCCAAAAGATTCTGTGCTGGGGACCTGAGGGCCCCCTCATCGCAACAACCAGGATATGCTGACTCACCTGGTGGGTCTCACACCCAGACAAGGGGGCAGACTGTCCTAATCAATAAATATCTACTTGTTGTAAAATAATTATGGGCAGAAGAAGAACTAGAAAATGTTGTTGTCGTCTTTCAGGAAAAGATTCCCCACTGTAAACCAAAGTAAGATATAACTGTGGTAGTCAGATATAAATATGGTGTACATAGATAAAGAATCAGCGTGACTGAAAGCCTCTTCTTCCAAACTCTATAAATGAATACCCTTCATGTGTTCTGCACATCTCAAAGATTCTTTTTTTATTTTTAATTAACATGATCCTTTTAATTACAATATAGGTGTGAGATCATGTTGGTTGGAAGGGACCTTTGGAAGTCATCTAGTCTAACCTCCCACTTGTATTAGGATTCCTGCCAGCCCTAGAAAAGATCAAGCCATGGCTGACCTTCATGTTGTATTTCCAGCAGTAGAGAGACAGCCATCTAACTTAACATATGATGATTACTATAGGGCTAAGAATAATTCTCTGACTGGGGGCTCTTTTGAATACACTGGATGGTACCTGTTGCAAAGACCTCTGGCAGTCGATTTTCCTCTTTTCTTTATTTCTTTTTCTTTCTCCCTTCCTTCCTTCCTTCCTCTTTCTTTTTTTCTTTCTTTCTTTCTTTCTCTTCTGTGAAAATGTAAGCACCTGAATAATGTTACTGATGTGAATGAATGGGTCTATTAATTTGTTTTGTTTTTCATGAGATATGTTCTGCCTACACTAATGCACTGCCAACAAGGGGGATTTGAAAAGCATGGTTTTGAATTTTGTGGAGCTGTATATGTTCTTACTGTTAGAGATAGGCTGGGAAGTGAAATCTTGGGCCAATTGCTGCCAAAACTCCCACGAAGTTCAGTAGGGCTGGTATTTAACATTGTGTTGCCATAAAAAGCCCTGAATTTGGCTTAGGTGGGCAACTGAGTGGAGAAGACTGACTTTAAAGTCAGCCACTATAAGAGCACCCAGCAAAGATCATCACATGAAGGTTTTGGGGCTTTAGCTTTTCAAATTCTGTAGTTTCAATACAAACAATTTTGATGGTCCTCTTTACAGAGCCTTTCCAGTTCAAAAACTGCTGTTTTCATGGGGAGAGCTCACAGCTGCTTGAGTGTAGTGCTCTGGCTGGAAGGCCTTTGTAATGACCTTTTTGACCCTTGTAATGATCTTTTTCCTGGTATGGGACTTCAGTTATAAGAAATTAGCTTCAAATGACCTGTGGGTGCAGGTATTTTCTTCTGAGGCCTTATCAGAATCTGGACATATTACTTAATTCCTAGGTGATTTTAAGTGATCTAACTTTTCTATAGCTGTATAATGTTTCCAATCAGCATAATTTCCTGATCTAAAACTACTTTTTGTCTTTTTCTAATTTATCCTATCATTACCTGGCCCCCAGTTTGCAGCTTCATAGAATCACAAAGTCACTTAGTTTGAAAAAGATCTTTAAAGACAATGGACTCCAAACACTAACACTGCCAAGTCCACCACTAATCCATGCCCCTGAGCACTACATCCACATGTCTTCTAAATCCCTCCAGGGATGGTGACTCCACCACTTCCCCGGGCAGCCTGTCCCAGTGCTGGATAACCCTTTCTCTGAAGAAATGCTCCCTAACATCCAATCTAAACCTTCCCCTAGCAAAACTTGTGACCCTTTCCTCTGTTCCTATCATTTATTCCTTGGGAAAAGAGACCAAACCCCACGAGGCTACAACCTCTTCTCAGGGAGTTGTAGAGAGTGACAAGGTCTCTCTTCAGTGCTAACAACAAGAACTCCTCAGGTCTGCTGCCTGTCTTCTGCATGACTGTCAACTGTGTATCATTCAACCTCTTGAATGCTTCCATTTTTAAATCAATTTAGTAGAATAAATTGTTTGATGCAATGGTAGGCTTTCTAAAAGGACTAGATAATTTGAAACACAGGGACTTTGCTGGGTGTTGGGCACTTCAGGGGTGAGGCAGCTAATTTTCATTAAGGATACAATAATTTCATTTCAAGCTTTGTCTTCTGTGTTGTGGTCACTCAGAAAGATGCCAACAGTGTATTTTTATCTGCAGTTCATATTTCTCAACAGGAAGACTCCAGAGAGCTGAGGAGCACTATCAACGCAAGAGCGGTGTGGACCATTTTACATGTAGCAACATCAGCTTGCAAGACTTGCCTGTAATTTATGGACTGCCTGGAAGAAAGAACCACTTCCATCGGCAGGGAGAATTGCCTAAAATGGCTAAAAACACATCCAAGATAACAACTGGTGGTCAGGCAGCGGTTTCCAAACAACTACTCAACAGAAGGACTCACATCCTCTTGTGTAGCTGGTCAAGCTTGAGGCCAAGCTCCTGTCAATGACCCACTGCAAATTCCATCTTTTATTGGTGAGCAAGGAGAGATTCAGTCCTCAAAAAAGGAGGCTTGGCTGGCTTGTGCTGGTAGGATTTCCGCTGTGGAAATAGGCACGGAGAAGACTGATAACATGGATGAGGAGGGGCGGAAGGAAGCAGGCCCCTGTTTGTGGAGTGCTGCTATTTCTGCTGGGATTTAAAACTGTCCTTTGGAGCAAAGTTGAAACAGTCGCTATAAATGACTTGCATGAGTGAGTACAGAACATTTTGGAGGATTATAATTTATGCCAGGCAGGAGCTGTTATGGCTCAGTTTAAGGAACTCAAAATAAGATTTCTGGGAGACAACCAAGCTAGTTTCACCTTTGGTAACTTCCCAGTCCAAGACATTCCTAACTTTATGTGTACCAGGTCTGTTCCTGCCTGGGGGCTGAGGGCCTTGAACTCCTATTGAAACTCAAAGATGCTCTGATGACATTTGGCACTGTTAAGAGTTGGAAAGAGCTGGCAGTGCCATGTAGCACATCTCTATGCCCCTTTATCCAAACCTGAATTAATTCAGAGTAAGGATTCCTTCCCCCAAGGTTTTGTCTTCTATGGAAAATCTCTCTTGAAGGAATGGAGAGATATTCTCCATGGGATATTCCTTTGTGCAGATTTAAAATAAATCAACATATTAAGCCAACTGGAGATGAAACATGCCTGCCTGGACACAGACAGTCATGCACATGCTTCCCAAAGATGGAATAGAAGGTGGGAAAAATTAATCCAGTTCTGCTGAGCAACCAGGAAGGCAGACATGGAGCCCTGTCTTTCCACCTCTCAGGCAGATTGAGAGCACTTTATAACACAAAGGCATAGCTGTATCCTGTCACCTTGATCCACACAGTGGACCTCTCTCCATTCTCAGAGAAATGTTTGTACATTACGAGACTGATTTCTAAGTTTTTAGAAAGGTTGCTTCTCTAAATCTTACATAGTTTTTTTTGCTAGTTTTATCCCTGTTAGTTAAGTCGAAACCCTTCCTGGAACATGAGGTACAAACCCACCTCCTCCTTACTCTTTGCACCCTTTGAATATTTACAGATGGTTTTCATATTCCCTTTCAGTTGTCATTCAGCCAGTGTCGCTCTGTGTGTATCTCTTCAAATGCAGCACCCTTGGAAGGACACGCGAGGGGGACACAAATTTTGCCCTCAGTTACACCTGTGTAATTTTGGAGTAAGACAGTGAACTTTAGTAGACTTTGAATTTACATGAGCAAAACACAGAGCAGGAAGTGAATGCCAAATAAAAACTAGGAAGACAATCAAAACTAACATCACATCCTGCACGCCCCAGACTGCACAAGGTTAGTGCCTTTTCTATCATGATATTTTTTCCTTTCATTCACACTGAGTGAATATTTAGAAGTTTGGAAGTGCAACAGCCACCTGGAACATGCCAGTACAGACCATGGCTCTTGTGAGAAGTGAAGATATCATCATTATGTGCCGGTCCATGCAGATTTCTTTCACGATTCAACACTGAGTTTTTCTATGTTACATAGATTATTAGATACTAGATACTTCGAATTTATAGGACCACGTTACAAACATGACACAGTAACCTTGTTTTGCTCTGTGACTTCTTTTTCCGATGGGTATCGATAATTATTCCCACTAGAGAAAATCTCTCCACCTTTTCTCAGCTCTGCATAGGACTGGTTGAAAGTGCTGTTCCATGTCAGTTCTGAAAGCAGAGGAACTGGCGAATGAGACAGGAACCGTGCATCACATACTTATGTCCATAGGACATTTTCCAGTTAAAAACATACATGACATGGAAATGAAGTGCCCAAAGGAAGTTTTGCTTGCTCAAGCTGTCTCATCTTCCCCAAGTTGCACTTCACCCCACTCTTTATACAGTGTTCCACCACCTCTGCAGTCTTTTTGGTGGCCTGTCCGTTCTGCCATATTCCACTAAACATATAGGCTGCATATATGGGCTGCAAAATTACATCAGCTATTTTCCAGCCATATCCTTTGGCCTGGTCTAAATTGTGTTCCTGTTCCAGCTGGCTTCCTTGATGGAGAGGGACTCTTTATAAGACTTTTTACAAGACTTTTTACACAGATGTGTGTAGGGACAGGACAAGAGGGAATGACTTCAAACTGACAGAGAGTAGGTTTAGATTGGATATAAGTAGGTTTAGATTGGATATTAGGAAGAAATTCTCTACTGGAGGCACTGGAACAGGTTGCCCCAGAGAAGTTGTGATACCTCATCCCTGGAAATGTTGAAGGTCAGGTTGGATGGGGCTTGGAGCAATCTGGTCTAGTGGAAGGTGTCCCTGCCCATGGCAGAGGGTTGGAACTGGATGATCTTTAAGGTCCCTTCCAACCCAGGCCCTTCTGTGATTCCATGATTCTCTATAATGATAGTTGATAGGTCCTCCTAAGCAATGGACTTTGGACATGGCACTCGGTATGGAACCTTATAGAACGAGACAGAGCTTGCAAGACTGACTTCACATCTTAATCTGACTCATTTCAACAGCTTTTCTCTTTATTATAAACGATAACCCTGTTTTTCTCCCTTTCCAGTTTATTCTGAAGTGGGAATTGGAAATAAGGAACTATGAACCACCTGTCTTTACCCAGAATCTGGCCTAACCTCTGAGAAACAACCTTCAAAAGAGCTTTACAGATTTCTTATGGGTTTCTCTATAGCTTAAAATCATCAGGGCAGCCTGTACCATGTGCAGAGAAAGAAGTTAGCCCATTCCAAATGGGAATTAAGATGCAATTTATATGCCCACTTCAGATGCTGTGAGCCTGCCACCCATGCTGAGCCAGTAGTCACCCATGGAAATACTTGGTACTGAAGCATGGGACATGAAAATGTTTCCAAGAACTGAAATGCTTTGCTTCTAAATATTCAAAAATGCATTTTCAAGAGTAACAAGCACATAAGACAACTGGCTGTGGCTGAGCTCACTCAGATTTGGTAACCTCAGGCTGCCTTCACCATACATGCTCTCCCCAGGGCTCAGCCCAGGAGCAAGTTGTTTGTCCTTGTGCATAAGAATATATTCTTCTAATTCTGTGGTCCCACGGGACCACAATCCTGTGGTTGCTACTGACTTCTACCACATCCACTATCTAGTATGAAGTAATAAATGTATTTTTATGCAGTATTGATGTTGTGCCCTGGTACTTCCATGAGGCAAAGATACAAGAAGAGGGCAGGCATCTCTTTACACTGCTGACCTGGTGTGAATACCAGCAAATAGCTATATATTTTTGGATATAGCACAGGCAAGAAATAAGAGTAAATGAGGCCTGCAAGGACTAATGCTCAAAATATCATGCAAGTGTAAATTAAACTCTCCTCCAATGAGGGGAAAATGAGACACAGATGAAATAAACTGATCAACTTTTAAGCTCACAGAAATCACAGAGCTGGGTTAGAGTGTGTGATCTCAGTCCTAACTGAGATGGAACCAGGTGTTCTTTAAGGTCCTTTCCAACCCAAACCATTCCATGATAATTTCCTCCTTTACACTATAGCCCTTCTTCCATAATCACCTTCTGTGGCTTCACTCATCTCTGATACAATGGGAAAAGTTATAAAATAACTCTTTTATCTTTAAGCTGAACTTAGATTGTGCTCTCCAGAGAGAACTACTGCAGAAGGAAAGACCCCAGATACCATTCCCACCCCTCTGGGCAGTGCCATCTACCAACAGGATAATTTCTGGCATTGCAGCAGGGGCAGGACAAGGTCTGTACATCTGTGCCTCAACTGCCTGCATTCTGCTGCCCTTGTTTGCCACCAGTTACCATGTGAGCTGACAGACAGGGATCACAGAGCTGGGGACAATAGGTGAAGGTCAGTAACTTATATCCTTGGCAAATCAAGACCCTCGGCAATTTTTTTTTCCTTGCAACAACCTCAGTTCAGACTCTGCAAAGGGCACCTGCAGTTTACAGTGGTCACCACGAGCAGGTTAATAAAGCTGAACAACGGCATTTGCTCCTCACTCCTCCTAGTGGCAAAAATTTTTTATTCAATACGAGCCATGCCTGCAATTTTGCACGACATTTTCAAGGCATTAAATCCTGTCATCCTTCCAAGGAATAGTGCACTGCATATACAAATAGAAAACCTCATTCCCATTAAGTCACTTTCCTCTTAATCTTGAATAGCTTTTCATGACCCAAACAGGGTTTCTGAGAAATTGCAGCCTGCATGTTACAGTTGCTGGGTACAGATCAAACAGAAAGTACAGTTTAGGCGATCCCATCTCTATATTCTGGGTTTTTTTTCTAAAAGGCAGCTAAAAATCTGCTGTTACCACCACTTCCTTGGGAACAGATATGAAAAATGGGAATAATACATGTTGTGTCAAGGATCCTTCTGACAAAGATTCCCTCTGGCAGGACAATTCAGCACTTCCAAGGGTCAGTCTTCAGTAAGCAGAACTAATAGTCTCCCCATACCATTCCAACCACTTTGACTTTCCAAAACCTCATCTCTAGAGCTTGTTTGTTCTTTTTAGTACCAAAGACCAACTGCTGACAAGTTTCTATGCAACCTCCTGAGGACTGAAAACACACATTCAAAAAATAAAAGGCAAAAAGCTTAACTATTTTCTTAGAAATTAGCAGCAGTTTCACCTAAGTGCAACTAAATTAAATGGTGTCTTCCTGCTTTGGCAAAGGAACGGGCATATTTTTTATTAACAAATAGTCTAGAAGTATAAGCAAGATATTTGCTCAAGGACTGCTGGTGTTCCACAGGCTCCTTGTTGGTGGATGTGATGACTGAAGGGAAAAATAAAACTAAAAATCTGTAACACAGACCTTTATCACAACACAGATAAGTCTTAGAGCTTATAAAAAGGGATACTTCTGCCACCACACCTTTCCTAAACAGAATAGTGTTAAGAGCACTTGCTTTTCTGGGACCAGAGTTTGATTTCAGCTGAAGGCCAGCAATGTAAAATGAGCTCTAATAGGATTAATCCAGCTCCTTCTAGATGAATTCACATCCTTCTTTTCTAGAACACCAAATTAGGTTGCATTACTTGCATGATTCCTCTTTAGAAGTTGCTGGCAGAGGAAAAGAAAGTATTTAACAGTTCAGCAAGAGATGTTTGCTGGGTCACTTAAGTGGCTTCTTACAGCATGCAGGACTCAAAAATACTAAGCTGAGAGTCTGTTATTACACAATGACTTTATACACATCATGAACTGGTGATTATTCCTTGGATTCTCTGTGAGAATTTTAAATTATGCAGTTTCCCCACAAGGGAGCTTTGCCATCTTTGCATTTGTCAAACTAAATCACTTTCAAAGAAAATCACAATGGAGATAGAAAAGAATTTGGGTTTTAATTAGCTTTCAGGTTCTCCAGTTTTCAAGTGCAGAACTTCAGCAATACATAGGCAGAAATTTCTGATTCCAGCTCTGCCAGGATCCCCACACTTCCTACACAGCAGAACTGTGGATCTGAGGAGTCACCTGGGACCTTCCCCTCCCCACCTGCTTTGCCGTGAGCCCAACAGTCCTGGCAATCCCAGCAATCCCAATTCCAGACAGGACTTTCCCTGTGGCCAGTCTCTGCATAGGAGGGCTCCTTCCAGTCTCCTGGGTCCACAGCTGAGTTCCAGGATGTCCAAGAAGGAGGAAAACCAGTTCCCAATATCGTCCTTACCTGCCATCACTGGGATGCAAGGCTGGTTTGGTTGGGGTTTTTTGACTGGATTCAAGTTTGTCCCAAGAAATTCCATAGCTGCATCTTGAGCTGTCTCCCCAGAATTTTCTGATTATTCATAAAATGTTAATAACTAATAAGCAGCAAATTATACCTGTACAACAGTCCAGAACACTTTAGTGTTCCTATTAAGTTGTTCATATGACACACTTGTCAATATGAAGTCTGAAAATGAAGCAAAAAGCAAACATAGTAAAAAAAAAAAAGGAAGAAATAATAATTAAAAATTCTAATTATTGTCACAGGTGTATAATAATTTGATTTTTTAAACACTCCCATGATTTACAAAATGTAGCAGGTTAAATGGTTGATTAATGTCTTTCATTCTGTAAAAATGGGGCAGTAATACATTTTATTTTGTGGTCACTGTTACAAATTACACCAAAGTTATTCCAAGGAGACACCTGACATTGTTTTTTTAAATCACTGAGAAAATTCAGAAAATGTTTGTAAAAGTCAACAACTAGAAGAACCTTGTTCCTTCTCTTATGCCTACTTATGTATGAGGATCGCTCATATATTTCTGTAGATTACATACAATAAGTTACATTGAATGTCTTTCAGATAAAGTTTAGGACTTCAACATTAATACTGTGCTGAAACAAAGCAAGAGGCAAAAATCAGCTGCTCACACCCAGGTACAGACAGCATTTATCTTTTATTACGATGACACGATTCTTGAAAATGCAACAAATACCATTTCAGGGTCATCATCCCTCAGGAAAGAGACATTCTAGTCCAGAATCTCTTTAATCTCATCCTCTGTCCACAGGATACAGCTTTCTGCTCCTCAAAATTCAGTGCTTCGAGGTCAGAGTCAGTGTAGAGGATACTCTGAAGATCTGGGGGAGCATGTTGCTCAGCTGGTAAAACATTTCCTCGGAAATTGTCTGGGGAAAAAAAAAACCCACACCAGTAAGCTTTGGCTTTTGGAAGAATTAAGTCTCTCTCAACCTTGTTTCTTGATATTTCAGAGAACTGCTGCTTTTCAGAAGACCACACAGATAATTTTCAAACTGTGTGTTATAATCCTACTTAATTAAATTAAAAGGAAAAGACTGACCTAAAAACACTGTATTTATGTGACATATCCATTTCCAGTAGATTTCTTGTTCCAATAATTATTTCTACCTAACAAAAGTAGGATAGTGCTGCTTGTTATCTACAGGACTCCTGCCCTCTGAATTCCAGCATTAGATTAAACTTCAGTATTTATTCTTGGCTTCCTCCTTGCTCAGCAGCTTCCTACTTTGTCAAGAAATACGTGTTATTTCTTTCCTAACATAACTCTGATTTTATGTCCAGCACTGCCTTTTATCTTTGGAAAACTTCCTGTTTCTGAAGATCAGCTACAACTCCAAATTAAATCATTCTAGAACCTTAATTACAAGTAACTTTAAATACCCGGGGTAATTCAGGATTTTGTGGAAGCATGACTGAAGCGACTGCATTGCAGCTTTCCAAGTTGTTAGGTGTTATGACTAATAAACACCTAAAGTTCTGTAATGCAAGGTTAGCCCATCTCCTCAGGGTAACAGCAAAAAAAGTCTCTTTTTCAAAAATGACGCACATTTGGAAAGCTGAACTTCCCAGTTTGAAATTTTAGCATCCTCAGAAGATACTACTGGATATTCAAAAATATAAACCTTAATCCTGTTTTACAGGCAAGGAACCAAAACCACACTGATTAATTTAAGCTCACCCCAAAAGAGCAGGGAATAGCAAACACATCAAAACTAGATCTGCTGACATGTAACTTCTTTTTCCAACAGTCTCCTAGGTTGGATGTGAATTTGGTTTAACCTACCTGTGGTACCAGGAATTGTACAGTCCGAGAAATTCCTCCATCCCACGAGGCCATTTCCATCATGAAACCTAAAATAACAGCATTTCTTATACATCCATGCAATATTTCCTATTAATCACACCAGCATCAATCAGTGAGGAAGTTTTCACATAAAAGTCGGGATGGATGACATATCCATCAGGAATTACTAAAGGTCACCATAGGAAGAGGTTCCTCAAGTAGGTGGTAGAAAGAACACTACTAACATTTTAAATTGAATGACTGGTTCAAGTATTTAAGTGCAGCACACAAAAATGCAGAAAGTAATAACAACACTTGGAAAGACAGAAAACCATGCTGAGTCACGAGGACTTTCCATCAAGGAGATGAATTAGTACATAAATTAGTCTCGGAAAAATGCAGAGAATTCCATTGTTTGAGGCAATCAAAATACAAAGGGCACTGGAAATCACAGAATCATAGAATCATAGAATAGTTTGGGTTGGAAGGCACCTGAAAGATCATCCAGTTCCAACCCCCTGCCATGGGCAGGGACACCTTCCACTAGACCAGGTTGCTCAGAGCCCCATCCAACCTGGCCTTCAACATTTCCAAGAATGGGGCAGCCACAGCTTCTCTGGGCAACCTGTGCCAGGGCCTCCCCACCCTCCCAGGGAAAAATTTCTTCCTAATATCCAATCCAAACCTGCTCTCTGTCAATTTGAAGCCATTGCCCCTTGTCCTGTCTCTCCAGGCCCTTGGAAATAGTCTCTCTCCATCTACCTTGTGGGCTCCCTTCAGGTCCAGGAAGGCCACCATTAGGTCACCCCAAAACCTTCTCTTCTCCAGGCTGAACAATCCCAAACTCTCTCAGCCTTTCCTCACAGCAGAGCTGCTCCATCCCTCTGATCATCTTGGTGTCCCTCCTCTAGCCTTGCTCCAACAGCTCCATGTCCTTCCTGTGCTGGTCCCCCAGAGCTGGAGGCAGCACTGCAGGGGGGTCTCCCCAGAGCAGAGGGGCAGAATCCCCCCCTTCACCTGTAACAGCAGCTCTTGCCCTCCTTCAGAAACTTCTCAAAGCAGTACTATGCACTTTTTCTTCTCTGTGTTTAAGTTGTAAAGATCCTTCTGAAACATTTTTCATCTCAGTACTCTAAGTGTCTGAGAGTATTTCCTGGTATGACAGCTAACAGCTTCAAAGGAAAAAATATAAGCGTGTTTAACAAATGATAAATTTTGAAAAACACCTTTTTAATTTTTTTGTAAAATACACAGCCTGAGCTGAGAGTGGATGTCACCAAATGCAACACAAACCAAAACCCAACCAAAGCATTCACTGACATACCTTTGACACACTTGAACACAAGCTCCGCCCTCTTCAAGCACCATGGAATGGTCATTTCCTAAAAATGAATAAAAGAAAAGCCTCAGTGCACAATGGATCTAACCAACAAGAGTGGCAGGGTAATTATTAAAAGTAATATATTTTTGTTGCAGAACCTCATTTTCCCTGCAGCATTACAGACTGAGTTTTCCAGAGTGTTCTGGGCAGGTGGTATATACCTTACAGGAGATCAGAAAAGCACTGCCATTGCTTATTGGCAGGAGACCCCAATGTCAGAACGCTTTTATACAGGAAAATGCAGGAAAATGTCCAATATCCAACTGATAAATGTCAGGTTCATGCTTCAGCTAGTCAAAACCAGGTTCCTGACCACATCTTAACAGCATAATGACTTCTATCTGTTCTTGATGATTTTGGTGAAGGTTACTTGGCACACCCACAGCCTTCAGCAAAACCTTCTGTCTAATACTGGAACTAGAAGAAGCCCTTCTCCTCTAAAACTGCATTTATGTTAATGGTAAAAACAAACAAAATTCATCTTCATCTGATGAAGGAGTTTCAGATATAACAGAGAGCAAATCCTTACCTAAAGTTCAATAGCAAAATGTGGCATGCAAACCACATGTGTTTAAGATATGGCTACAAGTACTGGACTAAATAATTTAAGTTAACAGTTTAAATAATCTCGTACATTAAACATTCTTTGGTTGAATATTCCTAGTCAGAGACAGAATGACTCACTGTAAACACTTCTCAGAAAGAAAACAGTCTCTATTTGTTCAGATGTACTCTCAAGATGAAGATGAGCACTTCCTAGTCTGAATACAGGAATAGAGACGTGGAAATCAATTTATCTTCCCAGGTACCTTTTCAAATGTAAGCTTTACATCATTTTCTATTCACAAAAAAAAAAAAAAAAAAAAAAAAAAAGCCAGCCTTTGTTTTGCAATGTCAAACACTGCAATCTGCCATTATCAAAGAGCTTAATTTCAGGATTAAAGAAAGTTATTTGAGAGGGAAGGTTATCTAAGAATGATAACTGATAACACTGAAGCAATAAACTGAATGTGTGGCCAAAATTCCTACTTAGGTGGGAGTATCCCTTGCCCTCCCCAAAATACACAATAAGTTAAAAACAGTGTAAGTTAGAAATGTCTTTTCAGAAAACATTCATTATGTAAATCACTGCATCAATAGATGCTGCTTTTAGGGTATTCAACACATTATTCAGAACAATGCTGAACAAGTATTGGTTTGGGGTTTTTTAATTTCTAAGCTTTCTAGAAGAAACACTTGATCTTTATTATAACTTATCTGCCCACATGTGCTTTCTGTCACAATAATTTAGGTGTTTATTGTTGGTTTTGATCTCTGTTTTGGCTTGGGTAAAAAAACAAGTGACTAAGAAGAAAAGTTCTCTCTTGGGACTACCTTGTGCAACTACTGATGGGAACTAAGCCTTAAAAGGATTGATTGAAACAGCAGGATATGACACTATTCCTTGGACTGTTTTAGAGGAACACAGATGTTAAATTTTGTGGGCACTCAGGGAAATAACAGGTTGAATCCAGAATGTCACTCCATGAAAGCCACAGGAACTGAAAATGATGTTGCAGTGATTCATTTCTAATCCATCTTTAACAATGTAAGTTCTCATGAATTTGCCATATTATCAGGATTTTTCTCTATGTGCAGACTAAGTAACAGTTGTGAAAACGATGATCATTTAAGTACCAATTCAAAATACAGTGCAGAATACAGGAAGTAAAATCATGCTGAAAAAGATTGTGAACAGGGTTGGTGCAAGAACAGAACCAGGCCCGGGCCTGAGTGCCCAGGGCTGGGCCGCGCTGAGTGCACGCGTCCCGGGAGGAGAAGTGTAGGGAACAGAATAAAGGTCTCTATGTAACCTTTGTTGATCTCACCAAGGCTTTCGATACTGCGAACAGAAAAGGTCTATGGTAGATTTTGGAATGTCTAGGATGTCCCCCCAAGTTCCTTAAAATGATCATCTCACTCCATGAGGATCAGCACGGCCAAGTCAGATACGGCGACACACTTTCTGAGCCCTTTCTAACAACCAATGGTGTGAAACAAGGCTGCGTTCTTGCACCAACGCTATTCACAATCTTTTTCAGCATGATGCTCCAAAGGGCCACGGCAGACCTCGAGGATCAGGATGGTATCTACATTCGATATCGTACTGATGGAAGCCTTTTCAACCTAAGGTGACTGAAGGCCCACACTAAGACCTTAAATCATCTTGTCCAGGAGCTGCTCTATGCTGATGATGCCGCCCTTGCTGCCCACACAGAAGCAGCTCTGCAGCGTTTAACATCCTGCTTTGCAGATGCTGCTGAGCTCTTTGGGCTGGAAGTCAGTTTAAAGAAGACAGAAGTTCTCCATCAACCTGCACCTCAGGAAGTCTTCCATCATCCCCATATCACCATTGGCTAATCAGTGTTCAAATCAGTCCAGCAGTTTAATTACCTAGGTAGCCTCATCTCCTCGGATGGTAAGATTGACGGGGAGATAGACAACAGGTTAGCAAAGGCATATAGTGCTTTTGGAAAACTCCATAAAAGAGTTTGATGAAATAAACACCTGAAGAAAAGTACAAAGATCAGTGTTTACAGAGTCATTGTGCTGTCTACTCTCTTGTATGGCTCCAAATCATGGGTCATCTAGTGCCACCACCTGCGTCTCCCAGAACGCTTCCATCAACGCTGTCTCCGTAGAATCCTAAACATCCACTGGTCAGATTATGTGACCAATACATCTGTTCTAGAGCAAGCAGCAGTCACAAGTATTGAGGCCATGCTGATAAGAACACAGCAGTGCTGGGCAGGGCACGTCTCCAGGATGAAGGACCAACCACCGCCTCCCTAAGATCCTGCTTTATGGTGAACTTGCCACCGGCTGCCGCAAGAGAGGAGCCCCGAAGAGAAGATACAAGGACTCCCTGAAACAAACATTGGGCCTTGGCCACATTGATCAACATAACTGGTCTATTCTGGCCTCCAACCGGGAGGCCTGGAGACACACCATCCATAACACAGCTGTCTCCTTTGAGAACACACGCAGGATCACTCTTGAGGAGAAAAGACAACGCAGAAAGAATTGTGTCTTGCAGAATACACCATCTAAGGAGTCTTTCTGCTGCGCCTTTTGCAATCGGACGTGTCTATCTCATATTGGCCTTATTAGCCACCAACGCGCTTGTAATAAATGTGGATAGAGCCTTTTCCAAATCTTTGTTGAAGAAGCCCAGCCATAATAACAGTGATCAGAAAGAAACAGTGTCCATCTCTGGAAGTGTTCAAGGCCAGGCTGGATGGGGCCCTGAGTAACCTTGTCTAGAGGAAGGTGTCTCTGTCCACAGCAGGAAGCTGGAACTGGATGATCCTGAAGGTCTCTTCCAACCCAGGTCATTCTGTGATTCTGTGATCACTTCTCTGAGGTTACAACCTTCCAACCATAAAAGAAAGCACAGAGAACACTCCTAATGAATGCCTGTCAGGGTGAAACATCTCTGCAGCTGGGCTCCTGGTTAACCACTTTACAAAAATGTTTTTATGTAGGTGGTAAACGCAGATTCAGAACTGGGGCCACTAAAGGCACAGAGTTCAGGTTGAGCTTTCAGAAATCTGTCATTATTCACTTCTCCTTCACCAAGAAGTCACATATTTGCATGTTTCAAATGAGGTCAGCCAGCTGCAAAGCACTGTAATAAGCAGTGCTGCCAATGCAAGTCACACAGGGTAGTTTTGCCTAAACATACACTTATCATATACATCACTTTCTGCTTATTCTGCAAAGACTTACAACTTCATATAAAACATAAATTGTTTTATCAGGACCTTTAAAGAATCCTGCACTAGACAAGAAGATTATTCTTCAGTTTCACACATTCTCAAGACATGATGAACACCTGGTCTGCTTTATTTGTATATTAAAATACAGATATGCAAATGACAGCTAAAACTAACAAAGTTTAAATAAAACAAAAGAAGAGAAGAAGAATATAATCAGATGGCAACTTGGCTAAGAAAAAGGTCAATTAATTTGTGAAACACAGCAACTGGGTCCCATGAGTGACCCACACTCCTGCCCTGCATGTTGATTACTTGCATTTGTGCCAAAAACAAAGGACTTGATACAAATTTCAGAACTAATTCCATCTGTTCCTAAAAGTCTGCTTTTCTGTATGGTAGTATATCCTTTAGAAGCTTCATTTTCCAACATTTTTACCTTTTGCATTGCTTGCTTTTTCATAATTGACCCTGATCCTGCAAAAGGGGGGCCACTTCTACACTGTGCTCCAGTCAAATTCTGTTACAAAACCAGTCACTGTTTAAGGGAGTCCTCTCATGAGCCTTTACCTTGCTGTGACTCAGGCACTTCCCAAGAGGTAAAGGCAATATTAAAATTACAAGTGAAAAATCAAAGGATTATTTAAAAAAAACCTACAACCGACTATAATTACCATTGATACCCTGGCATGGATGGCAAAATTATCTTTTTTTCCCTCATTTCTTTAGGTTTATAGACGTTCCACCTCTTAAGGATATGGCTGTGCTGCCTGTCCATCACTTCTCTCCCTGCCTTCCCACCCCCTTTTCTTCTCTGCTGGCATCTTCTGAGCCAGGTGTGACAGAGAAAAGAGGTTGCCAACAGTTTTAAATTACTGTACACTGTGAAAAGTTACTGACTGAGAGATAAGCTCTACATCAGAATCCCACTAAAGAAAATAAGACAGAACTCAGCCTAGTAGGTAAGAACACAAAAAGCCTCGGCAATATGCTGCCTCTTGCCCAGCTGGTATCTGGGAGGACTTAGAGGAAAAAGGGACAAAATTTAAGGATGATATTGATTAGACAGTGAAGAAGGAGAGAGTTAAAGGTGAAATTTGGTTGCTGTTGTGTAGGGCTGACATGCTACAGAGTGGTGTTTAGGATACAGAACTCTAAGCTGAGCTTTGCTAGATCTGCAGCTCCTAAAACTTAGTTTTCAGGTTTTATACTAATGATAATGAAAACTGGGGATCTGGTATCACTGCTGCATCAGCAAGTCTGAAGGTACAGTTCCTAAGCAAGAGCTGTTGCCACAAGACTCCACCTTTCATTAATACTCGTACAACTGTGCAACGAGCTGGATCCAGGAAGTGAAGTGTCCAAAATGAGGGGTGGGAATAACAACTCCAAGTGATACAGCTGGCTGAAATGTTTTTAATTGGTTCAGTTCCTTTACTTGGGTCACCACACAGATCCAAGTGCCAGGACAATGGCATGTGACTGAGATAGACCATCCCCATTTGGCTTAAACCAGCGTGAAATGCCCTTTGCAAAAATCACTTCGGTTGCACCCAAGGATATAAAACCAAACCAAACCTTCCACTGACTTACTTCTGACATTTCATGCACCAGCAGGAGAGGAATGCTGATGGTGGTGATGTCGTGTGTGCAGCAGACTTTGAGGATGTTTCTGAGCCCCATGATTGCAGGATCCCGAGCAGTCACATTAACAGACCTCACGTTGTCATCCACGCACAGGTGAAAAGCAACATGGATTTCAGACAGATTGGAATGGCGTGTGATGTAGAATTCTCCTGCAGAATAACATAAACCAAGATCTCATGGTGGTGATCTGCATGAAATCCCCTTGTTAGGCAATGTAAGGACGGGGTCATTCAAGATAAAAGTTAAATAGAAATATACAGCAGAGACGGGAACAAGGAGATTAAAAAAAAGAGGTTAGGAACCGAGTGATCTCTTGGAATATCACTGTTTTACATTCATCCTACACTCATTTTCCTGCTTTGATGGGTTCCACTGGTATCATGGACATGTGGTGTAATAACACACCAGTGCCAGCATAGGCGGATATGATCTATATATAGTACGAAGCAGCAAAACAAACACAGAGGAGGTGTAATACTCAAAATACACAATGCAAGCACTGAATTGCAGACAGATGTGGGAGGAGGAAATACCAAAAATGGATGGGTTCAAATAAAGGATGTGGAAACAGATAGTGGGTTACGTAACAACTGAGATATGGTACTGGAAGACAAAGGTATCAGTGATCATTAGAATTCAAAATAATTCATAAGAATGAGAAGATGAGTTGCAGAGTTGTTTGCAAACAACCATGTATTCATCTTCAAACTCCACAGCAGCTTTCATTACTAAACATCAGGATATAGATACTTTCTCTGAGGTGAATGGATTTCTCCATTCCCAAGTTAAAAAAACATATCCTAAAGTGCTTTTCTGCATCGCAATAGTGATGTACACCCAGTTATTTTAAAAAATAAAATTAGTTGCTGGCATTTCAGTTTCATCTTTTCCCCAAGACGCTCAGAGATCTTTTTTTTTTCACCCTCAAATTCTGAAAAGAAATTTTAGGCAAAGAGAAGTGATTTGCCCCAAGTCATATGATGCAATGGCAAAGCTGGGAATAGAAACCAGATGTCCTGACACCCAGTTCTCTGCCTTAGCCACAAGAACATCCTTCTCCTCTGATTGAGGTCAACTTGGGTTTAGTTTATAATTTATGTTCTGACTTTAGAGCTAAAAATGTGCATGTACAGAACACAACTTGCTTCAAGAAGTGGGGGGTCACTGCAACACAACTCACCCGGCAAAATATTGGACTGGTTTCGTTCAATATTCTTTAATTTATCTTCATTTCCACTCATTTTGTTTTCTGTATATAAACACACAGCAGAAACATTAAACAGGCCCTCTATTAATCACATTTTAGCACGAAAGTTTGATGTACTAAGATGATCTGTGGCTTGAATTTTTACCCCAAAGTCCACCAAAAGAAGGAGGATGCACAGAAGTGTTTTTGTTGCCTTCAAGACACACCGAACTGAATCCTACCTCAAATTATCAACTTTCTCATCATATTCTATGATATCTCTTCATTTGGAAAAAACAAAACACAGTTTCTCATACATGATACTGAACTTTCCAAATTGCCCCCACAACTACATAGCACCTATTACACTTTAAATGATGTAACAAATTTAACAAATTTGTTCCTAATAGATTTACAAAAATCAGCGGCATTTACATAAAAACAGCTTTCACTATTTCCCTCAAGACCACAGCAATATTTCCAAGAATAATGCAATATTCCCAAGAAAACCTGGTTTTCTATGTACTCCTGTGAATTTTTTCACATTCCTGACATATTTAAATCACACAGGTAGCTCTTTGCAAGAAAAACAAAGTTTTGGGATGTACAAACACCACGTGGTCAGAACATTTCATAGCCATTTGTAAATACAACTGCAAAGGAAATCATTCACAAAGATCTGGTCAGCACTAAAAGGTACACACATTTAGTCAATTTATTATTCAGTTTTTAGCATTCACTTTAAAGGAAGGGGAAAAAGTCATAACTCCTCTCCCGCTATTTTTAAAGATTTAAATTTAAATAGAAATAAAATGTAACCACAGATAAAGTCTGTGTTGCTACAGGCAGTTTAAACTGCAGAGGAAAGCAGGATGGCCTGGTACACTTCCCATGCTGTTAAAATGTGATCAGAACCTAAGGACTTATATGTTGGGTTTTAGTAAAATTACATCTGTTATGGCACCAAAGAGAGACTTTCATGAAAAGAGAATTTCATGCAGAAGTCTCAGGGTTTATTGCTAAACCCAAACATCCCAATTTTATAGATGAGGTAACTGCAGAAGAGTGGAATCAACTTGCCCCTGCCCACAAACATCCAGCTGCCCACTGTTCTATTTCAAGGAAAGTAATTTTGGTTGTCACTAACCATGGTGCCTTTTCGACTTACTGCTGCGCTGTGCTCGGGCCTTAAGTACAACCTTCTGGACAATTTCAAGCTGTTCTTGAATTCCAGGAAAGTGGAAATCCGTGCATTCTTGGCAAACAGTTGCAAAATCTAGGAAAAAAATAAGATTATGATCCGCGTCATCAGGTCGTGCTCAGTACCATTACATAATTCTACTCTACTGTTCAAGCAAGGCTACAAAGCTACAAAGTCAACCCCTCAAAAGCAGACAATTGCATGTTTTTGCAATTGCTGCACCCCCTTTCAATTTCTAAAAAAAATTCGGAGAGGAACAAAATATTTTTTGAAATAAATTAAATGCTCGGGAAAAAAACCAAAACAAAACCAAAGGACCAAACCAAACCAACTTTGAGTGTTGCTGCTCTTTAAACAAAACCAGCCAGAGAAAAAAAAAACCAAAACACAAAACCCCCCAAAACAACAGCAATAATATGAGCATTAAATGTAATTGTGCTTTAAAAATGATGCCTTGTTACTACCAGTCTTTCAATCTGTGATACTTTGTTAAAACATATAATAGATGCTTCCTACAGTAACAATAACATTCCAGTTTGTTTTGAAAAATGAGAGCTATTAATGAAATTCTTAAACAGTGTATCTGGAAAACTGGAATTACAGTTCTTTCCTTTCAGTTCTCAAAACACAGATCTTGAAAGCTAAAGAAAAGTGTCATCAGCTAAATAGAGCTGTGAGTTCCTTTTCCTGATAAAGAAGGTATTACGTCAGATTTGGAAATATTATACTGATAATTAGGATCACGATGTGACTGGTATTCTAAACTCCTTATGCTAATGTCCAGCTGTCTTGCCAAGGAAGTCAATAGGAGCCAAAACAAGTCTTCAGCAAAGAGCTTCATCTTTTTACATGAAATCTCCATCATAAAAACTAAGCAATTCCTACTTACTTCCCATTTTGGAGTACCTGTTCTAATCCTCCTTTAATTTCTTAATGTGCTCTGTCTGTCTGGAGAGCACCATATATTCCTATGAACAGGCAGTGACAAGAACAGGCAGAGTAGACAGAAAAATCTTAATGTATCTTATCTTTTTGCATGACATCTCCATCTTAAAAACTATTTTCAAAAGGCTTTATTAAATTCTGGTGTCTAAAACCAAGGGAGAAAAAAGCTGATACTCCAAAAGAGTGTGTTTTCTGTATGCATCAAAGTAAAATAAGGCTAGAAGACATCAGCTGAAAGCAAATAAATTGTGCTTAAATTACCTTTAATTTTAATTCATAATTTGTCTGGGTGCACTACAACTACTCCAAGCATGAGCCACAGTAGCCTTAAAAAGCTCTAATAAAACACTTGAGGTAGGCAAGGCATAAAGTATATAAAGAAACCATTCTCAGAGGTTTGAGAGAGTCCCTTCAGAAGTCAAAGAAATCCAAACTTATTGAGGATTATATTTTACAGGTTGTGATATGGTCCATATTTTCCTCCTTTACTGCAGGATCTCCTTGGTGGCTGGGAAACGCAATTTTGTTTTTAAAGTTATTACCTAAATGTCGGTCTTATCACCTAAAATTTAGCATAAAAACAGATCTTCTGCTTTTGTTATTCATTCAAATATTTAAGCAGTTGAAAAAGTAACTGCAAGTAAGTATGAAATAATACTGTTATAATTAAACAGCTTGGGAACCATAAACAGCACAAATGCAACTGCGATTTTTACTGGTACACTTCCCTTTCTGTCTTCCTACAAGCCTGATTCCACACTGTTTCCAGGGAATATCAACCTCCAAAGTATATTTTTTTATGGCATGCTGGAATAATGACAAGTAATAGTGGTTCCAGTCATAAAAACGACATTCCAAGTGCGAATATTTTGGAATTGAACTTCCAGCCCAAGGTGGGAAGGTCAGCAATGTGATTCACAGAAAGTCCTGGTGACCAAAATCAGAACAGGAACAAACACACCTTCAGTTGGTTAACCTTGATAGAAAACACCTTCATCATAGTGTCCAGTTCCTCAAAAGACATGCACTTCAATCAATGCTACTAATCAAGCTTTCCAGGAACAGACCTGGAAGTAATATTCCTGTTGTTCATTTTTAATGGAATTCGTGCTATCAAAAGCACATGGCATTTTTATACATTTACTTATCACTTTAGCATACTCTCTTTTCATTTTTGCAAACAGGTTTCAGTGTGCAAATCTGATATTAGAGAGTGAGAAGCTCCTATAAAAAGTCAGTCTAAGGCAGCAAAATCAACATAGAAATGTCCTCTCCAGCATGTTCCTCACTCAAACACAAAACCTAGGCAAGAGATGAGAGGGGTAACAGCACAACACTGTCCTCCACCCTTACCCGTGTCTCTTTTTGCATTTGTTACCCTTTTGCAAGGCCATATCCAAAACACTAAGGTCTCCACTAAAGTTAAATTTTACATTAGGGTCTCCACTAAATTTTAATATTACAAGGACTATTTTTTTGTGGGAGAAGACAGCAAGAATTTAAATGACACAACCCCTGGGAAATCTCACCTCTTTTGATCCCACTGTATGAACTGATCCTGTTGTCCACCAGCAAAACCATGCCACAAAGAGAAGTTGAATAGAGGGACATTGCAGTTTGAAGCCTGTGAAGCTTCACTCCGCTTCGATGGTTGCGCTTGTGTTTGCAGAAATCCAACATATCAGCTCTCAGCAACCTCAAGTTGTGCATGGTCTTCAACTGAGCTCCTGCCCAGAACACACACAGCTCAACACACACAGTACAAGACAAAACTCAGGATTGTGATTAAAATGCAAGAGATCAAAGCGCTCCCCTAAGTTTTGTTGAAAAAGATCCGTGAGGGAGTTATAAACCAACACCACTCAACAAAAGTTCTTAACCCTATATTCAGTTTCACAGACCTATCAGCAGTTTGCAAAGGGTATTTTCAAAGTAAAGTATTTTCACATGCTGTCACAAAGCAAGGCTTGTTCACTCCTGAAATGAGCCTTGTTCCCTATTACAGAATCATTTAGGTTGGAAAAGACCTCTGACATCATCAAGTCCTTTGACCAATCACCACCTTGTCAACTAGGCCAGAGTGCCACATCCAGTCTTTCCTTTAACATCTCCAAACTGCGGACTTCCCACCTCCCTGGGCAGCCCATTCCAGTGCTTGACCACCCTTTCCATGAAGAAATTCTTCCTGAGGAATATTGTAAGGCTATGGATTCAATACTAGTGTGTGGTGGCGTATCCTCTCCCCCCTTCCTTAGAACCACTCTACAGCCTTAGGAATTCCCGGCGGGCCTTGGTGTTTGTGTAATGAGTGTAAAGGTGAGGCATCCCTTGACCATCCTAGGAAGTCTTGCTAAAGTGGGAGCTGCACGGAGGTGAAGGACAAGAGCAGGGATCATCAGTCATCCCCTGACAGCCTTGAAATATCCTCTACCTGAACCATGGCCTGAGGGGAACGGTACCATTGCTGCTGGAGTTTTGGAAACAATTCCCAGTTGGTTTGGAAACTCCAGTAATTACCGACCTGAGGATGAAAATTTTACAGATGACTAAAGCCAATCATCTTATGACCGCTATGGACAGCGGTCCTAAGGGATGTCTTTGAGCTCTCCTGGACTCCAGCAGGATGCACTGGCATCTTCCTCTTATAGAGAAGCTTCTCAGAGCTGCCAACCTCTGAGGTCTGAGACACTTGGAGGATTGTCACTGCCTACCTCTGCCTAAATCATTTTAGATTGATTACAATCCAATTTTCCTTTGTGTGCTTTATCTATATAGTAAGCAATAGAGTGAACCTTGCCTTTGAACCTTTTTGCTCCTTTGCAAATTTATATTAAAACTGCTTTGGCTGATACCTTTGCTGGTGATTTTTTAGGCCACATAACAAGGTCAAAACAGCACAAGAAGTCTCTACTGCACAAACAAAAAATGCAAATTTTAAGCGTCTATTCTTCTGTTAACTGAGCATGAGAACTGAGTTTGATAACCACGTTTTCTTACCAAGAAACAGTTTTCTTACCAAGAAAAGTTAAAATATCATTTTTAAACACTACGGGTTTTGATGTTACTGTGCTTTTCTACATGAGTCACCTTGCTAAAGTGGATAAAACCTTACTTCTAGAGATGTTTTCCATGAAGTACATTTTAGATAGCTAGATAATGCTTGATACAGTTTATACCATCCTATTCTTCTCTTACACACGTAAAGAACAAATACAAAACAAATTGTACATTATATACATTGACAGTTAAATACTGCAAACAATACATGGCTTAGATCCATTATTTATAAGCACCTCTTATGTTTGGTTTTGGGGTCAGTTTACTCCACTTACCTAAGTGAATAGTAAAGCTTTCTTCTAACAGCCTTTGTTCTTCATAAATTCTTCCATTTCCTTCCACAGATTCTCTCAGTTGACTGGGCTGAACCTTAATTTCATCACTAAAACAATGAGAAACATACATAATGAGAAGTTTATCCTTAATTTTTTGTTCAAGACCAACAACTCTGTGAAAGCTATCTAAAGTTTTCTCAGCTGGTCTGTAGAAACCACGACACTAAACCTCTATGAACTCCACTAATCTGGGGCTTTTTTACCTTCCTGGCAGCAGGGAGAGTAGACTCCACTGTTAGATTTACATGTTTTGGCTTATTTGTAAAGCATTCCAAGACTGAGAAATAAAAATAAGTTTTATAACAAAATAAGAATGCAGGAATAAAAGGAAAAAAATCTTCTCAGCCTATTTATAATAGCAAAAAACTTATTTATGAAGTTATCAGATAAAGCATTTCTTTTTTCTCCCCACACAAAATTGGAGGTTAAAAAAAGCCTTATCAAATGTTCCACAGTGTTCAACCTACAAGGACATTTTTCAGATATCAGTTTCAATTTTTTCCCTAAGTTCAGCTGTCTGTTAGTGATGCAATAAGTGCTGCTGATGCTGCGTGAAATAACATGAACACCTCTCCAATTTGAGTCTGCATCAATGAAATGTTTCTCTCTGTTTTCAAAGTGCCTCATCTCCAAAGGTGTTTTATAAACTTACAAAGGTGTTTTATAAACATTGCAAATGCCTAGTGATGAGATAGGACTGAAATATACCACTGATAAATACATATACACACATACAAGCAATATAATAATGCATAAATATGTGCATATCTCTCTCTTTTATGTCTATACGTGTGTAACACACACACATCTCTCTCTCTCTTTAACCTTCTAGTTGACCTGTTACAGACTTCCTTCGCATTATTTTCAAATGCATTAAGGACCTATAGTTTCTAAGACTGAACACAAGCAGAGAGATCCCCCTTTCTGCCACTGCACGAGGGTGCAATGATTAAAACACCATCACTTCACATCTACAATAAACACCCAAGATTATGAAGCTGAGACATCCTCACTGTCTCTCTGAAATTCCAGCATTCCAGTTCTAGCTTTCAGCTCCAAGCAACTTCACTCTGGTCTTATTTTACAGCAGTAAAATAAGAAGGCCAGAACCTGGAAAGAGGTTCACACTGTCAAGTACGAACAGCCTTTGCAATTTCATTATCTTCAGAGCCTTAGGGAAATAAATCAACAGAGCCAACATGAAAATTCTGTGGAAAAATATTTGAGGATTGGGCTTAGAGCCTGCACAGTCTGCAGGGATTAGAATCACTGGATTAGAATGTGGCCAAACTGCTTGTGAGCTGTGAAGTCCTAGGACATTCTGGGACTAACCTCAGAACTGCACAAGAACTTCCAAAACACGAATTCACAGACAAAAAAAAAAAATATCCTGAGGGAAGTAGTGAGAAAGCTAAACATACAGCATGATCTTCCAACATCTTTCCCCTCCTCTCTCTCTTCCCTCATGCTCTATACGCTCAGTTTCCTTATCCCAAAAGGAAACACTTATGGGAAAGTAAAGTGTTTCATGCATTACAATCCATCCTGTCCCCTCTTATCCCTGGTAGCCGCTTTGTTCAAAGGTGGTGTTTCCCATAAATTCCTTACTGTGTCCACCATCAGACTGGCTCTTCTACCAACATGAGGGATAAGAAAGCAACAGGTTTTACTCCTTCTGTTTTCCTGTTAGTAGCAAAGGTGGTGGTTACTAGTGATAAAGACTAAGGATCCCCCCCACTACTTACAAATTCTAATTTCCCTGCTATTTTCTCAAACAGAAAGCTTTTCAATCCACTCTCTCCATAAATGTTCACACTAAAAAATGCCATTTTTTTAGCTACCCAGTGATGTACACATCAAGTGGCTTATTAATTCCAAAAGTGTGATATCGTTACCATTATAACTATTATTATGGTATCGAGTCACCATTATTCTGCAGAACATCCTTAACTGATAACAAAAAGCCTTGTGAAACAGTGTTAAAGACAGACATAGGAAATAAAGGCAAAATAGGAGGAAATTCCATTCAGCTAAAGTTGTATATCAGTGCAGTAGAACACTTTCTGATACTGAAAGGTTATAGCATTACATAATGAAGAAACTCCTAATAATATAGACATTTAATTATGGTGGTTTATTTGCCTTTGATTTGCTTTGGTTACCCTATTTAAATGTTTATATAGATATTATAACGACTCTATAATAGGATTATATTATTCTATTTAAAAGATTACATAAATGCAACTCCTTTGAACTATTACAGGTGGAAGTAAGGATCACAGAGGAATTAAATACCCGATTGAGCTGTTGTTGGGATTCTTTAGGTCCTGATGAAGCTTTATCACCCATTCCTGATATTCCTGCTTCTGGATAGCAGTAGTCTGTTTTAATTCATTAGTCCACTTGTTCTCCAAATCCTGACAAGACAACAGTGATAGTCTGAGTGGTTTGGGTTTTCTTTTTAAGACATTTATGTGTATGATGTGTTTTAGTTCACTGGACCTCAGTTTACCTGCTGGGATTCAAAATGCTGAGCTGCTAAGGAATTCACATCCTGGTCAGTCAGCGATTTCCCAAGCTCCTGCATCACCTTATCCATTTCTGCTCCTTGTCTGAAAGAGATGAGAAACACAGACTTCAAAAACCTGGCAGAAGAACACCCTTTGCTGTGATAAGAGTAGTAGTAGTGGTAGAGTGAATAGTTACATCACTCCCAGATTTAGCAATGAATATCCACAAAACACATTAGAGTTAAGGATCAGGGATTCCAAGTCAGTTCCTGTGTCAACAAAACAACAACCTAGACTCATTTGGGACACTCTCAGCTGCCACCAGAATAGGGAGTTTCCTGGTTATGACAAATAGATCTGATAAATTCCATCAGAGTCAATACACAGCTGCATCACACCTGATCTCTAAAACATTACTGCTCCTTCACATTTGAGAAGAGCCAATAAGCAGTGAAAAAGTTTACAAACCCATTACTGGCAACATTTATCCCCAAATCAGAAATAAGTACAATTCAGTCTCAGAGAAACCATATGAACAGATGTGCATCGTATACTGTGAGCTTGAACACTCACAGTTCAAGAGGAGTATTGCCACTCAGAAAGCTCAAACACACCTACTCAAGAGTATTCTGGCAGGAAGAGAAAAACACTGTTTGTGTTCCCTCTTGTGGACAAAAAAGTCACCTGCAGCTATCCAAACTTATTCCAGAACTTGGGATTCAAATTCAACAGTTTCTGATTTATAGCTGCTTCAAGTCTTTTGCTTATTTTTTCATATTCTTTATACCTTAAGCCCTTTAACACTTAAAAGGTTGTTAGAACAACAGAAATCAAAATTTATATTCTCCTCGGTCATTGAAAATAATAAAAGCTAAGGCCATTAAAGTAATATAAAGACAGCTGTCCCTCATGAATCATGGAATCACGGAATGGTGTGGGTTGGAAGAGACCTTAAAGATATCTCTTTCCAATGCCCTTGTCCTGGGAAGGGACACATTCCACTAGACCAGGTTGCTCCAAGCCCTGTCCAACCTGGCCTTGAACACTTCCAGGGATGGGGCAGCCACAACTTCTCTGGGCAATCTGTGCCAGGGCCTCCTCATCCTCCCAGGTAAGAATTTCTTCCTAATATCCAATCTAAACCTGCTCTCTGTCAGTTTGAAGCCATTCCCCCTTCTCCTGTCACTACATGCTCTCATACTTAGTATTTACACAAAACAATTACAAGTTGACGTATTGTCCTAAAAGTTTATACACCCAGTGACATGCAATAAGAGAGAAGAAAACATAAAAAATACAAAAAGGAATACCTTTCCCGTAGTTTTTTCAGTTCCACATCCCTTTCGCTTATTAATTCCGAGATGCTGACAAAATAATTGTGCTCCAGGTTTAACAGCATTTCAGAAGCTGGAGAATGTATCAGATCATGATAAACATCTGCAAAATCTTCATCCCAGCTGGTTTCTTCAGGTCTGGCATGTTCTAACGTTGTCTAAGAATTTTAAAGAGATTTTAAAGCACATGGTACCTTTTAGGACATACAAGGATCCCTCATAATGGTGGGGCAAAACCAAGTGGGCACACACACAGCTTTTACCATACGTACGTTATCTCTCCTAATTTAAACTTTCTACTTTAGCATTAAGTTTTCTCCTTTCCCATATTCTTTCTTGTTCAAAGCAACTGAAGGCAGAATCACTAAGGTTTGCACTACAGGGAGGACTTAAGAATTTTCACACAACACCAACTTGGAAAGAACAGCAATGTCCACAGTATTTGCAACTGATGAATTTTAGGTAAGGACCAAAATACCAGCTATGCAAATAAAAATGCTTTACTATCAAGGATGACTAACCTCTGATGTCACTAAGAATTTGATCAACAACAGTGATTTAAGAAAAGCTACTTTTATTGAACAAAGACTGGCCCAAAAGTGCCAGTTTTGCAAGCTCTTTATGAGATTTTTCCCAACATTTTTCTATATTCCATGAGAAGCAAACTCAATTCCTACAAACTTCTCCTCAAATACTGCAGTTTCTGTCAACTCTTTTTTTGCCTTCACTAGGACCCCTCCAGTTCTTTCCCATTCCACTATTTTGAAGATCACATGCAAAACTGGAAACCTTATTCCAGCTAAAGCCTCATCATTCCTAAATAATGTAAAAGAGTCACATGAACTCAAAAAATGAGCTAAAAGGTTGCACTCCACTGTACACTTTCTCTTTATAGCCTTCATTGCTACTACTGAGATTTAGGAGTACCACTTTAATTTAATTTAAAAACACCACTCTTGCTTTAATTCTAATGCACTATAATCCTTATATCAATTGGTAAATGAACTAGCCCTTTACTTCCTCATTTTGTATCTTTTGAATCTACTAAATTCAAGAAAACCCTGACGCAGAACTTCTAGGATGAGGACTTAATGCTCACGTTCACACAAAAAAACTGCACGAATTAATCAGTAAAAGTGAATTTCACTGTCATTTTGCCTCTTCACAACTGTGATTCTGTCTGTACTCACACACTCTCACAAAACAAGTCCTGAATATTAACTTTCCAGCCTTAATCTTACCTCTTTATAAGCTTTAGCCCAAGTGTCTGCCAGCTGGTTGATGTCTACTTTTCCTGATTTCACTGCTTCCAGGGCCACTTCAGCTTCTCTATCGTAATCTTTTATAGTTTCCTCTTTTATGAACTTGTTCAGAGATTGCTTCAGGTCTATATAACAAGAAGAGAATGGTCCACCAACAAAACACACCAACAGAAGTACCAGTAATCATCTAGGAAACATAATTAGTTTTTCTGAAAACCTTTTCCTTGGCCACCTTACTTGTTTGCACTGTTTGCACAGCCATTCTTCGATGTTTTGCTGTTTAAAAAACTTTTTTTAACACTGCTCTACTAAAATACCCTTTTTTTTTCCTTAAAGCAAGTTGCAAGACAATTGTGGACAAAGATATGTGACGCTGATTCAAGAAATGGATTCATACCATTTTCTACAAAGCATGGTAGGTTGTGCAGAACCATCAGACGTCCGTGCAAATGACTGATATTCTCTTGCACGGGGAATTTGAGAGGCACAGTGAGCACAAAATGTTCATTTCCAGCACTGAATGTGTACACATAGTCTCTCTCCCGAGTGTAAGTCTTTCCTTTATTAGGCTTCATCTTCTTGAGGTGATTTCTGCACTAGAAATGAAAATAACAAGAATTACAGTCTTGTAAAATAAGAAAAACGTAGCTTTGTTAATAATTTATAGCTTCTGTCACAAAAACTTAATCCCCCACATTTTCATAGATACTCCCCTCAGTTTTGACTTCCAAACATATACAGCTGGAACTGGGGCATAAATCCATTTTCAAAACACCAAATGCTACTAAACTGTATTTGTATTTCTAAATTATATCACTATATGAATTTGGGTCATTACTCTCAGAAATTACAGCATAAGTTTCCTGACTTAAAGGCATAACCAAGACAGATGGGAATCCTCATAAACAGAAAACTAACTGAAACACTCTAACTTCTGCCATGGATGTCTCAAAATCTGAAATCCTTCTCAGCGCACAAAGGTCTTCTTTCCTCCTTTGTGCAGATGGCACAGCTGGGGGGGAGAAGAGCGGATGTTTGCAATAAGTTTTAGAGTTTATTTTGTCATTCTGTAACCTGTATTAAAAAAACAAAATCCAAAAGAAATGTAGGAGAGCTGTCTACAGAATGAAAATACAGGATGGGAGAACATACCTGCGTCGGTAATTTTACCCTCCTCTCGGGCTCCTCTGCTCATTCACATCCCTCTTTTTTGGACATTACCTGCAAAGCTGGACACATTGCTTCGGATGAAATCTCCCCAGTGCTAAAAACCACGGCCCAAGGGGAAGACAAAGAAAGGGGAAAAAAAAGTAGAATTCATAGGATCAGTTTTTGGCGTTTAGTTGTTTTGTTGTTTGTGTTTTTTTGCTGGATTTTCCTCTGAACAAACCCACGTGTTGGAAATAGATGAGACAGGTCAGACACATAAACAAACACCTCGGGGCAACCCATGCTAAAGCCAGGCGGTGCCCCCGCCCTTCCAGGAGTTGGATTCAAAGGGAAAACACTGGGAGAAACACAAGCCTGACCAAGGTCTTTCTGCTGTGCCCCGAGGTTTAGTGGGGTACAGGAGGTGGGCGTGGCGAGGTGGCGGAGAGGCAGACGGGGGCAAACCCCCTTTCCCAAATCTGCTCCTGAAAAAAAAAAAAAAAGCAGGAGCAAAGCCGGCAGCGGGAAGGCACGGCCCGCGGGATCCCCTCCACGTTCTCCCAGCCCCGGGAAGGCTGCCGGGATCACCGCCCGGGGCTGCAGCCCGTGCCCCCCTCCCCGCGGGCTCACCTGCTCCGGGCGGGCACTGCCGTAACCCGGCCGGGGGCGGTGCTGACCCGGCGTGTTCCCGCCTCCCCGGCATCCCAGCTTCACGTCCGCAGAGGCAGATTCGCCTCTTTTTCCGTGGCGAACGTGCTGAGAAAGCGCCTCTGGAGGGAGGGAGGGAGGGAGAAGGGGAGGGAAGAAGGGAAGGGCGGGCGGAGCGGCGGTGGCGGCGGGAGCGCTCGCCCGTAGCGGGGATGGCGCGGCCGGGCAGGAGGTGCGTGTGCCGGGAGGAAAGGAGGGCTCGCCGCCTGCTCTCGGGGCCTGGGATGGCTCCCAGGGTGGCCCTGTTTTCCTTTCCAGATGGAAGGGAATTGGCAGCTGGCTGAGCGGCAGGTCCCAGGGGGTCGCGGTCAGTGGCGCTGGGTCCGGATGGGGGCCTGTCGCTAGTGGGGTCCCTCGGGGTTCAGTGATAGAATCAAAGAATGGTTTGCATTGGAAGGGACTTAAAAGATCATCTCGTTCCCTGCCATGGGCAGGGACACCTTCCACTATCCCAGGTTGCTCAGAGCCCCATCCAACCTGGCCTTGAACACTTCCAGGGATGGGGCAGCCACAGCTTCTCTGAGCAACCTGTGCCAGGGCCTCCCCACCCTCCCAGGGAAGAATTCCTTCCTAATATCCAATCTGAACCTTCTCTCTGTCAGTTTGAAGCCATTCCCCCTTGTCCTGTCACTCCAGGCCCTTGGAAATAGTCTCTCTCCATCTACCTTGTGGGCTCCCTTCAGGTCCTGGAAGGCCACCATTAGGTCACCCCAAAGCTTCTCTTCTCCAGGCTGAACAATCCCAACTCTCTCAGCCTTTCCTCACAGCAGAGCTGCTCCATCCCTCTGATCATCTTGGTGTCCCTTCTCTGGACTCGCTCCAAGAGCTCCATGTCCTTGCTGTGCTGGGTCCCCAGAGCTGGAGGCAGCACTGCAGGGGGGTCATCCTGGGCCCGGTGTTGTTTAACTTGTTCGTCAGTGACTTGGCTGAAGGGGTCGATGCCTCGTCAGAAAGTTTGGTGAGGACACAAAGCCTGGAGGAGTGGCCGATATCCCAGGGAGCTGTGCAGATGTTCGGAGGGATCTTGACAGGATGGAGAGATGGGGAGAGAAGACCTCTCTGAAATTCAGCAAAGGCAAATGCAGGGTCTGCACCTGGGGAATAACCCCGTGCACCTCTACAGGCTGGGGGTGACCTGCTGGGAAGCAGCTCTGCGGGGGAGGACCTGGGGGTCCTGGTGGACAACAGTATGTCCCTGAGCCAGCAGTGTGTCCTGGGAGCAGGGAGGCCAGTGGGATCCCAGGGGGCATTGGAAAGAGCACTGCCAGCAGGATGAGGAGGGTAATCCTGCCCCTCTACTCAGCCATGCTGAGGAACATCTGAAGTCTTGGGCTCCTCAGGACAGGAGGAACATGGAGCTCCTGGAGTGGGTCCAGCAGTCTGCAGAGATGATTCAGGGACTGGAGCATCTCCCTGAGGAGGAAAGGCTGAGGGAGCTGGGGCTGTTCAGCCTCCAGAGGAGACACTGAGAGGGGACCTCATCCATGTGTGTCAGTGTGTGCAGGGAGGGGACAGAGGATGGACCAGGCTCTGCTCGGGGGTGCCCAGCAATGGCACAAGAAGCCTGGAACTGATGCCCAGGAAGTTCCAGCTGGACATGAAGAAGCACTTCTTTGCTGTGCAGTGACTGAGCACTGAACAGATTGCCCAGAGAGGGTGTGGAGTCTCCCTCCCTGTGGATATTCCAGAACAACCTGGACACAATCCTGTGCCATGTGCATTGGGATGACCCTGCTGGAGCAGGGAGGTGGGACCAGATGCCCCACTGTGGTCCCCTCCAACCTGACCCCTCCTTAAATTTTGTGATTCTATGAAGCATGGGGATTCTCCCTGGTGTGTCTGTGTCCCTGTCAGGGAGCACCCCTCAGGTAGATCCCAGGCTGTGTCCTCTCTGGTCCCCTCAAGTAACACCTGCCCTGACAGCAGCATTTCAAGTGCCTAAAAGTGACCTCGTAGATAAATAATTTCCATTGCACAGTAGCAGCTCACAGGCAGTGTGTCCATAAGGACAATGCAATGCTCCCATATGACAACAACAAAAAGTGCTGGTTTTTTAAGATTTTTAAAAAATCTGGAAGCTATTCCTGTTAACCCTGTTCTATACAGTAGTACTCGTTATACACATTATCTCTTCTCTCTGGTGACCAGTGACAGGACCCAAGGGAACAGCTGGAGCTGTGTCAGGGTAGAGTTAGATTGGATATTATGAAAAGGTCCTTCCCCAGAGGGTGGTTGGGCACTGAACAGGCTCCCCGGGGCAGTGGTCACAGCACCAAGGCTGCCAGAGCTCAAGGAGTGTTTGGACAACGTTCTCAGGGACATGGTGGGATTGTTGGGGTGTCTGTGCAGGGCCTGGAGTTGGACTCTGATCTTGTGAGTCCCTTCCAACTCAGGGTATTCTCTGATTTTGTTACTCCCTACCTTTGAACATGTACTGCTTTTTTTCTTGTAAAACTTGCTTTACCAAAAAATGAAATGTTAGCAAGTCAAGATACTCAGACAGAAAGGACTAATAGTATATATTTTCTTTTGACACAGGAACAGGAAAGTAGTTGATTATTCTCAATTTGGGGATTTGGAAGATGACGGTAAGTGGCATGTTCCTGCATGTAACAAACATGCCAGAAACTAATGGAACCACCCAAAATGGGTGGGAGGAGAGATGAAGGGAGACCTCACAGCAGTGCAGCTTCCTCATGAGGGACTCGATGATCCTTCCAACTCAGCATATTCTGTGATTTTCTGATTCTATGAAAATACCATCAGAGTGTCTTTAATGAAGTATATTTGTTAAGAATAGTTTGTTAAGCTCTTACTTCTTTCAGCAGAAGGAATCTGGGCACACTGGTGAATGTTCCAATTCCACAACCACGTCATGGCTGTAAAGCAGAGCATAAGAGCAGTGTGCCAGGAAACTGTGGAATACACAGTATCTTGTTGCAGTTAAATCTTTCTCTCCGTGCCCCAGTTTTCAGTGGCAATTAGTTCCATGACGCCCTGACTATTAGTTCACAGGGCTGTAAATGTGAATACAGAGGAAGTGTGAATCATCTCTACATAGGTCTAACATTTCTCCACAGCTCTCTGTCTCAGTGGGTTTGTGCTAAGAACATAGTACTCAAATTTGGAGTGTCATTGACCAGAAAAATAGATTGCAAGCTGTCTTTTTCCACAAAGGTCCTCCTTTCCTTCTAAGCCCTAATGGATGTTAATCATTTTTACTAATTTTTCTGGCAGAGTTTGTTTGCTTCCATTTTTGTTTGCTTTTTTTTTTCCATGCTGTTTGCAGGATCCAGGGAACAGTTTGAATTGGTGGGAAGGGGAGGGCAAAAATAAATAATGCTGAAGGCAATGCATATTCTTAGTTTAAATGTGGTGCATGACTTCTCTTAGTTTCTAGACCACTTCTAACAATCAAGAAAAACGTAAATTCTCCAAAACCTTTGTGATCTTAGCTAAGGTTCTCCATCATTTAGAGAATACTGAGGATCATTATTTTTTTTCCTTATTTTGCACTGTAATATGCAGTGCCCTCAACTGAAAGAAAGGCAGTTTTCGTGCCTTCTATTTTTATTTGAAAATTGGAGAAATGCATTATACCTAATAGGAGGCAATATGAAAATGATAGAAAAAAGGGAGCAACATAGATTTTTTTAAAAGTGGAAGTCATTGAGGGAAACAATCCCAAAACACCAGGAACTCAAATCACAGTGGTAGTGATTACTATTATAATATATATTATCAATCCTATCATATCATATTTTACCAATAAGATTGATGCTCAGTGTATCAAAATCTGGTAACACAGTGGACACTGAAGCTTTATTGCTAATAAAAGCATATATAAAAGAGGTCTTGTTGAATTTTCATTTCAAATACATTTAAGGATAGTATAGTTGTTGTCTTCTTTAAAAATTTCAGAAAAAAAAGGTTATCTGTGATATATTTTCAGTGTGTGTTGAGATTTAAGTCAAATGACTTCTTTCGACCCCATGGAAGAGTGTAGGAAAACTCCTGAGAGCTTGTTGCTGTTTTCCAACAGATGAAGACTTTGCACCTTCAAGCAAAAAATCCAGAACACAGCCCAAGGAACCAAAGAAGGAGAAAAAAGAGAAGCAAAAAAGGCCACCCAAAGAAGTGACTCAGTCACAAACACAGACACTTAGTAAAAGGTAACAAATGTTGTGGTCAACTCTGTGCTAATACCAATTATTAGGGTTTTTTTTATATATATATATATATATATAAAAATATATATAATGTTTTGCAATCACGATACTTTTAAGTGTAGAGTGCTTTAAACATCAGGGTGTACTTTGACTAAATAATTTCAGAAGGTAGTGCTCAGAACATGAAATTCTATAAATGAGTATCGAAATATTTCTCTCTTTAGAAGTATCTGAATTTTAAAAAGTTCAGTAAGTCAGAAGAAGATCTATAACACTCATATAATTCTTTTATTATTTACCATGGTTGTGGTTTTTTTCCAGGTTATCCTTGGATGACAAACTTTATAAGAGAGATTTGGAAGTTGCCTTAGCCTTGTCTGTCAAAGAAAAATCTGCAAATATCCTTGAGGTGCAAAATTCAGAAGAACAAGGTTACTTTGCAGTTCAATACAACACTCTTTATTCATATGTAGTGAATTTGAACATGAGAATTTATTTTGCAGTGAAATAGATTGAAAATCGTGCTTTATTTCAAGATGTCCTGATAAGGAAGTGAGAATTTTTAGGTAGTGCCTGTCTTCTTATGTTCTTGTTTTTTTTCTGTGAGAAAAGTAAGATCTCCCAAAACATATAGTTTGATTAGAGACAGATAAAAACTGTAGCTGTTTTCATTTATTAATATTTCTACTTTTTATCATGTGTTTTTTGCGTGTTGATATTTTATATTTTTTAACTTTTTTTTCTGGATCTTAAAACAGATAAGAGTATTGAATCAGAAGACTTACACAGGAGACCCCCTTTTTCCAACTGCAGTGTAGACAGTGAGGTTTTAGGTAAGTTGTTCTCATATTCTGTCTTCAGAAAGAGGATTTAAGTAGCTTCTCTCTTTTTTATTTCTATTGTTGCTTTTCACTGATGTGAAAAAAAGAGTCTTTGTCTTAAACAAAGATTGAAGGATGCCTTAATTTTTTCATTAAGTCTTAAAATGGGAAAACCTGGGGATTGCTGAGTGAGATTGTTACACATCACTAAAAGTCAGTTGGAAAACACAACAGTCATGTGACATTTTTAGATGCTTACTTTATTTCATTCTTTAAGAAGTTACACTTACCCTCTACTCTTTAATGGGTCCATAATGCCTAAGGATCAAATAAACATGACCAAGCATTTGCTGTGCCATTGGAAACTTCATTTTTCCAGTTTTTATTTTGGTCCCTCTGTTAGCTTGATTACAGAGAAATGTCACAATGAGAAAGTACAGTTTGGTTGGTTAAAAGAGTAAAATGAGGACCCCAGGAAAGCAAGTGTCAGCGATATGTTTTTGTGTAGTATAACTCAACATCACCACAAATTAGTTCTGGGAACTCAAATACCTTCTTCTTTTTGAGCAGGTGAATTTCAGTTAATCGAACCACCTGTTTCCTAGGTCTCAATCAGGTGATGGATGAAGACACACCCAAGGGTGATGGTGGGAAAAGAACAGTGACATCCAAAGTTCCAGCACAGCAGAAGGTGGTTGACAGTGATGACAGAGAGCATGACACTGACTCTGAGCCAGAGTCTGTCCCCAGTAAGTTCTTCTCCACAAAAACCCTCTCCTTAAATGTGCTTTGAATGTGATGCCTTACATATAGTTTGTATTTTCAGTGAAATTCCTGCTGCTTCCACTGTATTTTCCCTCCCCCCTTCTCTAATACCAGTGACAACCCAATAGCACTTTCACACTAAATTTAAACAATTGCAGCTTATTCATACACAGACCCCAAAGTGGCAGAATGCCACAGCTTCCCTACCTTTGTATGTCAGGACAAATTTCTTCTGCCCTCCTTGTCCAGGAAGCTTTTGTCTTTTTAAAGAGCCTCTGTTCATTTTTCCTGTGGTTTTCTGAGGTTTGCATCAACGTGAAGACTCTGGAGTATGAGGTGTTGCTGGTTTCAGTTTAAGCTTATTTATAAAAATAAGTAGCCTCCCTTCTTTCTTCCTTTCTTCCAATTCTCAGCTCTTAGGAAAGCAAACTAATCCATGTCTCAGTCATTCCCCAGTAGGTGACATGTCTGTATAAATATTTACTGCTCAAAGATGGGACAGTCTAGTACCATATTTGCTGTTTCTGCAGAGAGCTTGTGCTGATCAGTCATCTTACATAATGATTTCTCTGCTAAAGAGTGTCTTCCCAAAGTCACTTTTATTTTCCAACCAAGCATCACCTGTAGTTTCTCCTTCATGGACAATGGAACAGAAACCTGAGCCAAGGCAAAAGATGGTGTCCAACTCCTCAGAACCAGTTGGGAGGCCTCTACTTGCATCAAGTCCTGTAACACACAAAAAGCCTAAATGGACACCCCCAGGTACGTGTGAGGTTGTAACTGTAAACAGATACATTAGTTGACTTTTTAGCAATCTCACCTGAAAGCAAACAAAGCAAACAAACTATTTCAGCAAAATGCATGCTTGCCTTTTTATAAAGAAAGGTTTTCTTTTGACAGATTTAAGATTAAAAAAGAGAGAAAGGATGAAAAGCTATCTCTGTGCTTCTTTTACAGCATTATCCGTAACTCCTTTATCTGGGAAGGAGGAGTTAATGAAATATTTTTCATAGTGTGGATCAAGAGATTGTTTTATGTCCATTTCTCTCTTATTTAAAGCTTTCTTTATCTCTGCTACATGCTGCTTAATTATCTGTCCTAAACAAATAATATTAGAAAAATGTTTGAGAGTTTTAACTGCTCTAGTAAGGCAAGTGCTTAGAAGCTTTATTTTTGCAGGTGTTTGAACATGCTGCTGCCATTGAGTCCTGCTGCTTGCTTTGATTTTCCTTCTAATTTACTCTTCTGGTTCTCTCTGTTTGGCTCCTTTCCATCAAGCTTCCTTTCCCACTTGGAATTGTGTTGTGTGATTCTCTGTGGAGTGCCTGAAAATGCACAGAACACTGGGAACAGTTTTTATGGGCAGTGTTGCTCCAGTATCTTGCTGGTTAATTAGAAACTGTGCACCATTCCAAAGGGATGGATTCCTGGGGAGTGTGCTGATTTTCACATGCTGTGTTGTTCAGACCTCTCTGCAATATATTTAGAATAGTTTTTTTTGTTCTGTTAGGAAAACTATAAAAAGTCAACAGTCATATGATTTATTTTTTTCCCCCTCTAAACCTCTTATACCTTCTTTTTGTTTAAAACTTACTTTCAGCTCCATCAGGAAGCAGTAATTCCTCTGGGAGATACGTTGCTGTTAAGTCACCTACTCACTGCCTTAGACTTGGCCTCTCCAGACTTGCAAGAGTTAAACCACTGCATCCCAGTGCCACCAGCAGTTAAATGGTCAGTGACAAGGTGCCACATGAAGGAAAAGACTGTGGAAAGCGTTTTGCTTATAAACAGCATCATGGCACCATCCATTTTGGAGGACTGTTGTTTATGGACCATGTTGTAATGAGTTTTTATCCTGCAAGTTGCTGGGCATCCTTAAGTGCTACTGAATAATTGTATTATTTAATCAAGGTGACATCTGGGTCACCAGCTCTTTCATGTATTATATTCACAGATGTTGGTTTGTGATAATTTTAATTCTCTAATATCTAAACTCTTGGCAATAAAATAGCCTAGACAGCAGGATGTATGACAGAAAATACTTTTTTAGAATGTTGTATTTTTTAAAAAACTAAAATAAAGTACTTTATATAATCTGATTTTATGATTTTACTTTATTAATTTTGAAAATCACTTCAAATTTTGGCTGCAGTCTGGCAAATATTTTTGCATGTGTATGCCCTTACTAGAAGTCAGCAGCATTGGTTGGGCTCAGACAACGAGGATTTTGGTTGGAGCTCCTCAGGCTTCTTTGAGGACCATGATACCAAGCTTAGGGAGGGGGTTTTGTAAAGCATTGGAGTGACAGTTACTGAGTAATGAAACTGATTTCAAACTTATTGCCCCATAATGTAAATAATTTCCTATCTAAGCATATTGATTATGTTGGACGATGTAGCAAATGCATTTCTTTCTTGAGGGATCTGGTCATGACTCTCTGATTTGCATTAACAAAGGAATATGATAGAACCATGGAATGGCCTGGGTTGGAAGGGACCTTAAAGCTCATCTTGTTCCAACCCCCTGCCATGGGCAGGGACACCTTCCACTAGCCCAGGTTCCTCAAAGCCCCATCCAACATGGCCTGGAACACTTCCAGGGATGGGGCAGCCACAGCTTCTCTGGGCAACCTGTGCCAGGGCCTCCCCACCCTCCCAGGGAAGAATTTCTTCCTGATATCCAATTTAAACCTGTTCTCTGTCAGTTTGAAGCCATTCCCCCTTCTCCTGTCTCTCCAGGCCCTTGGAAATAAGTCTCCATCTTTCTTGTGGGCTCTCTTCAGGTCCTGGAAGGCCACCATTAGGTCACCCTGAAGCCAAGCCTTCATTTCCCTGGTCTATACCTTTCTCAGGTATTCTGTTAATGTGAAAATCTGTATCTTGTGATTAAATAATAAAGATGTAACAATGCTTACTCAGAACTGTGGGATTTAATAAGGGAAACAAACCTTTTCCCATTATTTTTCTAATGGAAACAGAAGTGCCCAAATGCCATTTCCTGTGATTGAGTGCAACAGGAATTCCATTAACTGCTCTTTAATTTTCAACAAAAGGGTTGGGTATTATTTGCTCTAAACAGATCAAATGTAAACTATGTTTCATGCCTGATCACTTTTGTTGTCTCAACTTCCTTTTCCCCAGCAGACTTGTATCAGTGCAAACCACAAAGCTGAAAACCCCTGTGTTACCACTTCCGCTGAGGCTCTGTGCAAAAACCTGCCCTTTGCATTTTAAGACACTTTGTCCTGCTGCTCACAAAGAATTATTGGTCCGTCTCCACTCACGTGTGACACGGTTCTCTTGGGAGGAAGCCAAAAAAGCTGTGATAAACAAAAGAACTTTGGTGGGTTAAGGCTTTTTCTGTTTGTGCTGGATCTTTCCTCACACCCGCAATATTGTGTACTTTTTAAATGAAGACTTTGAGCATGAGTTGTTCCTGTATATTTGGGATATTGAAAGATCTGAAATTTCATTTTCTCATATTTTGGGCTTTCCCCACAATTTGATTTTTTATTTTAATTGTTCTTGAATATGATTCAATAAAGGTTAGTTTTCTCTAGGGTTGTCTGAATAAGAGCGTGAAAGGACTTTAAGCTTGATCAACTGGCATTGAGTGTAAAAGACAAAAGCTACATATTCCTTAGTGTCTTTAAGCTTCTCTCTGTTTAATGCTCAGGCCTCTCAGTTCCTCTTACCAAATTCTTCTTCATAATGACAGCCCTTGAGGACAAGGTGATCATAATTTTGGATGTCATTAAAAGTTATAAGACTACGATGAACAAAGAAATCATATAAAAAACCAAAACTGATTGAACATGAAAACCAGATATTTATCTGGTTGGTTATCTTTCTTTTTCCCTCCTTGAACACATGACAGGTTTCCTCAGATGTTTCACGTTTTTTTACTTCCAGTAAATCTCCATAAATCTTGCTTTTATTCTAAAATATTTGCAAGATTCCTTGAACTGAAGGACTCTTTAGAGTTGTAATCAGACAGTTCTTTTAGGAATACCTTGTGAACTCCATCTCAGCAAAAAGTTTAGAAGACAGGTGCATATTTTTAAGAATTATATTAAGAATTTTAAAGAATATTTTTAATATTTTAAAGAATTTTTAAAATAATTCTTATCTTAAAGAGTAATATAAGTGTAACTATGTAGGAAATCAACATTAGAGGGCACAACAACATCAAGTTATCGTTCCAGTGCAATGGAGCTATATGTATGATATGCATATGATTTGTATTTGCATATCAAAGGGTTGGGTGACATTTGGGAGCAAAACATCTAGAACAGGAAAACAAACAGAAATTTAACAAACAACTTTTGTCCAAGTATATCAACAACACAGCTTTAATGCATTTTCATAGGTGAAGGGACTAATAATAGTTACAGTAACAACTTTTGGTTAGTTATGCTTGCTCATAAGATTCCAGACTTAAAAGAGAACAATTTTGGTAATCATCTCTCCTTTTCTAGGCCCCTATTTCAATCCCATAAGATGGAGACCTCCGGGGAAAATGCCTACATTCTGAGATCGTTTAAGAGTTTTTGAAACCTGGTAAAACATTAGAACCTCATCCACAGAAATTTTACTGAAACCTATCACATTCACTGCCTCCAGTGTATGGTTTGCTGAATTATAGCTTACTCTGGTATTAACAAATCTTTAAATATCGCTTTCTAAAGGTTACAAAATTTCCAGGAAAGTGAAGATAAGATGAAAATCATAATGATCATAGAATTATAGAATGGCCTAGGTCAGAAGGGCCCTTAAAGATCATCTCATTCCAACCCCCCTGCCATGGGCAGGGACACCTTCCACTATCCCAGGTTGCTCAGAGCCCCATCCAACCTGGCCTTGGACACTTCCAGGGATGGGGCAGCCACAGCTTCCCTGGGCAACCTGTGCCAGGGCCTCCCCACCCTCCCAGGGAAGAATTTCTTCCTGATATCCAATTTAAACCTGTTCTCTGTCTGTTTGAAGCCGTTCCCCCTTGTCCTCTCCCTACCTGTTCTTCTAAATAATCTCTAATAATCTCCAGAGGTTCTGCAGTGATTTTAGGTGGAACTCAATTCCCTTGTGAAAGGTGTTCCCTTTGGCTGTGTTCACATGGCTGTGCAGGAGTAACAATGAAGCCACTGCCAGCCCGCAGGTTTTGGAAAGCCACACCAGCTGTTATGCTTGAGAGAAAGCTCATTAAATGAACACTTATAAGCTCATTTTGCTGCCACGTGGATGGATCTTAGGGCTCTTGTGCCTTACCTGGCTGCCCCCACCCATTCCACCTGCCCTTCTGACATGTAACTGGGAAGACAAAATGGCACAAAGTCTTTCCTAGGAAGGGTGAAATGTGCCCTTAAAGCAAAGGCAGATGAGGTGTATTTCCTAAGAGTTGGCTGCACTTAGGACACCTGCAAAGTAACTGCAAATGTGGAGAGCTGCCAAAGATGCTGGGAACATTTAAATCAGCGAGATAGAGATGAAGCACTGAATGGGTTTGGAACGATCATTATAAGAAAAAAATCTGTATGGGATGTGTTTTCCACTTCTAATTTATGCAGTTTGCATAGAAAGTCTGATTCTCCTCCTTCATCACCTTTGTGCTCTGTATCTTCATTACCCAGTGAGGTTGTAATGATAAGTGATAATGGAGCACATATTTTGTGCAGAAATGTGTTCCCTCTGGAACAGGGGTGAGCTTGTCTCCACTGAGATCAGCTCCCTCTTCCCCTTTTCTCGTTTGCTCAGATTTGTCTTTCTTGCCAAAAAAATTTGGAGGCAGTTTTTTCCAGCTGCTCCCAAAAGAGTGGGGGGTGGTATGTTGTTTCAGAGATGGGAAGCATTATGAGATCACAGTCAGCCTGTTCCCAAGTGGGAACACTGCCTAACTCCCAAATTTTCATCCATATCACTCCTGAGACATGTTACCCAGCACATACTGCAGTAGCTCCTCTGGAACAAAAAGGATTTATGAGCAAATTTTGGTTTTGATAACGTGTGATATGATTTATTACTGTCCTGATGATGATGTTATTTTGCACTCCCTGGTTAAACATAAAGGGGATGTCTGACAAAGAATGAGAAAGTGAGTGTTATTGTCCAAATGTAAGACAAGACTGTGGTAGCACAAGTAAAAATGCAGGTCTGGTGTAATAAACAGTGGTACTGCAACACCATTTAGATTCTAGGTCACTTAGATTCTAAGGCAGTGCTTGAGATCATCTGCTTCAATTATTCTTTGGACAATAATATTAAGGAAATAGCTCTCCTTCAAAATCTCCCTAATATTCTGTGAATTTACAATGCATGTTAAGAGACTATTATTAAAATGTTTTCTAGAAATAATAGGAAAGTTCTTTTACTAAATACGTATTTCTCCTGAAAAATGTCATATGAGGAGTGTCTGAGGGTGCTGGGGGTGTTAAGCCTGGAGAAAAGGAGGGTCAGGGGGGGACCTTCCCACTCTTTACAACTCCCTGACAGGAGGTTGTAGCCAGATGGGGGTCGGGCTCTGCTCCCAGGGAACAAGGGACAGGACAAGAGGAAAGACCTCAAGCTGTGCCAGGGGAGGTTCATGTAGGACATCAGGAAGAATTTCTTCACTGACATGATGGGCAGGCATTGGAAGGGGCTGCCCAGGGAGGTGGTGGAGTTCCTATCCCTGGAGGTGTCCAAGGAAGGACTGGACATGGCTCTCAGTGCTCTGGGCTGGGGGACAGGGTGGGGATTGGGAACAGGTTGGACTCGATGATCCTGGAGGTCTTTTCCAGCCTAAATGATTTCGTGATTCTGTGAGGTTTTGCCAGTACCTGGATCTAGCAGGGACTGTAATCACTCACTCTGAAGTACATAGAACCACTTACACACTCCAAATTAGCTGAAATATCTCACTGAATCAGAGCCTCACTGGTAATTAACTCATGTCTCCCCCACAGAGGTGTTACCTTAACCATGTTATTCAAGACATATCTCAGAGCTCAGTTCAATAACAGCACATGAAATGCAGGCTGGATCCCAGGGTTTTCACTTGGTGTCCACTGGATGAGAGGAAGCAGACAGCAGTGAACCACTGCACTGCATTTCTGATGCGCATGAGTGCCTACAGCGTTCCTGAAAACTGGATTTTGGCCACTGGAGCCTGTGCAGATAAATGTAGACATCTTGCAAGAGCTAAAAGTAGATCCCATGAGCACACAGTCCAGCCTCCCTAAATAAAATCCCTGGGCTTCACATCCATTCCTTGCGGGAAGGCAGAACTATCCAGAAGAGTCAGAGATGGTCTAAAGCAAAATGTAGGCAGAGGGATGTGCCTGGAAGTTGCATCCTGCCTTTACATATTTCCACCTAATCATTAGATCTGTTTTTAATTCTAGTCAAAATATATATGGTGTTTGTTTTTTTAGTAGGAGCCATGTAGTTGCAATTGCAATGATTAAGGTTATATGTAAGCTGAGGTCTGGAGAGAGGTGATTTCTTTCATCAGCCTAATTTAAAATGTTAGGAAGTCACAGACTTACACCTTTTTTTTACTGCCTTCTCTTCTCCAGGTTGAACAATCCCAATTCTCCCAACCTTCGAGGTTCTCCATCCCTATAATCTTCTCAGGATTTGCTCCAACAGGTCCATGTCCTGTCTTTTCCTTTTTTAGAATACTGAAATTAATAAGAGTTAATTTTCTTATATTTTTATTGTTAAAAAATTGTTTTACAAGCGCTAATATTATTTACTCTTTCTTTCAAAATATTTTAATGCAAAAAGTATTCAGGACCACAGAGAGATTAAATTTATATTTTGTCATTGTTCAATTTTTACTTCTTTTGGAAGTTTGAAAAAAAAAAAAGGGAGGGAAGGAAAGAGAAGGATGAGAAAAAAGACAATCGGATGACAAAACAAGAAGTGAAAACCCAAAACTGCTTTAATTAAAGGAAAAAAACCAACAAAAACAAATTAAAAAATGTAAAGAAACAAACAATAAAATCTGAAGACTATAACTTTTCTTGCAAAAAAAATAGAAAACCAATTTGAAAAATATTTTAGAGAATCAGCAAAGAGGTTGTCTTTGGCAGGAAATACAGCAATAAATAATAAGTGGAAGAGCTTGCACTATAAAGTTCATAATAAACAAATTCTGCCTTTGTCTTCATATCCTGCTCCAACTCACATCAGTGAAGTGCTCTTCTGTTTCCAGGAGTCAAATTTAGAGCTGGAAAGGAGACAAGGAAAGTGATGGAAAATGGAGAAACTGAAGTAAGTTTTTTATGAAGCCTTGTGGAAGATGGATTGTTCCTCACATCCTGAACTCCAGTCACTATGAACTAAGCAAGAGACTATTTCCAAGGGCCTGGAGTGACAGGACAAGGAGAATGGCTTCAAATTGACAGGTTTAGATTGGATATTAGGGAGAAATTCTTCCCTGGGAGGGTGGGAAGGCCCTGGCACAGGTTGCCCAGAGAAGCTGTGGCTGCCCCATCCCTGGAAATGTCCAAGGACAGGTTGGATGGGCTCAGAACCTGGGCTAGTGGAAGGCGTTCCTGCCCATACAGGTGATCTTTAAGGTCCCTTCCAAACCAAACCATTCCATGATCCTGTGATTCAAAAAAGGGGAGATATGAAGGTTTATTTTCTCTGTTTTATTCCAAATCCACTATGGCTTTATTGTCCTAAGGCTAGCATTGCTCCTCTCTTTTTTAAAATCTTTCTTTCTCTGTGGTTAAGACTGTGTCTGCATTTTTCTGCCTTTTATGAAATATGAATTGCTTTCTCATATGCAAAGAGAGTAAAGAAAATAATTACTTGAGACTAAGTGTTGCCTACTTCCCAATGGAGTCTGTCAGGAGTATAAAAATAGACTATGGTGAGGTGAATAAAACATGACTGAAATCTGTTCCCTTAATATTCCAAACTAAGGCTGTTTCTGCTGTAGGCATTTTGCTGATGGTTAATACATAAAGGGTGCATAGAGAATTAAAATGTAAGCAGAGACAGGACTACCTAGAAACACTCACTCCAAGACTGCAAGTAGTTTTGAGGGCTAAGAGAGAGCTGTGAACCTAAATACTCTGAATTACCTTTGAATTACCTTCATTAGACAGTTAATGTTTGTAGCAGGTGAGGTAAAGCTGTGTCCTTTGAAGAAGAATAAAAAAAAAAAAAAAAAAGAAGAAGAAAGGAAAGCAAATGACCCTCAAGGGATGGTTTTGCAATCCTGCTGAGCCCAATTGACAAACATGTTGTGCTTGTGCTAAGTCCTCAAAGATTTCATAGCACGTCAGCAGCTCTGCTACCATCCACAGTTCAGTTTAATATTATTTAGACTGTGTCAGTGCTGGGAAATGTGGTAAAACAATATGGGACTTGATTCCAGCCACCTTATGCATCAAAATCATCAATCAGCCCATGCTTTTATTCACAGAGGGGCACGGGTTGGATTAGATTAACTTTAGTGCCAGATTTGAATGACAAAAAGAACAATTTAATGGAGACAGATGTAAAAGCTTTGTCGTGGTGGGGAAAGAAAGAAGGAAACAATGAGAGCTGCTGTGATTTCAGCTTCTTCAGTAACTCTTGTTTACGAGTGAGAAGAAATAAAAGAATCCAGCCTGAGGTAATAGTGGTTGGCATTTGTTTTTATTCTTTGATGTGCATACGTTTGTATTAGGTTGTGACACACCTGTTGTGAGGAATAGAAAAATAACTGCTAGAAAACAGAAGATAGTTTGATGAGTTGCATCATATGTCATCAACTCCGTATGATATTTTTATTGTATTAACCATAAATTTCTTTGGAGAAGTTGAATTAAGATGTGGGGTTCTTGGGGCTGTCCTGTGCAGGGCCAGGAGCTGGACTTCAGTGATCTCTGTGGGTCCCTTCCAACTCAGGATATTCTGTGATTCTATGATGGCAATTTTTAATGGAAGCAACATCAGTAATGCTGCAAAGATAAAAACTTAACATTTTTAAGTCACAGGAGTATCTTAAAGGTTTCTGCATAAATGATAAGCAAATGATTAATTTCTACACCCAGAGTAACTAGGGTCCCGCAAAAGTTTTCATAATAAACTTCAGGTTTATATGAAAGGCTTTGTGGCTTATTAAAAATATATGTATATTGTAGACAGCTGGCCTATTTTTTATTTTAGAGAAAAATAAGATACTCTATAGAAATCCCAGTGATTTACATTACTCTGAAATCAAAAGCTCTGCCTTATAAAAAAGTGTGCTTCTAAGTTTAAAGCTGACATTTGATAATTTTGTTTAAACTGACCTTCTAGAGGAAAATCAACATGAGGGTTCATTCATTGATGAGCTACTAATTTCATATTTGTATAACTCCTCAGAAGTGATGAAGTTGTCAAATTATGCCCCTAGTTTTCCTCCCCAGATGGCACTATTCAGAAGGTATATCTGAGTGCACAGGTGAATATCTGATGTCAGGAGTATCTGGGGAGGTGTTTAGTAAGTATAGTTATGAACTATAAAAGGACCGAGAGGCCTTGATTCTCCTGGACCAGCCTCTCCAGCTTCCCTTTCCAGGGAAAAACACAGGAGGTCACTTGGTCTGTTCAGACTGGAGAAGAGGACACTGAGGGGAGACCTCACAGCATCTGCAGCTTCCTCACGAGGGGCAGTGGAAGGGGAAGGCTCTGATCTTTGCTCTCTGGTGACCAGTGGCAGGACCCGAGGGAACAGCTGGAGCTGTGTCAGGGGAGGGTTAGGTTGGATCTCAGGAAAAGGTTCTTCCCCCAGAGGGTGGTTGGGCACTGACCAGGCTCCCCAGGGCAGTGGGCACAGCACCAAGGCTGATAGAGCTCAAGGAGCATTTGGACAACACTCTCAGGCACATGGTGGGATTGTTGGGGTGTCTGTGCAGGGCCAGGAGTTGGACTCAATGATCCTTGTGAGTCCCAACTCAGGGTATTCTATGATTCCGTGATTCATTTGCCTACCAACTATTTTTTTTTTTTTGCCCGTGAATTTTCACCATATCCAGAGCTTCATTTCATCTGTGCACCCCACTCGATTTAAATCAGCTTATCTGGTCCATGTCCAATTCCTGCTTCTCATGTGATTTCTCTTCATTTTGGGAGTCCAGGAATAACCATATTTTCTGTTCTTGGAATAGTCCTAAGAACAGATTGATGCATTAGAAAAGCCTGTTGGAGCACTGATTTCTGAGCTGTCATTTTTTGCCCAGCCTGTTTTCTAGAAATGATGATGTTGCTAGGGGTCCTTGTGGCTTATGCAGTCAGAGAGCTGTTTGGAAAATCCCCAAATTCTATTTGAATTCCATTGAGGACCCTTGCTCAGATGTTAGGAATTATCTCAAAGAGTTATGGTAATTACATCCTTAGCTACACATAATTCCCTTCCATGTAAAATTACATTCATGGTTCTTATCCAGCTTTTGAGCCCTTTTAGAACTAGCATTATAAATTTTTTCTTGTTTGCCAGGTTAAAGAGCAGATCTTAACCATGATAGGAATTGTTAATAAAGAGCCAACTTACTAGCAATTATTTTAAATGTTAGAATCTTGATTTTACCATACCCCAAGCTTTTGCACTCTTCAGTGGAAGACATTTTCTAAAGAAGCCAGAAACTGTGAAAACTGTGACAGGTTTTCCCATTTCTAGCAGACTTGGACTGATTGGTTCATCTGGTGGGATCTTTGCCCAGCTAAATGTATGCAAAACCTTAAATCACCCACTCCTTTTGCACTGATTTTGCCACAGTCTTATTGACACAGTTAATGTGCTTTATTACAGCAAATGGAGCAGGAATGGTTTAAGAAGATTTTTGTCAACTCCATTCACACTACTTTGGGGAATTTGATATTTATCTTCCCTGCTTCATCCTGCAGTGGCAGCATTTGACTTTCTCTGGGGCACTGCTCAAGCCTGTGTGGGTGCAAAAGCACAGGGCTGGAGACAGTGCTCAGCTCATTGTTCCTCTGTGCCTTTTGCCCCCGCTCAGATCAGGAACACTGAAGTGCAGGAGTAGCACAGTAAATGCTATAAAGAGCAGAATTGATCTAATCTATTTCTTGGGATGTAAAAATTTAGGGTAGCCAGTCTACATTATTTGCATAGGTTCTTTCTCAAGCCAAGCCAATAAAAAGACAGGGGCACTTCCATGGGGAAATTCATTTATCTTGAATATTTAGCTAAGATGGAATGAATCCTCTTCCCACTCCAGAAAGGGTTTTTTTGCATCAGAATCTCTTTAAATTTGTTTGCCACTTATGCTATTCTACTTCACAGTGCTGTTGCCAAACTTAATAAATTTGTCATTAAGGTGTTGTCTGTGTGATAAGCACTGCTAGTGATCACATCCACGAGGAATTTTTTTACCACTGTACTTAGCTCCATTAATGAAATTCCTTTCAGGAGTGGGTATTTTTAATAAAATTAGTTACAAAGACCATACATATTTCCTTCAAATTTTAAATTTCTAAATTATGCATGAAATCTTTTATGCACTGCTTTTTACTTCAGTATATCGTGACTGAGACTTTGCAGTAATCCTGGCAGGTTTCTCTTGCTTTGAGAGTATTGTTGAGAAATGTATGAGAAAACTTCATTCAGTTTCTTTTGTTGTCAAAAATTAGTTGGTCCTCTTCAGGTATGAGAAAATAATCATCCTGAAGATTGTTTTTATTCCTGCATGACTTAGCAAAGCAAATTTGAATATGTTTACAAGAATGTAATAAAATAAAATGAGGAGAAGAGAAAGCATTGCAAAAAGGGGAATAAAGAAAATAAAATATCATAGAATCATAGAATGGTTTGGGTTGGAAGGGACTTTAAGATCATCCAGTTCCAACTCCCTTGCCATGGGCAGGGCCACCTTCCACTAGACCAGGTTGCTCAGAACTCCATCCAACCTGATCTTCCAGGGATGGGGCAGTAGAGGATGTTCTTCTTAGCGGGGGGACAACTGAATGCTTGGGTAGATCTGTCCTTCACTCCTGTCTATATAGGTTATCCTGGGAATGTTTAGATTGGATATTAGGAAAAAATTCTTCCCTGTGAGGGTGGGGAGGCCCTGGCACAGGTTGCCCAGAGAAGCTGTGGCTGCCCCATCCCTGGAAGTGTTGAAGGCCAGGCTGGATGGGGCTCTGAGCAACCTGGGCTAGTGGAAGGTGTCCCTGCCCATGGCAGGGGGTTGGAACTGGATGGTCTTTAAGATCCCTTCCAACCCAAACCCTTCTATGATTCCATGATGTCCATGCCTTCCCTGGTGGCATGACAGCCTGTGTGGTTGTTTGGCTGGAAAATGAGAAGATTCTCTTGCATGTGAGGTGTATAACACTGGGGAGGATTTGTTGGAGTGTTGCCAGGCTTGAAAGAGTGGAAAAGTGGGACTGATCGAAAAGGGAGTGATGTGCCTCAACAATTACTTTAGGCAAAGGCGTTGCACAGACCACCATGAATGCAAAGGAACAACTGTTTTTCCTTTGGCCATGCTGTGGAAAGTGGTGCCCATTCCAGGAACATCCACAAAAGTGGCAGCCTTCTAGAATAGCTTCTGTGGGTGAGCATGTATTTCTTCCTTGAAAACCTTGGTTTCTGAGTGAAAGTAGAAACTATTCAGGGGGTTTTGACAGATTTAAGACCAGCAGGGAACAGGCTGTATGAAGGAAGGGAGCACACTGAATTTTCAGTTGTAGGTATTCCCCTAGGACAGTGGGGAGATAGGGATGCCTCCATCAGTGCTCCATCGCCCATGCACAACATCCAAAAGATGAAAAGGATAGACAAGGTGGCAGCTAAGCTCTGTCTCATTATCCACAGCAAAATGAGAGCCTCATTATCTCCCAAGACAGAGCATCTCTGCATTGATGCCGTCAGGAACCCCAGCCCAAGGTGCCACAGTTTGTTCCTCATTAGTTGACACATAATGCCCAAGGAGAGACCAACCCTTGAGGAATTAATTTATTTCCATTTTCCAGTCTGTCAGACTCGCTGAAAAGATTTTGCTCACTGCATAGCGAGGTCGCTGTGACAAATTTTGACAAAATACAAGTTCAAGTGTTTTTTGGTTTCACAAGCACATGAGCTCAGTGAGAAAGAACAGACTGAGATGACAAGGAGAACAGCCAATCCTGTTATATTTGTCTTTCTTATTACTGACTTGCCACGATAAATATGGAAAATTATATTTGGCTAGAAGGAGGCTGAGAAAGGGAACAGATGGCCACCGAAAGAATACTAGAGCAGCTAATAGTCACTGGCATATTTCCGGGGTGAAAATTTAAATCTGAAGCCAAGCAGAAGCATTATCCATTTTTTCCTGATCAGGGCACTGTGTATGGAACTGCTCCTGCTATGCTCTGACTAGATGAAGGTGGGCTTCCTGAAATGCCTTCGTTGAATGGAATAAACAACTTCTATCCTCCAGTTAACAGATCTTGCAGTTATGCTGACAGAAATAGTTGACAAGGTGGGGAAAATGTTTATGTTCCTACTGTGTTTTGAGTGAGTGAGAGTGTATTTGCTATGGCTTTTTAATGTATTGCATGATTGGACACCTATACTGCATTCTTTCCATGCATTCTACAGGCTTTATTCAGTTGTGAGAAGAGAGAGAATGCCTATTTAAATGAGGAGACAATGGAGTCTATATTTTATGTAGTTGTGTATTTAATAATTTCTAAAAGTTTAATGCATTTCTGTGGTTTCTGTGGTCAATGTAGTATTGAAAAAATCAGCTGATATTTTGGTAATTATGAAAATATATCGTGATTTCTGATTTTCCAGAATGCTATATGCTCAGCACATAGTCCTTATGACTGCAGACTAGGCAGTGAATGAGGACATTTTTCTTTTTGTTTGGTGATACCTGGAATTATCAAGGTGATCCATGATTTGAAGGGCTGGAATAGCAGGAGCTGACAGTTTGGAATTGAAGTGCAATGTTGGAGCTGTGGGACAGGTTGAGTGCCATGGGAGTAGGACAAACAGAATGAAATGGAGTGGAATAGTAACAGTTGCTGCAGTTTTTCTTTGAGGTGCATGTGCCAGAATTAAACCAGTCACAACAGCTCAGCTGTGGACCCTGTACCAGAAGTGCAGGATTTTGCTAAAGCAGCTCTAATGTGTCACCTGGATCAAGACCATCAAATGAGCCACTGTGTGGATTAATTGATCAATCCACCTGCTCCCCATTCAGCCACCAGCAGGCACAGATCAGTTTTTCTACAGAAGAAATCTTATTCTATTTAACTATTTGGGGGGATTTTATGAGGGTTGATCAGTTATTGATTTTAAGATGTTTTGAATAAATTGCTCAAAGAGCAATGGAGAGCTATAAACCCTTAATAACCAGGTTTTGAGAAAGAGAGACAAAAAGAATCACAATTTTCCAGGATAAAAAAGTCATGGCTTTTTTGTCCCGGCCGATGGATAGCCGGATGGACTGATTTTGCTTTTGCAGTGCGAAAGGAGAAATCAAAATCTTGTTAATCTTTCCCCACTGAATCAAAATCAAATGGATTCCAAATTCTGGCAGCACATCTTGGAGCTCATTCGCCTGCTTCCTTAGCTCTTACTGGGCTTTAAAGACATTTGGTGAATTTTTCATGCTTCGTTAGTAAATATAATAATGATTAAAAAATTAACAATATTTTAGTAATGCTTAGCCTTTTAAAAGGAATAAATGCCATTTTGGAGTGAAGATTCTGCAGTCTGTACAGGTATGCAAAGTCCATTGTTTCTTTGGGTTTCAGTCACAGCTGTTTCTCTCTAAAATCCTGCCTTTATATTGACTTGTAGTTACAAAAGCATGAAGTAGTTAAAAGAAACTGTCTCTAAATGAATTGGTATATTTTCATCAGCTCCAGAAACTGAAAATAAAAGCTAGATGAGAATAAAGTATGGATGAAGTGTGGGGAAAAGTACAACATGCACTAAAATTAATAGTCTTATTAAGAGCTATATTGATATACCTGGTAGAGTTCTGAATGTGCATCCCAGACTCACCTTCATGACATGCAATTCTTACTTGAAATGCAAGAAATGTAGTTTCCATGTGGAGTGTTTTTCTATAAAAATACTCTGGCACTAGGTTCTCCATGGGTCACCTCTAGAAATCCACCCAAGAATCTTTGTTGTGCTAGGCTCTAGGACAGTCACACGTAGGATGTAGAAGTCCAGTGGTTCTCTTCTGGATGTTGGTGGTTCTGGGAATGTTTTGGATTTACAGCATATAATCCCTTACCCCTGGCAAGCTCATCTCCAGTTCCAAAAATGGGAATTACTATGTCCTGCAAAGACAGGTCTTAGTACACATCCCTTTCCTAACGTTCTCCTCTGCTTCAGAGATACCCATGACCCTTCCTCTCAAGATGTACCTAATTAGCATAATAAGGCTCAAAGTTGTTCTCAGTTTGTTCTTAATCCTAAATTTGCCCTCTAAACTTGAGGAGGGACTTATTTATTTGTGTTCAAATGAAAAGAAAAGACACATGAACATCACAGTTATTCAAAAGGCAGTTTCCAGCTGCTCTGCCCAACTCAAGTGGTGTCTTCATGGTTGATGGTGAGACAGTCAAAGGGCAGCATCTCCTTCATGGAGTTTTATCTCCATGTTTAGCTTGGAAATGTCTTCTGAAGGTCTCTAATCCAAACTCATATCCAAGGACGGATGTACCATCCATCCTGAGCAACCTGCTGGACTGAGTCCAGTGGAGGGATGCCAAGATGATGAGGATGGAGCACCTCTGCTAGGAGGAAAGACACAGAGAATTGGAATTGTTCAGTTTGGAGAAGAGAAGGCTCTGGGGTGACCTAATTTCAGCTTTTCAGTAACTGAAAGGAGCCCACAAGAAAGATGGAGAGAGACTATTTCCAAGGGCCTGGAGTGACAGGACAAGGGGCAATGGCTTCAAACTGACAGAGAGGAGGTTTAGACTGGATATTGGGAAGAAATTCTTCCCTGGGAGGGTGGGGAGGCCCTGGCATAGGTTGCCCAGAGAAGCTGTGGATACCTGAACCCTGGGGCTCTGGGCAACCTGGTCTAGTGGAAGGTGTCCCTGCCCATGGTAGGGGGTTGGAACGAGATTTGGACCAAGGGTTGGACTCGATGATCTCGGAGGTCTTTTCCAACCCAATCGATTCTATGATTCTATGATTCTATGAGATGATCTTTAAGCTCCCTTCCAACCCAAACTCTTTCTATGATTTAATGATTCAGTGATTCTATGATTTTATTCCTATCTGTATATATATAAAAGTGATCCCCTGGCATTGACAGTGGCACTGGATAGGCTAAAAGTCATTGCAAGGAGCGAAGACTTTATCAGCAGCAGGTACTCTGCCCGTTTAAGACTGTGTGACAGGCACAGGCCCTGGAAGGCCTGGCTGCAAAACAAATAAATAAAAATACCATGCTGCTTTATTCAAGTATTTTTAATCTGCAGCTCACAACCACAAGATAATTTTGACTGCGTATTTGTTATCTTGAAACTCTAGAGTTCCTCTTTTTCTCAAGAAAATGTTGCTGTTCTACAACTTCTATAGTGGAACTGGTGTGTCTATTTGGATAAAGGTGATTTTTTTTTTTCACTATGAGTAGAATGACAATGTGTCTCAAAGCCCAGGGGACAAGAGAGCACTTTTATTAAAACACAGCGAGGTTCACTCCAGCCTGTAGAGCAGAGCTCCAAACTGCTTTAGCCACAGAGTTTTCAGTATCTAAATTATCACAAGACTTTTCAGTATCTAAATTATTGTAAAGATTTCTGCATTTCATTGCAGTTTGCTATTGGACAGAAATGTGCAATGCTACTTATCATGTTTATTAAAAAACTACTGAAAGCACCAACAAAATCTTAAAAATGCTGAGCTGCTTAGCACTTTCCCCATGGCTTTGTTTTTTTGTATCTGTTGCTAATAATATCTGTCCATTGGAACCAGTAGAGTTTTTCCCATATATTTCAGTAAATTTAAACATTGATTTGTGTTTAAATCACGAGCTGAATCAGTTTAATTCTGCTGTTAACAGTGGATGAGCTCACAGTCTACCTTGTGGGGCAGTTTAAAGTTGTCCTTCCAAGTTTTTGAGGACATATTTAGGGATGGGAAGGGCCCCCTTCCCCTTCACTGACCACATGAGCATATCAAACCTTCTGAGAGGAATAATAACAAAGCAAGCTGTCTCTGCACCTGCCCACAAAACAGCTGCTCAACTGGGAGAGGAATTGCTAGACCATAATGTGTCTTCAGCAGCTTTTGTGGTCCTCTCTCCTACACTGGCACAGGCATTGTCACAAAGGAAGGAAACACGGAAACCATACAGAGATTTCATGACATTTTTTTTCCAGAACAGTTTTTTATTAAAGCATCACTTCATGTTTGCAGTCTTCCCACGTGGATGCTTTTTCTCAGTCTCAACTGGCTGTTCAAGAGAGAGATCAGCTGGGATCTAACAGAGTCTTCCATCAGGTATGTGACTCTTCAACTGACTTAAAAAATATCTGAGTGCTTGTTTTCTAAGGAACCCCTTATAATAAAGGAATATGAGCAGAGACAAATCCTCTATTTCCTGCTTTCTTCCATTTCCACTGTATGACTGTCTCAAGTGCCTGCAACTATTTTGGTTTTACTGGGTTCAGTAGCATTTGAGGCATTTCTTCTGCCAAATCACTTTGGTTTCCTGAAGCTTTCAGAAAAAGTCCACCAGGATCTAAGTTCTATGGTTTTAAAGACTTATCCATGGTATTGGAATAAAACACTTTCTCACTGAAGTTGATTGGATTGAGAGCTTTGTTTCTTTGCTTTTTCAGGAAAGATCAAACCTCATCTTTGTTGTCAAAAGCTTGAAAAACCTGTTTCTATCCTTGCCCAATGACAAAAATTTCATAGGTTTATAAGGGTTGTAACCTCAGCTCTCTGGACCTTGTTTTGCATTTCACAGTGCAGAGTTGATCTACTTCAAATAATTTTTAAATCATTTACCAAAGAAGTAGTCTACCTCAAAAATTCTCTTTGCTGCTAAAAGTGGGATTTCTCTGACTTTATATATTCAAGGGTATTAGAGGTTCTAACATTCATAAAACTGTGCCCTTAAATGGCTGGCTTTAAATAATGAGTGGCATAGAAGTGTTTTGCAAACAACAAATGGGAGAGGTTAGGAAAGGCTGATAATTCTGGATTATTCCAGTGGATACAAGCACACATGGAGGTGTTCTTGTGAGGAAGCTCGTGCCCTAAAATGTGCCAGGCTGCCCAGTTGCCCGGACAATCTCCTCCTGCCATTTGGTACAACCGGGAGCTGCCAGAGCACATGTGCTCGTTTCCCCTTTGCCATTAGGTGTCAGGAGCGAACTATAGACGTTTCCCAAGGTTGAAACCCCTCTGCTTTTTGTAGGTGTGACACAGAATTGCTTTGCTAGGTCGTTATATATATATTTACTTCTGCTTTCCATTTAGAGAGTCAGCCGTGGTGTTCTCTCCCTCCCACATCTGGAAGGTCAAGCAAAGCATGACTTGGCTGCAGACTCTGCAAACCCTCCCCCCTTCGAGGGCAGCCTGCCTCAAATAGCAAATAAGAGCTTGCAGAGTGTCCTCTCCTCTCTTCAGGTGAGTTATAAAGCTCTTGGACATCTTATGTTGGCCTGGTTAAACAGCCTCTCTCTAAGGACCACTGAGAGTGTCAGTGGCAAAGTGTCACAAGAGCGCTGGTGTGGGGGAACAGAGAAATCACTTAGTGTCAGTTTTTGCTCCAGTTTCTCTTTTCAGCCATAGTTAAAAAGGGAAAAAAAGAAAGTAAGAACTGTAAACAGTCAACCAGAAAGTAAAAAGTCAAACCAGCACGGCTGTCTATAATGTCAGATATTTTAAAGGACACCCAACAGGAAGGTTTTGAGGTCATCTGCACTTTCACCATTCCTTTTTTCTCCTTGTTTTTCACAAATCCTGTGTCCATCCTGTCTGTACTCTTCTTCCTTTGCTGCTTCTCTCCCCAGCAAATCAGGGGCTTGCACTACTCATCATCACTACCTTTTTTACCTTTCTTTTCCAAAGGAGTCTCTTTGTTAAGAGTTTTGACAGGTTCTATGGGGCTATGATGTGAAGTCTTTTCAAATCTCTTTCACTGGAAGTCCCCACATAAAGCATTTTGTTTGGGAGGTCAAGAGTCTTATCAAATACTTTGAGTTTCAAATTGGCAGGTTGCTCCTACTAAAAATTATTTCATTTGGTTAGGGGCAATTATTTCAATTGTGTCATTGGGCAAAGCTACAAGACACAAAATAACATAAAGGGGAACAGGTTAGTCTTCAAAATAATTTATTTTTTTTTTAAAGCTTAATTCTGTGCCCTTCCTAAACCAAATCTGCACTCAACTTCTGCAAAACTGAATGATTAACCTTTGCATGTGGAAACAAACCATCCCTCCATTTTATTTGCTGTGAAAAGATTGGAGCCAAGCGTTTCACAAAGGGGATTGTATTATTATTATTATTCTTTAAATGGAATTTAGGGACTTATATAAGAAGTTGTGTAAACACCAGTAAGAAAGCCTTTTTCCTTGGCTTAGAAATGCCAGGGGACAGTAAACATTTTAGCCTGGATGGCATGATTATGTGCTTTCTGTTTTGGAGACCTTCTTTGTTTACCCTTCCTTAGAAATAACACAGCATTGCTGAATTAAGGGAGTGTGTGTTGGAAAGGGGAGAGGGGAGTTTTCAAGGTGCATCTCAGCAGGATAAAAATACCTGCCTCAGCACAGACCTGAGCTGTCCAGGTGTTGCCTTGCTTTTGTACCAGTTAATACTGAAAAAAAAAAAAAAAAAGTAGGAAAATTAGAGACAAGTCTGGAAAGATGATTTCATTTTGAAAAAAAAAACATTTTTGCTTGCACACACTTTTAACTCAAAACTCACCAGCATCAAGATGCACAAATTAAAGTGGTACCAGTCAGGACTTCTTGCAAGGACACAGGGGCCCAGGATTGCCCACTGGTTAGTCCATATCACATCACTTGCGTCCTTGTCTTGGCAACCATGTGCTGGTTATTGAATACATCTTTTGTACCCTTCTGACACTGAGATAGACTGATCTTTTTTATCTCCATCCTGTCCCATTTGTATGAGTCATCAGGACTTTCTCAAGGGATGACAAATAGTAAAAAAAATTAAGGAATAATTTAGGTTGGGAGATATCTAGCCCAACCTCCCACTACAAGCAGATCAAACTTGGAGAAGGTTACTGAGGGCCTTGACCAGCTTGTCTCTGAATATTTCAAAGGTTGGAGAGTCTGTAGGTTCTCAGAGCAACCTGTTGCAATAGTGAACCACTCTCACGGTAAAAAAATATTTCTCCTTATATCTAATCAGCTTTTCCTGTATGGCAACTTGTATTGGTTAGACACATACCTTGTCCTAGAACTGTGCACCCGAGAAGGGTTTGGCTTTGCTTTTCCTGTACCATCCTGTCAAGTATCTCGACAGCAGTGAGGTCCCTCCTGAAGCTTCCTCTTCTGCAGGGTGGACAGATGTATTTCTTGCAGCCTCTCCTTGTACATCCTGTGCTCCAGGCTCCTGACCATCTCCTGAATTCACTCCAGTTGGTCAATGTCTTTCTTGTACTGGGAAACCCCAGACTAGACACAATGCTCCCACTGTGGTCTCACAAATGCTGAATAGAGGGGGAGATCACTTCTCCCACCCTGCTGCTGGCTGTTCTCTTGGTTGTATTCAACCTGGAATCTCTTTGGCCTTCTTTTCTACCTTGTGCTCAGGTTGTTGTCAAGCCCTTCCCTGCAAAACTGCATCCAGTCAGTTGCCCACCAGCCTGTCCCGTTGCATGGATATATTCCTTTCCAGGTGCAGGACTTAGCATTTGTCTTCGTTCAACCTTAGAAAATGCCTGTAGCCCTCTTTTCCAGGCTGCTGAAATCCCTCTGGATGGCAGGCCTGCTATGGTCTGCATATTTGAGGGGGTAAACTCATCCATGGTCCAGGTTTTTAATAAAGACACTGCACTGCCTTCAATATTGATCCCTGAGGAATTTCACTACTAACCAATTGCCACTGACCACAGTCCTTGGAACCTGACCTTCCAGGTTATTTTCCATTCACGTTATGATCCATTTATCCAGTTCATCTCTCACTTTTTGGGCTTCACAATCACAGTGGGAGATGGCGTCACAGGCCCTGCTCAAGTCAAAGCCTACCATGTCCACTGCTTTTCTCCCGTTGTCCAAGCCAGTCACTTCATCAGAGAAAACAATCAAATTGTTCAGACACCATTTTTCGGCAAATCCATACCGGCTGTTCCAAATCAACTTCCTGTCTCTCATTTGGCTGGAAATGGTTTCCATGAGGAATTGTCCCATAGCTCTCCAAGTGACTGAGGTAAGGGTGACCAGCCTGTAGTTCCCTAAAGTCTTCTTCTTGCCTTTTTTTAAGGTAGGTGTGATGTTTGCCTTTTCCAAATGGTCAGGAACTGCTCCTGATTGCCAAGGACCTCCAAAGATGATACAGACCTGCCTTACAATGACACTGGCCAGCCCCTTCCACACCCTCAGGCACATCCCACCTGGTCCTGCAGACATAGGTATGTCCAGCTATTTAAGTGCTCCCTGATTATCTTCCTCCACTTTGTTACACAAACTGCTTCTATACTCAGGGACTTGGGAGGCCAGAGGGCAAAAATTCCCAATGAAAAGCATTGAGTACCTTGTTCTTTTCCAAATCCTTGGTCACTAGGACCCATATTCCACTGGGCAGTAGGTTCACATTTCCCTTAGCCTGTGTTTTTTTGCTGGTGATGTACTGCAATTCCAGCTAAGCTTGGAATGTTCATGTTCAGCTGGTGTCTTTTGCATGTTGCCCAGATAACCCATCCCTGCTCCCACCTTTTTTCTCTCCTTCCTGTGTTTGCCCTTGGTCAGAAGTTCCCTTTTCATCCCTGTTGGCCTTCAGCAATGTCTGTGCAACTTTCTGCCTGTTAGAATGGACCCTTCTTGTGCCTTGAGGAGGTTGACTTTGAAGAGTAATGAGCTCTACTAATTTCCTTTGCCCTCCAGGGCAGTCTTCCATGGGTTTATGATGAGGAGATCCCTGAACAAGCCATAAGGTGCTTTCTTGAAGCACTGGGTTTGTAATTCTGTTTGTCTGTCTCACTTCTCTGATGATTTTAAACTCCACAATCACAAAGTCACTGCAGTCATAGCTGCCCTTTCCTTGACCTTCACATCCTCAACCAGCTGTTCCTTGTGTGTGAGTAACTTGTCCAGCAGCTCATCTCAGGTCACCTGCATTAAGAACACAGTCTAAAAATCTCCCAGAATGATTTTGCACAGCAGCAGGTACTGGGGTGACTGAATTACCATGTAAGCCTTTAGGTTATGATGACTCTTCCCTGCTGTGCCTCATTAAAACCCTCCTTCACTAAGCCAGCAAAGCTCTTTGCAGACACTCTTGCTCTGCTTCATCAGATCAATTCTGTTTCTGCTCAGACATTCTTGTTCTTTGTCCTATATCCATAGAATGTATCCATCCATCCTCCCTGTATCTTCAGCCAGTATGGATCCACTGGATGCATCTCCAGCTGAGTCTTCTCCCTTTAGTGAAGGAATTGAAGAGAACATGGCCTGGACCCCCACATCCAGCATCCTTGTCCCAGACTCTTCTATCTGCTTATCTGGTGCTCTTTTATCCCCTTCATCTCTTCATGGCTCGATCCTGTAGTCTGTTCTTTGTTTTCCCATTCTGGGAGTCCTGAGAACCTGTGTGTGCTGGGATCTTGGTCACCTGCTGATACAGGTGACATCCGTATGTCCTTTCTTCTGCAATTTCTTTCTTCTAGCACTTCTGCCCTCACACATTCTTTTATTTATAGAGATTTGTCTTTCCATGGTCCAATACCCTCTAGTGCTATTGGCAGAATTCACTCTCTGGGTAAGCAGGACATTCTGGTCCCCAGGCTTGCTTGTTCTGTCTCAGCACAAAATTTGCAGAGAGACTACTCAACAAATTCAAAATAAATATCTTGCAGCTTTGTCTTTGGGAATATATATTTTCTAATTTTTTTTTTCTCAGCAGGAAAATGGACCTCAAGGCAATTTTTCCCAGTTTAGCCTTCCAGACAGTCTTCCTGAAAGTGACACTAGAGCCCAGACAAAACCATCAGAACTGGAAAGCACCAGCAACGGGGTCAAACTGCCTATGACAGCTTCAGGTAGAATATAACTGGACATGCTAAAAAAACTGGAGTGACAGGGAGTGTGTGTAATCAGGATACTCAGGGAGTAGAGGTTCCATGAGAAATGGTTACTGGAATGTTTAACAAACAATTTGGAGCACAAGGAATATGGATGGGCTCAGAGACTTCTAAATATGAGTACAATAAGAGAATGAATAGGCTAACACAAATATAGGAGAGAATTATGAATTATACAAAAGAATGTATATTTGTGTAAGAGCAGGTCATGGAGGTGACAGCAGTATTCTATTACAGTGATAAAACTTTTTCCCACTTGCTGGTGGCTGTGTCCCACTTTATTGGTGTGGGCTAAACTGCATTTTGGGAGTTCTCAGTTCTAGAAAGTTTCTGGCAGAGATAATCTATTTTTAGAAGGAGTCTAAGAAAAAAAAGTAGTGGCCTTTTGCTTTGAAATGGTTTAGCAGCCCTGCATTACTGGATGAAGATCTGCCACTGTTTAACAAAACACCCACACATGCATGCAACATGTTGATTTATAATGCTCCTGTCTGAATATATATCCACATTTCAATGATATAAGTGGAGGTGTTAGGGCAGCTGAAATGATTCCATGCAGGAAGAATCAGAAGTAGGAGAACCAGATTTGGTCTCCATGTAATCCCTAATGCATCTGAATTTGATATTTTTTATCAGAAAAACAAGCACTTGAAAGCTTTGGTAAATTAAACCTTACTGCCATTTTATAAATATGACAACCAAACCATTAAAAACATATATTTTTTATGCAAGCTATGAAGCTTGATGAATCTGACAGGCAACAGATGGGATTTTCAAAAACACCTAAGCACATAACTTCCCTCAGAATCAAGTAGTTTTTACCTAAGCTCTCTAAAAGTCTTGCTGACAAATGAAGAATGCTTTACTGAATGTAATATTTTTAGTAAAAAAACAAATAAAAATTATATATAAATTTGTACAAAATTGTAGAATGTTTGTTGGAAGGGACCTCTAACAGCTTTTCTCAGCATCCTGCTCAAAGTGGTGTGCTCTGCTGTAAAATGTTCCACTGTAAAAGCAATTTGCAATTGGGTTTCTGACATTTTATTGATTTTTGCTTTTACATTCTTGTTTTCTGATTTAGAAGCCTTGAAAAATTTTAGAAACCAGTTAACAGTCTATGAGCAAAAAGAAATTTTCAATTATACAGAGCTATGGTTTCTTGGCCTGGAAGCTAAAAAGATTGAAGGTTTGCCTGAAACCCAGAATAATAATTGTTATGATGATGAGCATGGTTCCTACTTAAAGGTAAGTGGAAAAATCATGGTTTTTATTTTCAGCTCAATAAGTTTGTAGTGACTGTGTGCCAACTCTTAAGTGTTATATATGATATAATTGTTGTTTCTAGAAGATAAATGTGAAAAAATCATTACCAATCACTTCAAAGCTCAGAGGAGAATCTACTTTGCATTGGACTATTGGAGCATCACTTGTGATTTTCTCATTAAACTCTTGTTTAATGTAGACTTCACTTGCTACTGGTCCATCATCTTTCATAGACAGCAAACTCCCACACACAGGAGCTACTTTTAAAGCCTGATCTTTGCTATGCTGTTGAATCTGAACCCTTTTCTTTTCTTTTTGAAGGTTTTACATGACCACATTGCCTATCGATACGAAGTGTTGGAGGTCATTGGGAAAGGGTCCTTTGGGCAGGTGGCCAAATGCCTGGATCACAAAACCAATGAATTAGTGGCACTGAAAATAATAAGGAATAAGAAAAGGTGAGGCATCTGTTGCCTTTAAAGCAGTACAATCGTCTGTGTTGTATACAGGCAGTGACAAACCACAACGATGTGAGCAAAGCAAAATCAAACCTCCTATACAACAGATTTTCATTAAATGCAGTGAGATCAGAGTGAAGAAAAGGGATGTCAGGGACTCAGAATTGGCCTAGACCCAGAGAAGACACAGCCTATGAAAGCAAACACAGTTTTTCCAGGCTTACATGGAGGTCTCTATATCTGTGACACAGTTCACACACAGCCCAGGTAACCAGCCCTGAATGACTGAAAGCTGAGAGTCTTCACTTCCCCTCAAGACGCCAAAACCACAGGAATATGCTGGGATGCTCCCCTCTCTCACTTTAATATGAAAAATTCTACACTGTGGATCCTAAGCAACCTCTTCTTCTTTTATGGCTGGTCACAAACTTTTTATTGATGTCACCTTCAACCAGAGTCAATGAAGCAGATGAGAATGATGCTGTTGACTCCAGCAACAGAGTTTTAGCTGTTCCATTTTTCCCCCTCAGTGAACACTAAATGTAAAGACACTCTTCAAAATTGACTATCTGACTGTGCTAGGTGTGAAATATGGCCCTGTTCAAGTAAACAGAAGCGTTCCTATGGACTTTGAAAGCACCAGGATTTTACTCTGGATGCTCATTTGAAACTTTTTCATTTAAAGGCTTTTTCAGACCAGTCAAAATAGCAACCCTTAAGTGTTATGTAAGACTAGGAACCAACAATAATGAGTCAAAATTACAGTAGTTATCAGGGGTAAATGACACATTTTTGATCATTGTCCCACATGCTGAGTTTACAGTAAGATTGTGGTGTTTGTAACATTTAGATTTCTACAAATACTACACTGAGTTAATGTTATCATTCCTGTGTCACATGGTATTTCAGATTTCACAGCCAGGCTTTGGTGGAAGTGAAGATCCTAGATGCTCTCTTGAAGAAAGACAAAGATGATACTCACAACATCATCCACATGAAGGAATACTTCTACTTTCGCAACCACTTCTGTATTTCCTTTGAACTGCTGGGGTAAAGTACATTTTCCTTTACACACACCCTACAGAGCATTTTAGACCTTGTGCCTTACAAGCTTTAATTTCTATGTCTTCTTCTGAAGAATTGGCAGCTCTTCATGTTGCAAGAAAGGAATACTGAACACACACTGAGCCTTTTGATCACCCAAGGTGAACTGAAAAAGACTTCACACAGACAGTGACATGATACAATCCCTTATTTTCTGTGCTGTGTATTGAAGTATTCTTCCCTGAAAGACCTCTGAGGAAAAGAGTAAAATGATGAGTTCAGGACTGGTAAACTTCAGGGTATATAAATATGAATAATATCAAATAATTTAAAAATAAAGCTCCTTCTTGCTTTTTGATGAACCTTTGCTGCAAGACACATCTTAGGAGGAATTTTGGAGAAATTTTAGAGAAGTCAGGTAATTTTAGTCATCAACCTTGTTGTAATGAGTGAATTAACCTGGAATTATGGAAGTTATCCACAGTTCCCCATCCCTTACAGTAGAGCTCCCATTTCTACATGTGTTACAGCCTTGCTGAAGATTCAGCACCCTATGGATGGCTTGATCTCAAAGAAACCTAAATTAATTGTGCTGTTACATGTGAGTCTGTCACTTAGAGACACACGGGGTAAGAGTTGACTCCTCTCCAGAGAAGACACAGACCAGTCTTTTCAGAAAGCTGCTATGGAAACGCAGAGGAAAATATTCATGGGACAGACACTATGTTTAACTCTTTACAGAGGAGCTGAAGACTGGTTGTCATAGAAAAATGTTTTTCTGGTATAATTTTTATTGCCTTTAAAACATAGTGAAAACCCTTTCATTTGTGATCTTCCTTCTCTGTCAAGTCCTGGTAAATTCAGATCCAAAGGAAAGGACCTTGGTTGAGGCCAGTGGACACACAAGCAAGGAAGACAGAAAGCTGCAGTTGTTTATGTCCTTCCAGGCATGTGGGGTTGTGCTGAGGACACCTCCAGAGATCATATTGCTGAGGAAACACTGGTGCATCCCTTTAAGAGCCACCAGCCCTGTGGCCATTTCCTCCTCTGAAAAATGATCACAGATTAAGCACTCAGTACTTCATAGAATCATAGAATCCTAGAATGGTTTGGGTTGGAAGGGACCTTAAAGATCATCCCATTCCAACCCCCCTGCCATGGGCAGGGACACCTTCCACTATCCCAGGTTGCTCAGAGCCCCATCCAACCTGGCCTTGGACACTTCCAGGGATGGGGCAGCCACAGCTTCTCTGGGTAACCTGTGCCAGGGCCTCCCCACCCTCCCAGAGAAGACTTTCTTCCTAATATCCAATCTAAACCTCCTCTCTGTCAGTGTGAAGCCATTGCCCCTTGTCCTGTCACTCCAGGCCCTTGTGCATTCACATGCTGGCAGAAGTCAGCAACCTCATTTAAAGCCCCACTGGAAGGAGCTAAGATATGATGGTCACAGGAGGCATACAAAAACCTAACAAGACCTGAATTTATGGAGGAGTCTATCTAGAAATATTTACTGCTGATTAAAGATCTTTAGAGAAAGATGATTTACACAAGGTACCACAGCAAAGAGAAATGAGGGTGAAAGGAGACTGCAGAAAATTTATTTCAGTTCCTGAATGCTGATTGTTCTTGGTGAAAATCAGCACAGCTGCATAACATAGCACAGAGTTTAGCAAGCAGGAAAGTTCACTCTGTTACGACCCGCCCCAGAAAAAGGGGAGGGGGGTAACCCAGGTTCTTATCAATAATTCCCTTGGGGTGGATTAGAGTGAAACAACACTGAATAATCGGTGTCTGAAGGTTTGTTTTAACAATTTTGTATCAACAGGTATGCTAGCATTTTGGGTGTTGTAATATAACAATATGACATAGAGATAACCTTGGGGGGGGGAGGAGAAAATGCATAGGGGAGAGAAAGACAGGATAAGAGTAAGGGAGAGCAAGGAAAAAGAAAGGATGAGAGTGGAAAAAACGTGTATATAGTCACTGTCCACGGGGTCCAGCGATGCAACTTGGTAATCCTGAAAGCAATGGTCTCGATTCGCAGGCGGTGGGGGAGAAGAACAAAACCCAAACCCCCAAAGTCACCAGTCAATATATGTACCCTCAGCATGCTTTTGCACCTCCCCTGAGGCAGGGAGTTGTTTCCATGGAGTAGTGTCACCGGTCGTGCCATGAACCCCCAGTATTTTTCCCACCTTTCGTGATTAGCAATCATGATGGCAGAGTTGAGGGGCACAGCAACAAATATGGTAAACTCAGCTCTTCCTGCCTTTCCAGGGCTTGACACGTTCAGCACTGGAGGGAGGGATGGGCCCAACTGCCCATCAGAGGTATAATGCAAAAGCCAAAAGCCTGCAAAAGTCTCCTAGAATGCATAAATCATTAACCATTTCAGTCTCTGGCACACTGACAGTACATCTTCAGATGTGGGAGATGTTTGTGCATATTACATGCAGAACACATTCTCCAGGAGGAAAATAGTTGTCTTTTTCTTCTTCACGAGTCCTCCCTCACGTAAGAAGAAAAGCTAAATACCCTCTAAATGCAGTGGAAACTAATCATGCCTTAAAAATAAGTTCCCCTAATCTCTTTTCTGTCTTCTGTTTCTTCCATCTCCACAGAATAAATTTGTATGAGCTGATCAAAAAGAACAACTTCCAAGGTTTCAGTCTGTCTTTAATCCGACACTTCACTCGGGGTGTGCTGAGATGTTTACAAGTGCTCTACCAGGAAAGAATCATTCACTGTGATCTGAAGCCTGTAAGTACAAGCATTTCATAACCTGTTTTTCTGTACAGAATACATTAGTTCATCTTATCTTTCTTTTTATTGAAGGAACTCTAAGAAGAATCCATAAAACCTGGCAGGATATTTGTACAGAAGCTATAATTTATTCGTGTTAGTATTAGTACTACAGTTGGCTGATTTTTTCCATTGATTCAGTTCATTCACTGAAGTATTAGACAAGATTGTTTGGTAGCCAAAATGTAAGCAAATATGAATCCAATTCAGGTAATGACATTTTGCTTAGAGAAAAAAAATACTTGTAAAATTAAGTGTTTTGCTATGAGGGACTTTGTAATGTTAATATTCACAAGGCAGTCTGTTATCCTGTAAAGTCTATTTAATTTCATATGCCTAACTATAAAATTAAGTAGCCTAGTAAATGACAAAGGAATTCTGTAGAACAGTATTTAGGGTATCTACCTGTTTCTGGAGGAACATCTGCCATCCAAATTCTGCAGCTGGATCTGCTAAGTATTCCTGCTACATGAAGCATTTCCATTCTCCTTAAGCCCCAACCTTAAATTTTTGCAATTTTCTGAGATTCACAAAGTATTTTAACTTTATTTTCATTTCAGATAAATATTTCTCTTGATTTCATTTTCAAAAGGACAAATGAACCACTAAATCAATAAGCAAGCTCTCAAATAAAAATGCAAAGGATGAAATTCTGTTCTCACTTTGCTTAACGTATCTGAATTCAGAATTCTGACAAGTCACATACTGTCTGTACCCATTGTCTTGCCAATATCTTTGCCAGATCAATCTGCAGTGAGAAGTGAGGGTTGCAAGATAACCGAAGTATCTGAATCAGAAACAATTAACCCAATGGAAATGTGTTTCCAGGTGGCCACTGAGAAGGACTGAGGTCAGCAACATCAATTAGTGTAGTCTGTATTTAAACAGAGTAACATCAGAGAAAATTTAGTGAGTTAAATAAAAGAGAATCTTGTTGTCACTCAACAATTGTACAGTTTTAAGAATTTAATTTATGTTGCCTGAAACTCACATCTGTTATCCCATCTGCCTCCTGTGATATTTCACAACATAAGGTAGAATACGGAGTTTCTCTGTATTTAAAGCTAACTAATGACTGCTTCCAAAGCCTGGCTTTCCAGCTGATCAGCTCCCTGGCATTGTGAGGGATTCAATACTAGAGACAGAGTCCTCCCATGAGCACGAAGGGATATTTATCTGCAGAAGGGGGATGCACCAAGAACCAAGAGCATCGGGGCAGTGGAATTCAGTCCTTGCCTTGACTTTCATCATTAGCAGCTTCTCCTTCCTGGCACATATCCTTTTGAGTTAATTAGCCAAGAAACTACTTTGTCATTATTTGGCACCCACCTGGGAACTGTTCAGGCCTTCAAAGCTTTGACATATAATAGTTATAAAGGTTGATAAAGGCAGCCATCTCTCTTCTGACAAGTAGAGAAGAATGTATGATCAGAAGGGAAATCAAAGGAAATCCTTGATATAGATAGATTTTTTTCAATTAGGTTAAAATTCAACTCTGCAGGAGGAAGCTAATAGGTTATGTTTGCTCATCAGTGCAAATATTCTTGAGTTAGTGATTTGCATTGCTTATTTTCCAGTGTTCACTGACTTAATATGGTGTTAAAACCCTCTTTTCCCTGTGATTTTATTTTTAGGAGAACATTCTATTATACCACAACGGCCAAGGTTCAGTTAAAGTTATTGATTTTGGATCAAGCTGCTATGAAGACCAAAGAGGTTTGCAGAAAAGTCAAGTTGATGTAATTTTCTTAATAAGCTTTCTCAATTTTAAATGATGTAGTTAAACTTATCTTTGCTTGGGCTAATATATTGACCTATGCCCCTAATTAGAACCTAATGAACTGGTGGTTAAGCCACTGGTGGTGGAATAAATACTGGTAGGAGACAAAAAAGACATTACCCCGCTTTTTCTTTGTCCCAAACCTGATCAGCTCCTCTACTCCTTTTGAAATCAGAATTGCACTTGCAAGAGTGGTTACTGAAACAGACCTATGATGATAATCCAAATATTTCACTTAACAGAAGTTTGTGAAGTACAGAGACTCTTTCTCAGTGGGATGGTTAAATTATAATTGGTACTTTTTATATAAATACAACAGGGAGGGGAATGGGAACTGTGCTTTTAATTTAGAAAGTCTAAATTCAGTTTTGGGGTTTTTTCTATCAAAGATTTGAATAGAATGAGCAGGAGTTAACAAGAACTAAATCTGAAAAAGGAAATTAATGTATAAAATTAACCTAATAATAAATCTCAACAGATTTACAATAGACATATTTGATTTACAATAAACACCTCGTAAAGTAAGAATGATATCATCATCAGGAAGAGAAGTAATATAATAAATAACAAATGAAACAAAAAAAAACAAACCCCAAGAAGGACATCTGCATTGCATTTTATTAACTTAGAAAAACAAAACTAGTTTTAAATGGCTTAATTTTTTTTGCTTATGAAAGACTGATATTTAAACTAAGCCCAACCTGCTAACCTATATTTTGGGATTCAGACTTTTAGATTTACATCCCAGTTTTGTAGGAGGGTGTAATCCATTTAGGTTTGCCCATGTTTGAGAAGAATGTAGTCTGAGACACAGCCTGGAATATTTGCGGAGAGTAACAAACTGAAACACAAAATAAGTGAAAGATGGAGAATGACTGAGGAGACTCTCAGCTGGAAAAAGAAAGGCAGGAATATAGACAAAGTGACCCTCAGAGAGATAGGAATAAGAAAATAACAAAGTTTATACACTGTAATCATGTTCAGTTGTCTGAATGTCGAGAGTCAGAAGAATTAGTTTACTCTCTCCAGTGAGTCTCAGTCTTGGAATGAGATCCTTTGGGGCTCTAATATATTAGTAGGGAAATCAGAAGGCAGTAGAAGACAGGTCCTACTGCCAGTGAAACCAATATTTCCTGCAGTGATAATGAAGACCTGTTGATTGATGCAAGGGGAAGACTTTCAAACAAGAAAATGAACATGGAGCGAGCTGAATCATAGCATTATCAGAACAATTCCCAGATAGAACAGTGGAAAGCAAATCACCCATTAATTTTAGGATGGGATTAGAACAAGTTTTCAGAGCCTCTGTGAGCAATCCCTGGGTAGAGCAGAGATATGACGCCTGAACATGTATTTCACTCTTCTGTGAAATCTGGAATCCGCATTTCAATCCAAATTATGACATTTTGCTTCTTGTCCAATTTTCTGTTTTGATCCAGTGTACACCTATGTCCAGAGCCGGTTTTATCGCTCACCTGAAGTGATTCTTGGTCATCCTTATGCTATGGCTGTTGATATGTGGAGCTTAGGCTGTATCATAGCAGAGCTTTACACAGGCTACCCACTGTTTCCGGGAGAAAATGAGGTTGACCAGCTTGCCTGCATCATGGAGGTAACTTTTGGGATTGTCTTTTGATTTGCATGCTCATTTGGTAAACTGCAATGCCAGCAACAAAGAGAAATCTCAAGAGATAATGAAATATTGCTGTGGCCTGGCCTTTCAGAGGGAGGTTTAATGCAGCCAGCTGGCTCTTTGAGAGGATGGGATCTAGCACAAAACTGATTTATTGGAACATTTCACGTGCCAAACAGTGCTTTGTACACTCACTGTCTTGCTTCTGAAAGAAACATACTTTAATTCTGGATGGAGAAGTTAGGACAGAATAAGCATATCTAAGGTGAAGTAAAACCCATCCAAATTATTACAGGCCACTCTTCTCATAGAAATCAGATATGTGCTAGTCAAACCAGATGTCTTTAGTCCATAGTCCTGCTGAAAGAGATTTTTACTAGCAGTTGAGCAGTCAGCTGTGGCTCTGACTAGTAAACCTTGAAAACCTCAAAGCCTTGAGTATAAACACGGTGGGTGACCAGCACAACTGCTGCTCTACTCTCCTGGTGGAAAAACTGTTTCCTAATAGCCATTCTTCACTTCTCAAGTCACAGTTTGTGGCTGTTGCACCTTATATTGTCTGAAACTACCAAGGAGTTTGGCTCTATCATTTTTTGTAAATGTTTTCAAAGAGTTTTAAGAATGTACTGTGACATTTCCCACCTCGGATCACCTACACAGCGCAAATGTTAGAATGGGTGCAAAACTACCCATGAAAACAAGTTAGTTAGTTACTCCATATGAATCCCTAAACTGCAGCCTGATGCGGAACTCAGCCCCAAGGTCTCATCCTTCTAGTGACACTTAGTTTGTACAAGTGTTTTCAAAGGCAGCGTCTGTCCATGTGGCCTGCTACTGCAGTTGCCACCAACAGAGATGTTTGTTCTTAGAGCCTTCTGTGGTGGTGAAGATCCCAGTGTCATCATTTATAAGATCATAGAATCACTGAATCATTAAGGTTGGAAAAGACCTCCAAGGTCATCGGATCCAACCTTTGTGCAGTCGCCATCTTGTCAACTAGACCAGAGCACTGAGTGTCACTTCCAGTTGTTTCTTGATCACCTCCAGGGATGGGGACTCCACCACCTCCCTGGGCAGCCCCTTCCAATGCTGGGCAACCTCTCCATGAAGAAATTCTTCCTGATGTCCAACCCGAACCTCCCCTGGTGCAGCTTGAGGCCATTTCTCTTGTCCTGTCCCTTGTTCCCTGGGAGCAGAGCCCACCCCCCACCTGGCTACAACCTCCTGTCAGGGTGTTGTAAAGAGTGAGAAGGTCCCCCCTGAGCCTCCTTTTCTCCAGGTTAAAGATCCCCAGCTCCCTCAGCTTGTTCTCATAGGACTGACTCTCCAGACCCTTCTCCAGCTCCACTCCCTTCTCTGGACACGCTCCAGCCCCTCAATGTCTTTCATGCAGTGAGGGGCCCAAAACTGGACAGAGGACTTAAAGTGTGGCCTCACCAGTACTCAGTAGAGGGGGACAATCACTGCCCTGGTCCTGCTATTTCTGATACAAAGATATGTACAGACAGCATTGAGAAATCCCTTAATTCCTTCCACAATAAATGGCACAAGAGGAAATGTTTTGTAGACATTTCACAGTCAGTTGAGACGTTCAACTTCTTTTCATAAGACGGGTAAAATACCACATCTCACCTGATGGTTTTTTGGTATCTTTATTAAATGAGGAGTAACTCTGTGAATTCATTTTCTGTGTTGAAGGTACTGGGTCTTCCACCAGCTGATTTGATTCAGGCTTCATCAAGGAAGCGAACATTCTTTGGTAATTGCTTCTGATTGTTTGTCCTTGCTGGATCCCTCCCTGCTAATTAATCACTGGTTAATAGCACTGACAGGGAGCAGGGCCAGAGACCCTCTGCTACTTCTTAGCTGATTAAAAACTCTTTCAGGAAGGGGTATTGAGGAGAAGCAAAAAGGTATCATGAGGCCTACAAATGAACCTGATGCTGTGCTCTTCAAGTCTGATGGGCCTCTATTTGCCAAGGTGATAGGGAAGGGATTGGGAGATCCATTCCAGTCGTACTCTTTAAAAATATTGTTGTTAAAAGTGGGCTTTGGGAACTTATTTATGTTGTTCGTTCCTCTGTGTATAATTTGGGTTTGGAAATTGCACGAAACAAACAAAGCAGCAAAGTGTAGGATGAAGTCCCCAGAACGTAACCAACACTGTTTGCCACAGTGCTGGCAGACTATCAATCCAACAGGAAAAAACTTAGTGGGATGGATATGGATACTGTTTTTGCAACTCCTTTAAACATTTAGAGAGGATTTTTATCGTAATTTATTTGAGCATGTCTTCATTTTTTTAAGATTCCAAAGGTTTTCCTAAATCTGTCACTAACAGCAAGGGAAAAAAGAGATGCCCAGACTCCAAGGATCTAAGCACAGTGCTGAAAACCCACGATGCTGGTTTCTTGGACTTCCTGAAAGGATGCCTAATGTGAGTTCATACGATGTGAAACAGGCTAGTTTTAACTTTGCTTTCATTCTCTTGTACCTTAAAAATCTTTGTATCTCTTGGGGTGGTGTTTTTTTGGTTTTGTTTTTTTTTTTTTGTGGAGTGTTTTTGTTTCTAGTTTGTTTTATTTCATTTCATTTTCCATATAGTAGTGCTTGTATATCCATTATTATTCACAGTTCATTGCAAATTATTGCACAGAAAGATATATTGGATTAGACCAAAGTATGAAAGAAACCTGACATGCAATCATAGACTCACAGAATGGTTTGGGTTGGAAGGGACCTTAAAGATCATCCCATTCCAACCCCCTGCCATGGGCAGGGACACCTTCCACTATCCTAGGTTGCTCAAAGCCCTGTCCAACCCGGGGCTGTGAAACAAAACATCATCACACCTAAAAGCAGATCATCTTCTGATGCTGGAGACTAAACTCTAAAAGCAATGCTATTTATCCACTGAGGCCTTTGTTTTAAATCCTTTCTGTTTTACTAGATAAAGGTGTGTCCAGATAACACGGATAACGGTAATGCACTGGCCCAAGACAGTGTGTATCTGGAGATCAAAGTGTGGCTTTGTACTTAAATCTAACTCCTGCGCCAGCAGGAAGAAAGTCTTCCAACTTCCTCCAGTATGAATTATATTTGGTGCTGATTTAGCTGGTTTTGACTAGATTTTCTGTGCTAAGCCTTGGAAATGGCAGTGATACACTGTGGTATATGTATGAAAACAGCTCTTCTTTGAACATATTCTCACAAAGATCCTGCGCCAGGTTCACCTGGGTGAGATGATGGAACTCTTTTTAGTTCCAATACACTGTATGTCTTCCCCTTAGCCGAGGATAAAAAGGCAGAGTATAGTCAGCCATGCCTCCACCCCATATGGTCCCATATATTTTCTAGTGTTACCTGGAACTTATGCAAGGTTAATATTTTATGTCTTCTTTAGCACTGGCTTTAAGTTTCTTTCAGCAGTTTCAGTAGCACTTCCCTAAAGAAATCCTAAAGAAACTGCCAACTTGTGGTTACATGGGGGAAAAGATCATCCCACTCTGTTTCACAGGAAGGTTGCTTTTAATGTTCTTAGTTTGCTACGTCTCTATGAATCACTGATCCATTTTGGTTTGCTAGCTGAATCAGAGAGTTTAGAAAATAACTTTAGTGAAGCAAAAAACCAAACCTCAAACAGATAATTTTGGGTCCCTACCCTAATAACACTGCATATTAAAAATGGTTTGATGCTGCAGAGGGTTTAATCAGCAAAGCACACAGCACTGAAGTAAGTTTTGAGGGATGGAGAAGATCATATAAGGTTTTTCCTTGTTTTCAGTATTATTTTGTTTCATTAAATGCCCTCATGACCAGACTTCCAGAAGACAAGACTAAATCTTCTAGCTTAAACTAATTTTCAGTTAGAAATCATTCAATAACTATTTCTCTGCCACGGATTGAAGGTGGGAACCTGCCCTGCGCATGACCCCCGATGAAGCAATGAAACATTCCTGGATCCAGGAACCAAAAATATACCGAGCAAAGCAGAAAACACAGACCTTGAGGAAACTGAGTGATGGCTCTTTCTCCGCACCAGAAAAGAAAAAGGAGAATATTCGTAAGCATGTTCTACCTGGAGAACTAAGAGCATTTATATCAGTGTTTGGGATTGCCTTGCATTTGGTATCATCTGTTAAATGAGGTGATAATGGATGGTCACTGAAATGTGGTGGGTGAAGGCCCTATTTCTCACTTGTGTAGAGCTGCATTCCAGATGTTTTAGAGCAGCTGCCAACAAGAAGGCTGGAAGTGCTAAAGATCCACCTTTTACTTACTGAGAGCAAAATACTTATGGTATCTGACATCACACCGTAGTGTATTTCACTTCCAGGCAAAAGAATGCATCAATAGGGGTTTTAAGATACCAAGGAAAATTTCCACCTGATTTGGTGTGAATTTGTATCAATCATGTTTTTTAAGAGTATGCAGTCTTACCCTATCCTTTATTTTGTTTGTTTGTTTGTTTGTTTGTTTTTTATTGCAGAGAATGTCTGGGAAGATCCATCTGATCAAGTGGAAAGTGAACTGGCAGAAAGACTGACTCCCTTCACAGACACAAGAGAAAGTGATGTGCAGAACACCAGGAAGCATGTTATCCCGGAGAAATATTTGGAAAACCAAATGGAAAGGCCTGTTCCATACGATCGAGCCGAAGACAGTGGTGAAACAGCTTTTCCAAAAACTTCTTTTTTTTTCCCACCAATTAAGTAGTGCACAGCACAAGCTACGACTGGCTCGGTTGCATACCTAGTATATTTTGTAGGTATTATTTGTACTCAGGAATATAAGCTATATCTGTCTGTACATGGGCTGTGCACATTGTAAGTATATTTAATGTTCTTTTTAGCCTGAAATCATCCAACCAACCAAAACAGAATTTGAAAACCATTCCTTTTCCTCATCTACATTCTTGTGATCTAAGATTCTTCACAACCAGCAGCAATAAAATGGAGACTGTAGAGGTGGAGAGTGGCTTATTCTTGGTATTATAACAGAGTTTTTGAATTTTATATTTTCCTGGATCTAAAAGAACAAATGTGTTGACTGGAGAATCTGAATCCTTTCACTTACATCAGCATATATCAGGAATAATTAATGGATAGATTATTGGATTTACTTATATATAAAAATAAGAGAAATCAAACCCAGCGTATTCACTTTCCTCCTTCTCTATCTTCCTCTTTTCTATACTGCAGCTACTGCTTGGAAACCATTTGTCACACCTTCCTAGCAGATTTGGAAATGTAAATTTAGCTCTATAGCAGCAACAAAGAAAAGTGATAATCTGAGCCAGTTTCTGTGGGGACTCCACTCAGTATTCACGTCAACAAGAAGAATGGATTAAAGCAAGATTTGGGGAAATTGTCCTTCACAGGAAGTTTAACTTCATACTATGAAAATAAAAAACTCAAACCAGATTTCTATGATCCCTATGACTTATCTGTTTAATTAATTTAAACATTTTGCTCTTTGAACAGTAGGCTGTCTTTTCATTGCATTTGTAAAGCACCCACCCCATTACAACTCCTACATTTACTGTAGCTTAGAGATAGTACTGCCATTTAAATGGAGATGATGAGAAAATTGCCCTACCAAATGCAGCTGCCACTTCAGCTGTGACATTGCAGTGATCCCAAGAGAAATAAGTGTTGGTAGGTGTTTGGAGTCACCATAAGAATAAACTCCCACAGGCTCTTTGAGCAAAAGGAAAACCCAAAGAATTTGGAAATGGTCCTCAAACACTTCTAATGTAACAGGAGTAAACAAACCATCTGACGGGGTAAGAGGTGACAGCACAACCAAAGGCCATTACTGACAAGCAGGCCAGCTTGCAGTGCCAGAATTATCTTTATCTCTGTCTTCCTTTGCAGCTGAACCCTCCCGGGAACTATAAAATACTGCCATTCTTTACCAGAATGGTGTACTGGGAGAAGTGAGTTCTGTGATGCAGCGTGTTTTGGCACAGTGTAGCCACAGTGGGTGTACTGCAAAGTGTGGACAGAACCCTCATCACATTTCAAAGAGAGTCCCACCCCTGGTGGGGGCTGAATGAAGGCATCAGACACGTCATCAGGCTTAGGGAATATTCAGATAGAGTTTTGCAGATATTTGGAAAACACTTTATTTGCAAGTAACACCGAAGACAGGAAGCAAAAGGTTTATGATTAACTGGAAGGGTTCAAGGTGGGCTAAGAAAATAAGAATACTGATCCTAATATCAAATAACATAAAAAGTCAGATTCTTAGCCATTTGGAAGTATAATTTGTACTGTTTGGGCTCAGTTGCTACTCGTTCTTCATCTGCTGTGTTACATTTCTTTCACTGCTTAGGCTGCTCCAAGTTAAAATATGTGATTCTCACAACTGTGCACTTGTGTATTTGTCTGTTCTGCCTCAGGGGCAAAGTTTGGGATTAAGTATATCAAGGTGCCCTTGACAGTATTGCTTAGTCCTAATGAAGCTGTAAACCCCATTTGATATATGAGCTTCTGTGCTGGAGCCACGTTTTCTTCATAATTACTACATTTCAATAGCTTTTTCTAGTAAGCAGCATCATATCACTTCTGATGGCATTTGCTGAAGGGCTTTTCAAGGCATTCAATGTTGAGGGAAAAGTGACAAAGTCATCTGAGCCTGTAATTCAGTTTGATTATCCTTCTATTCACAGAAGGCAGATGGATGGCATTTCCCTGTAGCTGCCATGTATTTACTGTCTTCCTTCCTGACCTGCTGTTCTATTTTAACTCCTTCAGCCTTCACGGTGAACACCATCTTCAAAATCTTTCCAATTAAGGGCTCTTTTGGATGGCTGTTGGAATTTTTTTTTTTTTCAGCGATGACAGAAATTAATAGAAATTACTTGGCAGAAAGATCCAGCCCAGAGATATCATCACTGCTTTCATATCCCTCTGCAGAAACCAGCAGATCCATCAGACACAGGTAGGATCTTCACCTCTGTGCTGTAAGAGGACAACCAACAAAATGCTGAGAAGAATCCTCTGACTCATGCTCAGCTTGAGGCCTACACAGACTACACAGACAGTGCAAGACTCATAGCAAAAAGAAACACTGAATGATCAATTTATTGAAAAGCCCGATTCTCTATGATTTATTGCCATCTTTCAATCACATTTGCCAAGAAAATGAGGTGGCTGCTCTTTTGTCCATCTCTGCACCTTACTCTGCCTACCTGGTCTAGTGGAAGGTGTCCCTGCCCATGGCAGGGGGTTGGAACGAGGTGATCTTTAAGGTCCCTTCCAACTCAAGCCATTCTGTGATTCTATGATTCTGTCTTCCAGCTGCTGGGCATTTGACAGCACAGCTAATTGCTTTGGGGTGTAAGGTTAGAAAGGGTATCACAGTATGGAGAAGTTCTGGGAAACCATGTCCTTGTGTTGAAGAGAATTTGCAGGGATCGGCACTGTTGCAGCAGTGGGTATTTACAGGATGTCAGATACAGATATTTAGGAAATCAAGCTATGAGAACACAAAGGCTCGGTGACCAAGCTGTCAGAACACTTTTGTCTCTGAAACCTCATCAAGAAAATGTTTTTTGTAGAAAAATAGCCTTTCTGGAATTGGATGTTTTTTGCAATAACTGTACTTCACCCCTCCTCCTAGGGGCTGCCTAACTGCAATAAATCAAATGCACAGTCATTGCCAGAGCCCACACCAGACCATGGGGATTGTACTGGATCGTGAATTAATTCCTTTATTCAGAGTCAATAAAGATATCACCTGCAACCACCATCAAGAGGATGGTGCCAAGCTCTTTTCAGTGGTGCCCAGGGACAGGATGGGGAACAATGGCCATAAACCAGAACACAAGAAGTTCCACCTCAACATAAGGAAGAACTTATTTACACTGAGGGGGGCAGAGCCCTGGAACAGCTACCCAGGGAGGGCATGGAGTATCCCTGTCTGGAGACATCCCAAACCCACCTGTGCCACCTGCTCCAGGTGACCCTGCCTTGGCAGAGGTGTTGGACTGGATGATCTCCAGGGGTTCCTTCCAACTCTAAGGAGTCTGTGATTCTGTGAAACACCACAGTCCCAATTTACGGAATGCAGAACTGCAGCTGGTGGTGAGGTGTTGCCTGAACACTGCCTTTGGATCCTTCACTAATGTTTTATTGCCATCTACTGTCACTCCAGGCTGCCTGTGTTCAATTTTGAATGCATTGCTATCGGCTCTTCTTTAATGCCCTCCCTCTAAAAGAGTAATGACTCCACCAAACACACCTCATGGAACAATGAGCAGCATTGGGGAGGTCCGTGTTTATATCCAGAATATTGTATCCCTACCTGGTGTGAGAAACATCTCTAATTAAAATTTAGAAGACGACCAAATAAAGTGAAACAAAGAACTTTATTAACAGCGTGCTGGGTGCACCAAACTCGTGACCTAGTTCGAGCACACCTGTCTGGGAGGGACAGAGTGTTCAGGGTTATACCCTAACCCAAATAACAATAAAAAAGCACCACATGTTAGATGAGGGCAGATCTGAGCCAGGATAGTGCAGCAATATTTCTGTACTACACTGAAAAAAGAGACTGAGTTTAGCAATTGCTTCACTTAATTAGTGCATTTAAGAAGGTCTCAGAAAAAAAAAAAATAAAGTGCAAGAAATCTAACACAAACATTTTGCAGCTTTGCCTTGTCTTGAATTTATGGTGTACCATAACACACTGTGATTCCTGTAGCATCTGTGTGAGTAAACAGGGATCACCCACCCCAGGAAAAAGTGCTAACTAGGAGTATAAATTACCTATAATGCTGATTTTTGTCTGTTTATCAAACCTTTAATATTTGTCAGATTGGATGGATTAAAGACATTTTAATTTTTCAGTCTGCAGAGAGACTGAAGATTAAGTTTTTAAAAGCAGAATTGTCACAGTATAAAAACAGGTCCAACTAATTGATAAATTACAGGTATTTTTAATAGGGAAAACCTAGGAAAATTTAAACTCTTAGAATTAATTTTTTCCCAATTGCCAGCTCTGTGAGCTTCTACTCCAAGGATACTACCTGCAAGAACCAATCACTGGTTTAACAGGAGTATGGAATAGGCAAAACACTAAGAATTATTTCCATCAAAACACCCAGTCTTGTCTGTTAGTTGACAGGAGCTTCTTTGTATCAGCACCAGTATCCACATGGCACTGCACTGTATGGGATGGACATAATGCACATTATACACAGGGAACTCAACTGCACAATTAAAAGAAAAAAACTACAAAAAACAAAACCAAAGAGAAGGTGTTACAGTTATTCCTTATCATTTAGGCACATAAAAACTGCTAGTTCTTCACGTCCAAAAGGTTGGCCATAAGCTGAACTGTTGCTTCTGCCAGGAAGAAACAAGCATTAATAACAGATAATTTCCTTTGTGGGCTTCTATGTGTTTGTATAGGAGGTAAGTGGGTTCCTGCTTCCTGGGACCTGGCTGGAGTCCACTTTTCATTTTCACCATTCCATGCCGATTTCCAGCCAATGCACGGAAATGCTCAAACCCATTTGCTTCCTGTCACAATCCTCCTGCTACAAATCTAGTGGAAGGTGTCCCTGCCCATGGCAAGGAGGGTTGGAATGAGATGATCTTTGAGGTCCCTCCCAACCCAAATCATTCTTCAAAGGTTGCATTTCTTTCCACATTTCCAAAACAGGACTCCGACATATTTTTTAATTTAATATTTTGTTAGAATTTCATCTAAAAGAATAAGTAGAAGTGTTAAATAATCTCAACAAAAATTCAAAAACTCTGAAGTGAAATACTGACGTTGCTTCATCTGGTTATATATAACAGGATTCCTGCGCTTCCTACCACGCACTGCAGCAGGGAGTTGTTGAGCTCAGGAGACATGAGCTTGGAGTTGGCTGTGTGTCAGGGACGTGTGTGGTGTCAGCAAAGGGTTTCAGCAGTAGAACAGTCAGGGTTGTTTCAAAAGAGTCCTGGGCATAACATTTTCATTCTTCTTCATCTCCCGTGTGTTGTATGTCACCATAACCCCCAAAGAGAAAACTCAGTGAATCTTCACTCCTTTCCTCTTCTCTCTGTCTGGTGCCTGAGGCAGATCCTCAGAGGTGCCATTTGCATCCTTTGTTTCTGACTCTCCTCTTCCTTTTCACACTTGGTTCCTGTATGAGCATTTAGCTTTTTAAAGGAAGCAGTTTTTAGCTCCTTCCCTCTTCTCACGTCATCTATAATTTTATAATCTTCTTTGGCATGTTGCTCACTGCCAATCTGTGGTACCTTCCTGATCCTGCACATCTCTCCCACGCCTCTCAGCAGTGGCATGCAAAAGACCACATCCTGTTCCTTCAAAGAGACCATGCAATTCTAATCTTTGTCACACAGCTAAACCACCCCTTCTGGTAATTCAGGGACAGTCTTTTATTCCAGCAGCGTCTCGATTGCATCCCCAATCTCACGCTCCCCTCCATGTGAGAAAGGGATTTTCCATTTAAAAGTGGACAACTAGGAACAGTGAAAATTTCTCACATCAGCAGCTCTGCAACGCAGATTCCTTTGCCTTTTTTCGTCCCCACTTCATCATTAACTCTATCTTTGGTAGTCCCCACAAAAGCATCAAAGTCTCTCAGTTTCGATCTCCCTGTGCAGTCCTAACCTTCAAATTTCCTTTACTGCATCCCTCAGCCCTGCCTAGTTCCCCCCCAAGAGTGTCTTGGGCCCCTCTGGAGCAGAGAGTATAAAAAATGTCACCATTGTATTAGAGAATTCAAAAAAGAAACCACAAATACATTTACTGTCTCCAGCAGGACTGTGAGACACGTGACCTGGGATTCAAGCGATCTATGTGCAACTCAATCTCTTTAATACCTGAAGACCAGATCAGGTATCTCTCCTTCTCTGTTGTTCATCTGTTCTGTGAGCACTTGTCCCAGCAGATTAATACATATGGGCTTTTTTAGGCTTACCCAGCAAGTAAATAGGAATAATCTGCCACGTCCTTCAAAATCCACAGACCTGGGCTCTGTTTTGTGGTGTATTGTGGAACTGGGCACATTGGAGACGATGCACAAGGCACTTCCTGGCAGGACTGGTTGGAAACCTGCTGAGAGTCTTTGTTTTTCATGTCATTACACTGAGAGGTCTCAGGCAGGACAAGAGATGATGCACTTTTCTCCTTCCACTCCCTCTCACCAAGGAATAGCACATGGAGCAAAGGCATTTTCCTTATTCTACTCTTCCACTACAGCCCAGATTGCTGCCACAGCAGCTTCCTCGGATAAGTATGCACTAAGACTTAGCCCATTTCCTACAAACTTGCCAATAATCATCACACCAGACAATAGAGAATAATCAGGGCTCATTTCAGAATCTGCAATGGAAAGAAAAGTTAGTCAGAAGGGCCCCTTTTCCTTGGTGAGAAGAGCCAACATTCACCCACATAGAGGAGCACTGGGCAGGAGGCAAACATTTTGTTGCTTTTTCTTTTGGTTCTGTCGTACAAAGCAGCTATTAAAAGTGTTTAAAGATGTAGATGAGCTGACCTAGTACAGTTTCACTCCGGCAAGATGCCAGGGCATATTATGTAAAGTGTTGATCTTTCCTACATTTTAAATTAGATATAGAACAGTCGTTTTCCAGCCCTCCTTTCTGGCAACAGGCCCAGCCTCCTGCACTTCCACATAAACTGGGCCCAAGGTGTCATCACCAAGACTCAGAAATTGAAGTGGTACTGTTGGTGATGGCAATGTCCTTCTCAAGAATCCAGGGTATGCTCTTCCTCTTGTTCCTCCCATGCTTTTGTTCTGGTCAGCCTGCAGCTCCACTAGTGTGCATTTCTCCACCTCCCTGGATCCTTCCAACACGGTCCACCTCCGCTGGGACCATGATGAACAGGAGCTGATGACATTTGAGCTGCAGGTTCATACAACTGGCTGGGTGGCATTTGGATTCAGCCCTCACGGAGAGTTGCCTGGATCTGACATTGTGACAGGAGGTGTCTTCCCAAATGGCAGCATCTACTTCTCTGGAAGTTGAAAAGACTTCCTCTGCAGGCTCCTTTGTCAGGGGTCATGCTCCAAATATATTGAAACAAAAGTATGTTGAAAGGCTGAGAGAACTGGGATTGTTCAGTCTGGAAAGGCTGAGAGAGTTGGGATTGTTCAGCCTGGAGAAGAGAAGGCTCCGGGGTGATCTAATTGTGGCCTTCCAGGACATGAAGGGAGCCAAAAAGGGAGGTGGAGAGTGACTATTTCCAAGGGCCTGGAGTGACAGGACAAGGGGGAATGGCTTCACACTGACAGTAAGTAGGTTTAGATTGGATATTAGGAAGAAATTCTTTATTGTGAGGGTGATGAGGCCCTGGAATGGGTTGCCCAGAGAAGCTGTGGCTGCCCCATCCCTGAAAGTGTTGAAGGTCAGGTTGGATGGGGTTCTGAGCAACTTTTACTCATTCACTTGATTTTCTCTCTAGGAAGTGGAGACATCAGTTCCCCTCCAAAGGTTGCTTCTTAATGTGTTCTTAAAGGAATAAGACAGGACATCCTTGGGAATTGCTGTTTTTTTCATTGTCAGGCAACCACTAAAGGTAGATGCTTGATGTTAAAGGAGCTGGAGTTTAGAGGAAAAAGATGTCACTAAGGCTGCTAAATAAAAAACAGGCCATTGTTTTGTTTTATTCATTTCAATTTTATTTTTAAACAGGCAATTTAATGTTATCCAGATACAGAAAAAAAACCCCAGTTTATACCAATGAAGTGCTGCCACAGTGGTTTTATTTTGTTCTGCTGTTTTCAGTTCCCTTTTCCACATGACAGTAAAATCTCTTTTGCATGAAATCGGTCTCTGCACTTGTCTAAAAATGAGTGGACTTCAGAGAGAGTGAGGTAGCGACCCTTCCTTATGGTCCTTATCTTGTTACAAAATAATTCTTGAAATTTCCACTTTTGAAATGCTTTTGTGATTGTGACACAAGCAGAACTTATGCCTGTGAATTACTGCAAGAAAAAAAATATGTTTAATTCAAAAGAAAGACTTACTCTTATTTTTAACAATAATTTTTAAAAAAAGTGATTTGAGGCAAACATAAAACATTTAATTTCTCCTAAGAAAGCATCCTGGAAGGAAAAACTGAAGTGCTTGGCTTCAAAAATATTAAATATTCCGTTATCTTCAGAAGATAAACATAACATTTAGCAATGTTTTTTCCTACCTTGGTAGTGGAAACTCTTAGTTATATTAGAAAATAAATTTGGTCGCACAAAAGTTATTTTTCAACTCTTTTACAGAGCAAAAAATATCTCCCAGTTATTTACTTCTGCACACATTCCAGGTAAACAACCCAAAGCTCACAGGCTTTCTGTCCTGGGGCACAGGGCTGCTGTCCCCTTTGGTCAGCCCCGCCCCACCACTGCCGCCCCCCCCAGCCCCAAAACCGATACAAATGAGGATTCCTCCAAGAACAAAGGTGACAGCACAGAAAGCCCTGGCTGCCCACAGAGTGCCCAGGCTGCCCACAGAGTGCCCAGGCTGCGCTACCAACTGCATCTGAAAGCCAAAGCTCACAGGCTTTCTGTCCTGGGGCACAGGGCTGCTGAATTTAAGCCCTGCGCTGCAATAGATGGTCCCACCTCCCCAAAACTGATACAAATGAGGATTCCTCCCAGGGAAAAGGTGCCATCAGAGTAAGCTCTTGCTGCTCACAGAGTGCCCAGGCTGGCCTACCAACTCTACCTGAAATCAATGTTTCCAGGCTTTCTTTCTTGCAGAAAGGGCTCCTGTTCCCCTTTATGAGCCCTGCACTCCCATATGTGGTCCCCACTCCCTAAAATTGAATACAAATGAAGATTCGTCCCAGACAAAAGGTGCCACCACTGAAAGCTCTTGCTGCTCACGGAGTGTCCAGGCTGCCCCACCAACTGCATCCGAAAGGCAAATGCTGAAGGCTTTCTTTTGTGGGGATAAGGACTGTTCTTTATTTTTTTCAACCCTGTATTGGTACTGCCATTCTGACTCCCAAAATTCCGTACAGGTCAAGATTCCTCCCAGACAAAATATGCCAGGACAGAAAGCGCTTGCTGTTTATGGAATACTAAGGGTGGGCCACCAGGTGAACATGAGAGACATTGGGTTAAGGTTGTCCTTCCAGTGTTTAATTACCCTCATTCTGTTTTTGAACTCCTCAACTTAAATTGCAAGTATTACTCCACAAAAACACAGCCACAGACCTACCTTACAGGCCACCAAAGAGAGCTGGGAGGGTGGCTGTGCCCTTCCTGCTCTCCCTGTCTGGGCAACCTGGGCCCTGCCATGCCCTCCCTAATGAGCCACACCCACATTTGCCTGCTCCTGTTGGCCACATTTGAGGTCGCTTGCACTCCCTGGACCAGTTTATATGACCCAGAAACAACCAGGACTCCATCCCCTGGTGAGCTGATTATGCCTTGCAAGGCAGCTGGGCTGAACTGGGAGCACTTTCTCCCAGCAGTTTAAATCTCCCACAAACGCCCTCAGCTCCAACCAATGATCAGATGATTAGAGCTTGCAGAGCAGCTGGGCTGAGCTGGGCTGGGCTGGGCTGAGCTGGGCTGAGCAGGGAGAAGCTTCTCCATGCAGTATAAATCTCGGACAAAGAACCTCAGCTCCTTTCTTGGTCATCTCAGACGGCCTCGAAGGGCTGTTGAGCTGAGCTGAGCTGAGCTGGTCTGCTCAGATGCTAGGACAGAGAATGCTTACTGCCCATGGAGTGCCCAGGCTAGCCTACCAACTGCACCAGAAACCATGAAGGTAAGGGGTTTCTTTCCAGGGAAAAAAGACTGATGTTTTCTTGCAGGAATTGCGGAGCTGAAATGGGCAGTCCTGCTCCAAAAATTTGATATGGATGAGGATAAATCCCAGACAAAAGGTACCAGGACAGAAAGCTCTTGGTGCCCATGGAGTGCCCAGGCTGGCCCACCAAGTGCACCAGAGAGTCAAATGTTTCAGACTTTCTTTGCTGGGGATAAGGGCTGTTTGCTTTTCTCAGCCCTGCACTCAAACTGCCAGTCCCACTCCGAAAATTCCATATGGACAAAGATTCCTCCCAGACCAAAGGGTGCCAGGACACAAAGCTCTTGCTGCCCATGTAGTGCCCAGGCTGGCCCATCAACTGCACCAGAAACCCAAATCTGACAGGCTTTGTTTGCTGGGGATAAGAGCTGTTTGCTTTTTTAGCCCTGCGCTCAAACTGCCAGTCCCACTTCCAAAATTGCATACAGACCAAGATTCCTGCTGGACCAAAGGTGCTAGGACAGAAAGATCTTGCTGCCCATGGAGTGCCCAGGCTGGCCCACCAACTACATCAGAAAAATAAAGATGCCAGGCTTTCTTTGCTGTAGAAAAGGGCTGTCATTTGCTTTTTTCAGCCCTGCGCTCAAACTGCCAACTTGACTGCCAAAATTGCCTAGGGGCCAAGATTCCTCCCAGACCAAAGGTTGCTGTCCATGGAGTGCCCACTCTTGCCCACCAACTGCGCCCAAAAGCCAAAGGTTCTAGGCTTTCTTTGCTGAGGATAAGGGCTGTTGTTTGATTTATTCAGCCCTGCACTGCAGCTGCCAGCCCAACTCCCAAAATTCCATACAGATGAAGATTCCTGCCAGACCAAAGGTGCCAGGACAGAAAGCTCTTGCTGCCCATGGGGTGCCCAGGCTGGCCCACCAACTGTACCCGAAAGCCAAAGGTTGCAGGCTTTCTTTGCTGGGGATAAGGGCTGTTGTTTGTTTTTTTCAGCCCTGTGCTTCAAAAAGCCACCAACAGGCTTTTTCTCCCAGGAAAGAAAGCCTGTAAGCTTTGGCTTTCAGATGCAGTTGGTAGGCCGGCCTGGGCACTCCATGGGCAGCAAGAGCTCTCTGTCCTGGCACCTTTTGTCTAGTAGGAATCCAAGCCGTAAAAATCCCTGCTTTGCTTCAGCTTCTGCTTCTTTTTCCTTTGTTCCCAGTTCACAAGCTCAGGTTTTGCTGCTAGAGGCTCAGGCTTTGGTCTTTCCATTCCCTACCAATGCATGGGAGAGGCCATAAGCATCCCCCAGGCAGCCCCCTGGTTCCCTGACAGCCGGCTGCTCTGGCACTTGCCAGTGGTGTCTCCCATCCCTGTGGCAGAAGCCCTGGGGGCCTTGGCAGGGGGGTGGGGACACCTCCAAAGGGGCCAGACTGGCCTGGCTGGGGACAAAGGGAAAAGGGGGCCCTGCGGGGCCACCTCTGCTGGGTGCTGCCGGCGAGGAACAGAGGCAGAGGCTGGGCTGTGGGCCAGCCTGGGCCCCCACGGTTGCCCAGGCCACGGGGCTGTGGCCCAGAGCCTGCTGAGCCAGAGCTCTGGGCCCTCAGAGCTGCTGCCAGCACGGAGAGGGCGCGGGGCTCCTGGGGCAGGGCTGCGCAGTCGCTGCTGCCCAAGCAGCTCCGCGTCACAGAGAACAGCAGCAGGCTGTGCACAGGAGCAGCAGCACCCACGATACCTGGGCCTCCTCACCAGGCACCCACACCGGCCAGGATGCCAGAAGTGGGGATACTGTGCACACAATTCCATGTGGTTAGGAAAAGGCTTCAGGGAAAGTGGCCACAACAGTTTTCTATTGACTGCCCAGCCTCACAACAACACTTAGCAGCTTCAGGGGCAGCCTGTCATCCTGGCTCACTTCTGTGGCCGTGCCTGAGGGCAGAGTCACCTTCCAGACTCAGGTGTCCCAAGGCAGTGGCACTGGGGCCATCCTTAGAGATTGTGATATGAGCCTTGGGGTGCAGTTGCTGAAAGTCTCCTCCATGCAGGCACCTTAAAAACACATGCATGGGCTTCTAAACTCTAAATCCAGGCCTTCCTGGAATGGAAGGAAGAAGCAGCAGAAGCTGAGGCAGGGCCTCATATGGCTCAGGTTGCAGGATGGAGGGAAGTCAGCACTGTGGTGTCTGCTGCAAAGATGGCCCATTTCACAAGCTCAGGTTTTGCTGCTAGAGGATCCTACTTTGGGCTTGCTGGAGCCCATTCCCTACCAATGCATGGCCCCTCATTGTTCTTGGATCAAGTGTTCTGGACCCATGGGAACACGTGTGCCCTCTGTCCATGCCAGAGCAGCAACTGGCAGAACACATCTGCTTCCAACACTTGTCTTGGCTGCTCCTTCCAGTGGGGTGGCACCTTAATCAGAGACACGGAACAGGTTTGCATCCCAGAGTTCTCCCTATCCCCTTTGCTTTTCCCCAGTGCCCTGGATATCAGCTGAGAGTCGCATTCAGACACACAGCAACTGGAGCTTTGAACATTAGACTGGACAGCTTTTATTTTGCGGAATGCAGAAAAAAAGTCCAAAAAAACAAGGAAGCTTGACAGGATTTCTGAGCAATCTAATCTTCATGTGAAACGCAGCAACTGATGGTGGTTTTCTGCTGCAGATCATCACTTCCCATGCAAAAATCATTCCTGCAAGGAGAAACTACTCCTGTGTTCTGACAGATGCCAAACACTGCCACCAATTGCTCCAGCTGCTGCTCCCAACAGCCCCCTGCAAGAGCACAGACATCAGTGCCTGTTGGCTTTGGCTGCCCTCTGGCAGAGAAGTCCCCCAGGGGCACAGTTCTTTGGGGCAGGAGACGGGCACCACTCCTGCCAGGACTCGGGGCGGTGGCAGGTCTCCTTTGGCAAGGCCTTGCCAGAGCTGCTGATTTTGGTGTAGCCTCGACCAACAGGGTTGGAGCAGCACTGGTGCCCTTGCCCCCACATTCCTTCTGTGTGTCACAGCCCCGTGTTTGGGAGGGCCACCAGCCGGCACTTCTCCCAAGGAGCCCGTGCCAGCTTCTGTGGAGGCCTCGTGCCCTTCCCGCTGCGGCTGCGTTGGCAACCGAGGGGGCTCCTTCTGCTGCCGTGGGCAGGCACAGCAGGGGAGGGTTTGCTTAGTTTTTGAGCTGTGCCTAAAGTTTGTGTCCAGCTGTCTTAGATACTTTGGAGAACGGACTCCTTCTGACCTGGGGCAGGTGGCTGGGCTGGGGGAGGCCCCAGGGCACGTGGTAGTGTGTCACAGGGCCCTTCGAGACACGATGGGCATCGCCGATGGCATGGAACAGGGCAGGATGTCACAGGGCCTTTGTGACACGTGTTGACATAGTACTGGTGGTGACGTGGCCACGCCTCAGTGCTCCTCGGAGCATGCGACGGGACAGACGGGATAGAGCGGTGCTGTGTGGAGCCCCCACGCAGTCAACTCCTTCCTTTCTGACCCGGAGCGTTTTGGAGGTGTTTCTGTGTTGCAGGTGTCCTCGAGGCCAGACCGCGGGACTTGGTGACGCGGAGCTTTTGTGAGGTGTCCCCAATCCCTGTGGCAAGTGCCCTTGAGGCCGCACTGCACAGCTTGATAACCCATAGTGTTTCCTAGGCTTTTCTCTCATTCAGTTGCCCTCGAGGCCAGACCGCAGGATTGGTGATCCGGAAATTTTCCGGGGAGTCTCCAATCCCTGTGGAAGGTGGCCTCGAGGGCAGCCTGCAGGACTTGGTGACCCGGAGATCTTCCGAGGTGTCTCTCTCTTGCAGGTACCCTCAAGACCAGACTGTCGGATGGTAGGAAGACGCCTGAGCCTGCTCAGGCCCTTTCGGAAGAAGAAGGAAGGCCCTGGGACTACCCCAGCACAACACCCTGAGGAGGTGGAGCAGTTCCAGCCCCTGCAGGAGGGTGAGTGGCAGAGCTGGGCCACAGGGCTGGTGGCTGCAGCCAGATGGGCTTCTTCCCATCCCATCCTCTATGGACATGGCCAGGGAAAGGGAGGGGGGAAGAGGGCCTGGGGCTGATCCCCCGGCAGCTCCATGCACTGGGCATACCAGGGCTGGCCCTGCCTGTGGAGCGCAGGGCTGGGCTGTGTTCTCCGGCCTGTCCCACAGCCCCTCATCTCTGACCACGCTCGCTCTTTGCCAGATCCAGGCCAGAACCAGACACAAGAGCAGGACCGTGCCTGTGGCCGCTTCCGCAGGGCAGTACAGGTGCCAGCAGCCATCCCCCCCTGGGCTGAGCCTACTGTCAGTCTGGCATCACTACTGGAGCTCTCCATGGCACATCCCTCTCTTCCCTGCCCTTCGTTCTCCCGCAGACCTTTCTGAAATTGTTGGGCGTTCGGCGTCGAAAGTACAGAATCACACCAACTGAGGTCATGGCACAGCCTGACCCCACGCCGACTGAGCTCAAGGCGGGCCCTGATGTCGGCACCGCGTCAGTTGATGGCACAGCAAACTGTGACACTGCGGTGACCGATCACGTGACAAACTCCAACATGGCACTGCCTGAGCTCACCATGGAGACTGATGGTGCAACGACTGAGGGCATCGCAGATGCTGACAGCACACCCGTTCAGCGCCTGCCAGATGCTCCCATTCTGGATATTCTTGACGAGGGAGTTACCTCTGTGGAAGTAAGCAGCCTGTGGCTAGGGACTGTCTGGCCCCTCAAGCTGGGTCTGCTGGGCCCCCTCAACCTTTGAGGCTCGCACAATGTGGTGGGAAGGGAAGGACTTTTCGGGGGAAGCTGGGGAATTGCTCCCTCTGGCAGCTCTAACTGCCCCATGTCCTCTCCAGGCCAGACTGTGGGACTTGATGACCTGGAGCGTTCCAAACAGTCTTCTATTGCAGACACCTTCAAGGCACTTCTGCAGGATTTGGTGACCAGAGATTTCCATGCCATGTCTCCTGCAGGAAACCATGAAGGCAGACAGAGACATGGAGCGGAGACCCCCCAGGGTGCTCAAGCTAGTCTGGGTGAAGAAAGTGGACGAGGAAAGCCCTGGGGCTGCCCCAGCACAACACCCTGAGGAGGTGGAGCAGTTCCAGCCCCTGCAGGAGGGTGAGTGGCAGAGCTGGGCCACAGGGTTGGTGGCTGCAGCCAGATGGGCCTCTTCCCATCCCATCCTCTATGGACATGGCCAGGGAAAGGGAGGGGGGAAGAGGGCCTGGGGCTGATCCTCCCACAGCTCCATGCACTGGGCATGCTGGGGCCATCCCTGCCTGTGGAGCGCAGGCCTGGGCTGTGTTCTCTGGCCTGTCTCGCAACCCCTCAGCTCTGACCACGCTCGCTCTTTGCCAGATCCAGGCCAGAACCGGACACAAGAGCAGGACTGTGCCCGTGGCTGCTTCCACAGAGCTGATCAGGTACCTGTAGCCATCGCCACCTGGGCTGGGCCTGCTGTCACTGCTCAGCCTGGCACCACTGTCAGAGCTCTCCACGGAACATCCCTCTCTTCCCTGCCCTTTGTTCTCCTGCAGAGAGTGTGGAAATCCATGGGCATTCAGTGTAGAAAGACCAGGACATCACCAACCAAGGTCATGGCACAACCTGGCCCCACACCGACTGAGCTCAAGGCAGACCCTGATGTCGGCACCGCGTCAATTGATGGCACAGCAAACTGTGACACTGTGGTGACCGATCACGTGACAAACTCCAACATGGCACTGCCTGAGCTCACCATGGAGACTGATGGTGCAGGGACTGAGGGCATCGCAGATGCTGACAGCATACCCGTTGAGTACCTGCCCGATGCTCCCAGCCTGGACGTTCTTGGGGAGAGAGTTGTCTCTGCTCAAGTAAGCACCCTGTGGGTAGGGACTGTGTGGGCCCTCAAGCTGGGTCTGCTGGGCCCTCTCAGCCTTCGAGCCCACAACAGTATGGTGGGAAGGGAAGGACTCCTTGGGGGAAAGTGGACAAGTTGCTCCTTCTGGCAGCTCTCCAACTGCCCCATGTCCCCTACAGGCCAGACTGTGGAACTTGATGACTCAGAGCATTCCCAAGGTTCCTCTATTGCAAGTACCTTCAAGGCACTTGTGCAGAACTTAGTGAGTCAGGCTTCTCCATGCCATGTCTCCTGCAGGTAGCCATGGACCCAGACAGAGACATGGAGCGGAGACCCCCCAGAGTGCCCAAGTTGGCTTGGGTGAAAAAAGGGGAGGAGGAAAGCCCTGGGGCTGCCCCGGCACTGCAGCCTAAGAAGGTGGAGCAGTTCCAGCCCCTGCAGGAGGGTGAGTGGCAGAGCTGGGCCACAGGGCTGGTGGCTGCAGCCAGATGGGCCTCTTCCCATCCCATTCCATCCTGTGGACATCTCCAAGGAAAGGGGGGGGAAGAGGACCAGGGGCTGATCCCCCCGTAGCTCCATGCACTGGGCATGCTGGGGCCATCCCTGCCTGTGGAGCACAGGCCTGGGCTGTGTTCTCCTGCCTGTCCCGCAGCCCCTCAGCTCTGACCATGCTCGCTCTTTGCCAGATCCAGGCCGACACCAGACAAAAAAGCAGGACCGTACCCGTGGCCACTCCCGCAGAGCTGATCAGGTACCTGCAGCCATCCCCCCCTGGGCTGGGCCTGCTGTCACTGCTCAGTCTGGCACCACTGTTGGAGCTCTCCATGGCACATCCCTCTCTTCCCTGCCCTTTGTTCTCTTGCAGAGGTTGCAAAAATCTGTTCCTGTTCGCCGTAGAAAGACCAGCGCCTCACCAACTGAAGTTTTGGCACAGCCTGAGCTCAACTCGACCAAGCTCAAGGCCAAGGCTGATGCCCGAGGGACTGAGGGCATCCCAGACGCTGACAGCACACCCATTCAGCGCCTGTCTGATGCTCGCAGTCTGCACGTTCTTGAGAAGAGAGTTGTCTCTGCTCAAGTAAGCAACCTGTGGGTAGGGATTGTATGGCCCCTCAAACCGGCTCTGCTGGGCGCCCTCAGCCTCTGAGGCCATCACAGTGTGGTGGGAAGGGAAGGACTTCTCGAGAGACAGTGGGCAAATTGCCCCCTCTGGCAGCTATTCAACTGCCCCATGTCCCCCCCTGGCCAGACTATGAGATTTGATGACCCAGAGCATTCCCAAGGCTCCTCTGTTGCAGGAGCTTTCATGGCACTTCTGCAGAACTTGGTGACCCAGAGTGCCATGTCTCCTGCAGGTAGCCATGGACCCAGACAGAGACATGGAGCGGAGACCCCCCAGAGTGCCCAAGTTGGCCTGGGTGAAAAAAGGGGAGGAGGAAAGCCCTGGGGCTGCCCCAGCACTGCAGCCTAAGAAGGTGGAGCAGTTCCAGCCCCTGCAGGAGGGTGAGTGGCAGAGCTGGGCCACAGGGCTGGTGGCTGCAGCCAGATGGGCCTCTTCTCATCCCATCCTCTATGGACATGGCCAGGGAAAAAGAGGGGCGAAGAGGGCCCAGGGCTGATCCTCCTGCAGCTCCATGCACTGGGCAGGCCAGGGCTGGCCCTGCCTGTGGAGCGCAGGGCTGGGCTGTGTTCTCCTGCCTGTCCCATAGCCCCTCAGCTCTGATCGTGCTCGCTCTTTGCCAGATCCAGGCCGGCACCAGACAAAAAAGCAGGACTGTGCTCGTGACCGCTTCCGCAGAGCTGATCAGGTACCTGCAGCCATCCCCCCCTGGGCTGGGCCTGCTGTCACTGCTCAGTCTGGCACCACTGTCGGAGCTCTCCATGGCACATCCCTCTCTTCCCTGCCCTTCGTTCGCCTTCAGAGTTTGCAGAAATCCGTGGTCATTCAGCGCAGAAAGACCAGGGCCTCATCATCTGAAGTCATGGCAAAGCCTGACCCTAGCCCAATGGAGCTCAAGGCCAAGGCTGATGCCCGAGGGACTGAGGGCATCGCAGACGCAGACAACACACCCGTTCAGCGCCTGCCTGATGCCCCAAGCCTGCATGTTCTTCGGAAGAGAGTTGTCTCTGCTCAAGTAAGCAGCCTGTGGGTAGGGATTGTATGGCCCCTCAAGCCGGTTCTGCTGGGCGCCCTCAGCCTCTGAGGCCATCACAGTGTGGTGGGAAGGGAAGGACTTCTCAAGAGACAGTGGGCAAATTGCTCCCTCTGGCAGCTATTCAACTGCCCCATGTCCCCCCCTGGCCAGACTATGAGATTTGATGACCCAGAGCATTCCCAAGGCTCCTCTGTTGCAGGAGCTTTCATGGCACTTCTGCAGAACTTGGTGACCCAGAGTGCCATGTCTCCTGCAGGAAACCAGGAAGGCAGACAGAGACATGGAGCGGAGACCCCCCAGAGTGCCCAAGTTGGCCTGGGTGAAAAAGGGGGAGGAGGAAAGCCCTGGGGCTGCCCCAGCACTGCAGCCTAAGAAGGTGGAGCAGTTCCAGCCCCTGCAGGAGGGTGAGTGGCAGAGCTGGGCCACAGGGCTGGTGGCTGCAGCCAGATGGGCCTCTTCCCATCTCATCTCCTCTGGACATAGCCAGGGAAAGGGAGAGGGGAAAGAGGGCCCATGGCTGATCCCCCGGCAGCTCCATGCACTGAGCAAGCCGCGGCTGGCCTTGCCTGTGGAGCGCAGGCCTGGGCTGTGTTCTCCTGCCTGTCCCGCAGCCCTTCAGCTCTGACCACGCTCACTCTTTGCCAGATCCAGGCCGGCACCAGACAAAAAAGCAGGACTGTGCTCGTGGCCGCTTCCGCAGAGCTGATCAGGTACCTGCAGCCATCCCCCCCTGGGCTGGGCCTGCTGTCACTGCTCAGTCTGGCACCACTGTTGGAGCTCTCCATGGCACATCCCTCTCTTCCCTGCCCTTCGTTCGCCTTCAGAGTTTGCAGAAATCCGTGGTCATTCAGCGCAGAAAGACCAGGGCCTCATCATCTGAAGTCATGGCAAAGCCTGACCCTAGCCCAATGGAGCTCAAGGCCAAGGCTGATGCCCGAGGGACTGAGGGCATCGCAGACGCAGACAACACACCCGTTCAGCGCCTGCCTGATGCCCCAAGCCTGCATGTTCTTCGGAAGAGAGTTGTCTCTGCTCAAGTAAGCAGCCTGTGGGTAGGGATTGTATGGCCCCTCAAGCCGGCTCTGCTGGGCGCCCTCAGCCTCTGAGGCCATCACAGTGTGGTGGGAAGGGAAGGACTTCTCGAGAGACAGTGGGCAAATTGCCCCCTCTGGCAGCTATTCAACTGCCCCATGTCCCCCCCTGGCCAGACTATGAGATTTGATGACCCAGAGCATTCCCAAGGCTCCTCTGTTGCAGGAGCTTTCATGGCACTTCTGCAGAACTTGGTGACCCAGAGTGCCATGTCTCCTGCAGGAAACCAGGAAGGCAGACAGAGACGTGGAGCGGAGACCCCCCAGAGTGCCCAAGTTGGCCTGGGTGAAAAAAGGGGAGGAGGAAAGCCCTGGGGCTGCCCCAGCACTGCAGCCTAAGAAGGTGGAGCAGTTCCAGCCCCTGCAGGAGGGTGAGTGGCAGAGCTGGGCCACAGGGCTGGTGGCTGCAGCCAGATGGGCCTCTTCTCATCCCATCCTCTATGGACATGGCCAGGGAAAGGGAGGGGCGAAGAGGGCCCAGGGCTGATCCTCCTGCAGCTCCATGCACTGGGCAGGCCAGGGCTGGCCCTGCCTGTGGAGCGCAGGGCTGGGCTGTGTTCTCCTGCCTGTCCCATAGCCCCTCAGCTCTGATCGTGCTCGCTCTTTGCCAGATCCAGGCCGGCACCAGACAAAAAAGCAGGACTGTGCCCGTGACCGCTTCCGCAGAGCTGATCAGGTACCTGCAGCCATCGCCCCCTGGGCTGGGCCTGCTGTCACTGCTCTGTCTGGCACCACTGTCGGAGCTCTCCATGGCACATCCCTCTCTTCCCTGCCCTTTGTTCTCCTGCAGAGGGTGCGGAAATCCATTCCTGTTCGCCGCAGAAAGGCCAGCGCCTCACCAACTGAGGTGTTGGCACAGCCTGAGCCCAACCCAACCAAGCTCAAGGCCAAGGCTGATGCCCCAGGGACTGAGGGCATCTCAGACTCTGACAGCGCACCCATTCAGCGCCTGCCAGATGCTCCCAATCTGGACTTTTCTGGGGACAGAGTTATCTCTGCTCAAGTAAGCATCCTGTCTGCAGGCATTGTATGGGCCCTCAAGCTTGATCTGCTGGGCCCCCTCAGCGTTTGAGGTCAGCAGAGTGAGGTGGGAAGGGAAGCACTTCTGGGAGGAAGCTGGGGAATTGCTCTCTCTGGCAGCTCTCCAACTCTCCCTTGTGTCCCCTCCAGGTGCCAGCTGTGGTGAGGTCCATCCATCGGTGGCTGACCTCCAATGTGTCTGCTGGGCACGTGCTAGATAAGACCCTTCTAGCACTGACCGAGGCACACCCCATGGATGTCGCCATCACCCTCCTACGCTGTGCCCCCTCGTGTGACAGGTATGGGCCCCAACCTTGAGGGCTTAGGGCTCACCAGCCTTTAGAGCCCATCACCCCCCCAGCCCCTGAAAGCACTGTGGCTCTGTCACCTGGCCCCTGCAGCTGCCCAGGTCAGGGCACTGTGGTCGAGACCCCCCCTGATGCAGAGCTCTGACTCCACAGAGCTGCTGCAACCATGTGGAGGACCATCGCCTCATCAGGAAAAACACTGGGGAAGGTGCTGCCAACACTGCTCCGCGTGATGGAGGACTGGCCATGGCACAGCACATCCACCTCTGATGGGGACAACACAGCCATCTTTGCCTTGGCTGTGAGTTTCTGGAACCTTTGCTTGCCCCCCAGGTTGCCTCTCTGGCAGGTCTCCATCCTTCCCCAGCACAGCATATCCCTGCCCATCTCCCTGTAGGCACTGGGATGGAAATGTGGGCTAGGAGCAGGTTCAGGGGCACCAGGCTGGGCACTCCCCCTGAGTCTCCCCTGGCCTTCCCCTCCCACGCTTGGGTCCTGCCACATGGAAGTCTGGGCACTGAGCGCTGTGTCCAGCTGGTTTGTCTTTTGCAGGCAACTCTGGCATTGTGGATGATTGTCCAAGAGCCCCAGTGCCCAGGGCCGTTGATGGACTATTCCCCCCATCTCCTCGTGGCTCTGCTGTTCCAAATATTCATCAGCACAGAGCAGATGTCAGAGGAGGTCGACAACTTCTGGAGGGGATGCCAGGAGCAACACGACCTTCCCACCAACCCCAACAGGTGCTCCATCCCAGTCCTCCCCTCCCTCCCATGCCCTCGGGGCTGGGGCCAGGGCTCCCAACATGACCTGGGCTTTGCTCTGCACACAGGTTTGCAGTGCTGACCATGAAGGCCTTGCTGTGCTGTCTGCACTGTGAGGATGTGGTGAATTCGGTGGAAAACAATCGTGGCTGGGCGAGGCTCCTCAATGCTCGCAGCCGCCGCTACGCAGCAGCTCTGCTGGCCAGGTGAGACCCCCTTGTCCCCGCTGCTCTGTCATTTCTGTCTGTGCACGGGGCACCCCTCACATGTGGGCCTTGTCACCGAGGGATGGCCGAGCAGAGTGGAAAAGGCTGGGAGAGGCAGGTGCACAGGAGGAGCCGCCTCCCAGAGTGCCCTTGTCCCCTCCCAGGCTGGTGGGGAAAGACCAGGCCTCTGTGAGTCCATCCCAGGAGAGGTTTGCCCACCTGGCTCAGGTTGATGATACCTTTTTCCCCCTGCCAGGGAGATGCACCGTTTCTCCAGCCCCTTGTGTTCCCGGATCACACTCCACCTGCTGGAGCTGCTGCGCAGGGAGGAGCCGTGCTGGGACCTCCCTGCCGTGGCATTCCTTGTGGAGGTGAGCCTGATGGCGAGCGCTGCCTCACCGAGCTGCCTCCACCTCTCTGGCCTCTCGCAGCCGCAGCTGCCCGGGATGGTGCCGCGCCCTGTGCTGCTGCCTGGGCCCAGTCCTATGTGGGTCCGGGCTCCTGCCAGCCAGGCACCCCGTCACTGCTCCATGCCTTTCAGGTCCTGGACTGCCTGGACACGAGAGAATGTGGTGACAGAGTCCTGGAGATCCTTTCAAGGAACTTGGGGAGCACGAACAAAAAGTGGCGTCAACTGGCCCTCAGAGTCCTCGTAGCACTCAGCCAGGATCCCGAGATGGTGAGAAGGGGCAGTTGGCTGAAGCCGTGCTGGAATCCTGGGGCTGGGGAACACAGTCGCTTGGGCTTGGCTGGGCTTCAGGAGCTGTGGCAGCTGCTCTCAGCTCTGCTGCCTCCCCGTTCAGCTGCCCAAGTCCTTCGGGACAGGCCTTTGGCCTCTGGGCCCTGCAGCAGCACGTGGGGCTGCCCCGCTGGAGCAGGGTTGGTGATGCAGCCATTCATGGCTTCACAGCACAGCATTGTGTTCCTTACAGGCCAAGAGCATCTGGAGCCTGAATGAAAGCCTTTTGCAGCTACTGGGGGATGCAGACAGAGATGTGGTTTGGATGACCCTCTCTGTGCTCGACAATGTGCTCTGGAGCCGTCTCTGGACACAGCTCCAGAAGAGAGTCCACAGCGAAGACCCCCTAATATCCACCCCCACTGCCCTGCAGTTGGCTGAGGCGCTCCGGCCACTGTTTGACCACGTAAGGCTCTGTGCCCCCCTCCCTGGGCTCTGGGTACTGCTGAGAAACTGGTCCCTGTGGATTTTGAGGCCTGTGCCCAGTGGGGCCTGGAGAAGCTGGTGCTGAGGTCTTTTCCTCTTTCTTTCCACCAGGATGACAGCAGTGTGTGGGAGGGCTCCATTGTCATCTTCACTCTTTTGATGAAACTGATGGAGAGAGTGGGAAAGAGGCCCCTGAAGCCACACGTGTGCCTGAGCCTGCTCCCGCTCTACTTCCACCGGTATGATGAGAACCTGGTCGTGAAAAAGGTGAGGACTCGTGAGCTCTGGTGTCCCCGTGGGAGGGGGCTGGGCTGCCTCTTGCCCTGGCACCTCCTGGGCTCCAGCCTCCTCCTGGCCTTGGTCCAGGGACATGGGTCTTGTGCCCTGGGCTGCAGTGCCATCTCCTGGTCTCTGTTGCTTTGCAGGCCTCTCAGAAAGCACTGCTGGCTGTGACCAGGTTCCTAAAGAGGAGGGATCTTGGGCGCCTGGTGAACACAGAGGAGCCATGGAAGTTTGGCGAGTGCCTGGTAAGGACAGCCCCAAAGCCCCAGTCCCCGATGCCCAGAGTGTGGGGCTGGCATTGTGCCCCTGCCCACTGCTGCACCCGCCTGTGGGACAGCAGCCTGCGCCCCACACGCTGCTGCCTTCCCTGGGGCATGTGGGCTCCTCTGCAGGCTGCTCTGCCCCTGAGCCAGGGTGCTGTTGGAGCCCCGGCCCAGCTGGGCTGTGGGGCAGGGCAGCCCCATGGCTCCTGGGGAGCAGCCGGCCCTCTGCTCCCTCCAAAGCCCAGCCCCAGCGGCTGCTGCCTGGGCCTCAGGGCTGTGCGGGCAGGGGAGGCCAGTGCTGGGCACAGGCAGCGCCCGGCCAATGGGCAGAGCCCCAGCCAACCCTTCCCAACGTGCCCTGCCGCTCTCTGCAGCTGAAAAGGGACCAGAGCCGAGTGGCCAAGTACGTTCACCAGGCCCTGCCGTACCTGCGGAGCCCACAGCAGCCCCTGCGAGAGGCAGCCATCAAGTTCATGGGTGAGCCACAAGCCTACGGTCCCTCCCTGCCCCGCTGCAGCTCAGCCCCAGCCCTGGCAGCTGCAGCGGCAGCAGGATGCGGCCCAGGGATGTGCTGTGGAGCCCCGAGTGCCCTGGTGGCTGCTGCCGCCTTCTGCCAGCCCAGCCTTGGCATGTCCTGAGGCGGGAAGGCCCCAGGCTCAGCTCTGTGGGGGCAGGAGGGCATGTGGCTGGGCTGGCAGCACAGCTGGGGGGGAGCTGTGCCGCTGGGGCCGTGACACCATCTGTGTTCCCAGGGATCGCCGGGGGGTACCTGAGGGGACAGCACAAAGAGCTGCAGCTCATCATTGACGGTGAGTGAAGGCAGTGGGGGCTGGCAGAGGAGCACAGACTCTGGGCAGGGAGCTGCAATCCTGCCCCAGCTGTGGAGGGCTCTGCTCCCTGCACAGACGAGGGGCAGCGTGGGCAGAGCAGAGACAGATTTCAGGGGCATGGGGGGTATAAATGGCCAACGCCTTCTGGCTGATCCCGCTGGGCCCTGCTCCCTCCTGGCAATGGCAAGAGCTTGGTGGGATGGCCCTGGCAGGAGGAGCTCCTCAGATCCCCACTAATGTGGGCTCTGACCTTGGCTCTGTTCCTCTCTGTTCCAGCCCTTCAAGCCACGAGAAATGACAGGAGCCCCGCTGTCTCAAACCTGGCACTTGAAAACATCGACTTTGTTAGAGCTGTACAGAGAGCTAGAGCTCCCCCCTCCAGGTTCCAGCAGCTCCAAGACCAGCTCTGCAGGGCATGGAACAGCCTGCCTTCTCTGTGGGGCTGTGTCTGCTGTAGCTGTGTGGAGAGTTGATCCTGGCAGCTCTGTCTGTTTGAGCCACCTGAGCCTGTGGGGAAGATGCTTCTCCGCAAGCCTTTCTTTTTACCTTAGCATAGGAATATTAAATAAATAATGTCATACACAGAAGCCCAGGAGCTTTTTTAGGTGCCTGGTGTCCACAGGGCATCTGGAAAGAGGGGGAAAGGGCTCCTCGTGCTCAGCAACACTTGCCCAGGTGTGCATTGGGGAAGAGAAAGTGCCCCAAAGCCCCTTGGCCTTGGGGGGTTCTGCTGGAACCTCAGCACTTCTGACAGAGTGGATGGGCAGAGCCTGGAGCTATGGGGATCATTGGGAACCTGGTCCTTGGAGGTGCCCTGTCCCAGCCAGGAAGCAGCATCTCTGGCCTGCCCACGCATGTGTTCCTGTCTGGATTGCTGAGGGCTGGGAGGTGCCTCCGGAGGTGGCTCCTGTGGAGCTCCTTCAGGGCTGTGCTGATGCCAGGCAGGTGGGTGGGGCTGGGGGAGACCCTGAGGGGAAAGGGCTGTTGTTCCCTTTTTTCAGCCCTACACTGTAATTGTCAGTCCGACTCCAAAAACTGAACATGGACGAAGATTCCTACCAGACCAAAGGTGCCAGGACAGAAAGCTCTTGCTGCCCATGGAGTGCCCAGGCTGGCCCACCAACTGCACCTGAAACCCAAAGCTTACAGGCTTTCTTTCCTGGGGGAAAGGGCTATTGTTGCCTTTTCAGAGCCCTGCGCTGGAATTCCCAGTCCCACTCCCAAAATCAAACATGGATGAAGATTCCTCCCAGACAAAAGGTGCCAGGACAGAAAGCTCTTGCTGCCTATGGAGTACCAAGAGTGGCCCACCAACTGCACGAGAGATGTAGGGTAAGGGCTTTCTTTCTGGTTTGGAACTGCCGCCATTCAGTTTTTGGATCCCTGCGTTGAAATTGGCACTGCGACTCCACAAAAACACAGCCACAGACCTACCTCACAGGCCACCAGAGAGAGCTGGGAGGGTGGCTGTGCTGTTCCTGCTCACCCTGCCTGGGCAACCTGCTGCCCAAACTGCCCTGCCACGCCCTCCCTAACAAGCCACACCCACATTTGCCTGCTCCTGTTGGCCACATTTGAGGTCGCTTGCACTCCCTGGACCAGTTTATATTACCCAGAAACAACCAGGACTCCATCCCCTGGTGAGCTGATTATGCCTTGCAAGGCAGCTGGGCTGAACTGGGAGCACTTTCTCGCAGCAGTTTAAATCTCCCACAAATGCCCTCAGCTCCAACCAATGATCAGATGATTAGAGCTTGCAGAGCAGCTGGGCTGAACTGGGCTGAGCAGGGAGGAGCTTCTCCATGGAGTATAAATCTTGGACAAAGAACCTCAGCTCCTTTCTTGGTCACCTCAGAAGGCCTTCAAGGGCAGCTGAGCTGAGCTGGTCTGCTCAGATGCTAGGACAGAGAATGCTTACTGCCCATGGAGTGCCCAGGCTAGCCTACCAACTGCACTAGAAACCATGAAGGTAAGGGTTTTCTTTCCAGGAAAAAAAGACTGATGTTTGCTTGCAGAAATCATAGAGCTGAAATAGGCAGTCCAGCTCCAAAAATTGAATATGGATGAGGATACCTCCCTGATAAAAGGTACCAGGACAGAAAGCTCTTGCTGCCCATGGAGTGCCAAAGCTCACTCACCAACTGCACCACAAAGCACAACGGTAAGTGCTTTCTTACCTGTGATAAAGCAGTGTTGTTGAATTTCAGGAATCCTGTGCTGAAATGACCGATCTGATGCCCAAAATTGCATACGGACGAAGATTCCTCCTAGACAAAAGGTACCAGGACACAAAGCTCTTGCTGCCCATGTAGTGCCCAGGCTGGCCTACCAACTGCACCAGAGAATCAAAAGTTGCAGGCTTTCTTTGCTGAGGATAGGGGCTGTTGTTTGCTTTTTTCAACCCTGTGCTGAACTGCCAGTCCCACTCCCAAAATTGCATGTGGACGAAGATTCCTCCCAGACCAAAGGTGCCTACCTATAAAGCTCTTTCTGTCCACGCAGTGCTGAGCGTGGCGCACCAAATGCACATGAGAGATGGAGGGTCAGGGCTTTCTTTCCTGGGTGGAAGGGCAATCATTAGGGTTAGAGGTTTGAATTAGGGTTAAGTTTAGGGTGAAGTTTAGACTTAGTTACGATTAGGGTCAGGGTTAGAGTTAGGGATAGTGTTAGGTTTAGAGTTACAGGTTGTTTTAGGGTTACTTAGGGTTAGAGTTAGGGTTAGGGTTAGGATTAGGGTTACAGTTAGGGTTTATTGTTAGGGTTAGGCTAAGGGTTAGTTATGGTTTAGGGTTTGGGTTATGGTTAGGTTTACGGTTAGGGTTAGGGTTATGGTTTTGGGATTGGGTTAGGGTTAGGCTGTCTGATTGCCAGAATTCCATATGGACAAAGATTCCTCCCAGACCAAAGGTGCTAGGACAGAAAGCTGTTGCTCCCCATGGAGTGTCCAGGCTGGCCCACAAACTGCACCTGAAAGCCAAAGGTTGCAGGCTTTCTTTCCTGGGGATAAGGTCTGTTGTTTCCTTTATTCAGCCCACCTCTGAAAACAAGCATCCTGACTCTTCTCTGTGGAAACCAATCTTTATTTTAAACTTCCCCAAGTCTACCTTAAGCACTAGGCTCTCCTAGGTCAGCGCCCCTGCTAAAGCACCGCTGGTAATTTTTGTCATGAAGCGGGACTAGAAAGCATGAGGCGGCCTTTAGTTTGTCCTTTGAAATTCAAGTGGAGAGCACTAGGAAGACCTAGCCCTACTTTACCCTATGGGACTTAACTGGACTAATTCTTGCCTACCCCTACTTGAAGCTACAGAACTTAACGGGACTTCTCCTATTTGAGGGAATGGAAACAAGGACAGGTGGCCTGGGAGGATGGGGACAAGGGTAGGGAAGCTGGGGACAAGGGTAGGGAAGCTGGGGACAAGGGTGGGAAAGCCAAGGCCCAGCTCGACTTGAGTCTGGCCAGAGCTCTCCAGGAGAACAAGAAGGGCTTCTAAGGCTATCTTTCTAAAGACCGCCTAGGGAGAAGGTGGGCCCTCTCCAGAAGGAACTGGCAGACGTGGCTGTCCGGCACAAAGAGAAGGCTGAGGCTCTCGATGTCTTCTGTGCTTCAGCCTTGGACAGCAAGCGCTCCAGCCACGCCGCCCAGGTGGAGAAAGGCAAAGGCAGGGACTGGCAGAAGAAGAGCCTAAGTCCCCTGCAGCAGAGGATCAGGTTGGAGAGCGTGGAAGGCACCTGAATGCGCACAAGGGACCCGCTGAGCTCCATCGGCAGGTCCTGAGGGAGCTGGCAGACGAAGTTGCTAGGCCACTAGCCATGGTTTTGGAAAAATGGTGGCAGTCAGGTGAAGTCCTGGATGACTGGGCAATCCAAGGCAAGAGACCAAGAGGACTGACCCCACCACCGAGCCCTGGGCGACACCACTGGTGACCGGCCATCAGGTGGATGTCAGTCCGGTCACCGCCACCCCCTGGGAGCCGCCATCCCGTCCCGCCAGGCAGGGCCAGCGGGACGCCCTGCGCAGAGCCCGGAGTGCCTCCCTGAAGAGAGAGGGCCGCTGTGCTGAGAGAGCTGTAGGTGAGGGCTTGACTCGCCAGCGCTCCAAAGACTGTCTGTCCCACGCCAGCAAGTCGTCCTGCCAGCAAGTGGCCCCCCTGAGGGCCTGCAGTTGCCCCAAGTTCTTCTTTGGGCTTTGTCTAGTTGGAAAAAGGCCTCTTCCTTCAAGTGCAGCTGCAGGTGGTAAGGCCACGTGCCAGCCTGCCCCCAGCAGCTCAGTCCGTGGAGGTGGATGTGGACGTGGCCGATGAAGAGTCCCAGGGCTCTGACCATGCCTCAGATGGGAGGGAGCCAGAGCTACTTGCTGCGCCACTACTGCAGCTTTGGGGTGTGTTTTCTGGGCCTTGGCAGCGCTCTAAGAGGCTGGAGATGTCCCAGAGGCTCTGGTCCTCAGAGCAGGCCCCCTCCTGGCTCTGTGGCAGGGGCAGGAGCGTCTGCGCTGCTACCCCTGCCCACTGCCCCCTGCGAGCTTCCAGTCGGCTGGGCGAGAGGCTGGGGAGGCGGCAGGGGCTGCGCAGGGCAGCTGCCTGGCTCTCTGCCCCTGCTGCTGGGGCTGTTGCCAGCATGGCTGCGTCCATGCCTTGAGCCGGGTGCCGCTGTTCCCCCGGCCGCCGGCCCCGTCGCCGGATCACAGCTGCGATCCTGCTCAGGGTGGCACGTGCCGCGCGCTGCAGCGTGTCCAGCACGGCGGGGCAGCAGCCTGTGGGGCGCTGCGGGGCAGCAGCCGTTGGCCGGCTGTGCCTGGGACCCGCCGGGGCAGGAGATGTGCCGCGCGGGTCCCCGACTGCCTCTTGGGCCGCCTCTGCGCAGATGACGCAGGGACATTTGGGCCCTTCCTGGCCAGCAGGCTGAGGCTCCAGCAGCACCGGAATGAGGGAGGGCTTGACCCAGATGGTGTATATTTTGATGCCGTCCCCTTTCTTCTCTGACAGCTCCTCCTCGTGGCTGTCTTCTTCCGGGGACAGCGGTGGGTCTGTGTTTTCTTGCCCTGCAGAGTCCCTGGAGACGTGCGGGAGCCCTGCCCACTGCCCACTGGGAGCTGACAGCTGGCTTGGCGAGGGGCTGGGGGGGCAGGCGTCCGGGCTCGGGGCCTGTGGCCTAATGTAAGGGCTGCTGCTGCCACGAACTGGGGCACGGGCTCTGGGTGTGGGCACTTGAAGGTCCCAGGGCTCTGACCATGCCTCCCGTGGCATGGGCACGGGGAGCCTCTTTTCTCTCCTCCTCCACCTTTGGTCTCCGCTGCGTTCTTCTTGGGGCAGCTCTAGGAGGCTGCAGATGTCTGAGAGCTCCTCAGAGCAGGCCCCATCCTTGCTCGGTGCCACTGGGAGGACGGCCTTGGCTGCTTTCCCTGCCCACTGGCCACTGAGAGCTTCCAGGTCACTTGGCAAGGCGCTGAGGGCGCAGCGGTCTGGAAAGCCGTCCGGGGTGGGGGGCTTTGCCCTGGTGTAAGAGCTCCCGGGCTCTGCCCAGGCCTGGCGTGGGAGGGACACTGAGCTACATTCCTGCCCACTACTCCAGCTTTCCTCTGTGTTTTCATCCCCTGTTGACAGCTGGAGGAGGCTGGAGATATCCCAGAGACTCTCATCCTCAGAGCAGGCCTCGTCCTGGCTCTCTGCCACTGGCAGCACTGCCCCTGCTGCTGCCCCGGCCCACTGCCCACTGAGGGCTTCCAGATGGCTTGGGAAGGGGCTGGGGGGACAGCAGGGGCTTTGCAGGGCAGAGTCCTGCCTCTCTGACCCTGCTGCTGCGGATGTTCCTGCTCTGGCTGCCTGCATACCTTGTTCCACCTCCCTCTGTGGCTCCGGCTTCTGGCCACGCCGCCGCATCCCAACCGCGAGCCTGCTGCGGGCGGCGCGTGCCACGCGCTGCAGGGTGCCCAGCACAGCGCGGCCGCCGCCTCTGGGGCTGCGTGGGGCAGCTGCCTGGCTCTCTGCCCCTGCTGCTCTCACCTGCTCAGCCACGGCAGCAGCAGAAGAGGCGCTCTTCTCCTCTTCCTGCGCTGCTGCCTGCGTCTGCCAGTTGTCCACCTGCGGGGAGGAGGAGGAGGAGAAGGCGGTGTGGGATGGAGGCCATTGCCATGGCACATCAGGCCTCTGCGTGCCCGCAAGCCCAGCCCTGCTGCCAAGGCAGCTCTCTGCTCCCCCATCCTTCACCTTGTGCTTCCTCTGCCAGCTCGACAGCCACTTGCGCGGCTGCAAGTCGATGAACTTCTTCATCTTGCAAATCTATCGCGTCGGCTACTTCCTCTGCCGCTGAGGCCCCCAAGAGAGATGCTGCCTCCTGAGACAGATGCTCTCCTGGGAGAAAGAGGGCACTGCAGGGCTCTGCCCTCTTAAATAGCCTGCCGGGCAGGGTGGGGCCCCGCGCTGTCACAATGGCCCGCGGGCCCAAGCAGGTCCCGCATCACAAAGGGCTCGGCAACGCACCACCGCTGTCACAATGGGCCATTTCCCGGCGCCCCGAGGACAGCAGCGCAGGGGGCACACAACTGGCTGCGGCTGGTTGCAACTACTTGCAGCCGGCTGTGCCCGGCACAAGGCTCCCCCGCTTTCCCCTCCCAGACGCTCCAGCCGGTCCCAGCCAACAGCTCCCGCACGGCCCCGCTGCCCGCGGCCTCCCCGCGGTTCAGCCCTGTCTGCATCCCGCAGCTGGCGCTGCCACCGCCCTGGGCAGCCAGCCGTGGCCGCGGGATGTCCCAGGCTCAGAGAGAGAAGTTACTTGTGGCAAGAATTGCCTTGCTAAGCTTTAGGGCTTGCCAACCAGCATGCCCTTCTGTGCAGAAGTTTCAATAAATCAAAGCTCTCGACCGTGTGTGTGGATCGACCTCTTGCACCCAGCAGGAAAGACCCCGCTTTGGGACAACAGGGGGGTCCTGGGGACTTGCTGGGGCAGGACATGTGCTGTGCAGCTCAGCGTCTCTGCCCACACTGCTGGGGGAACTGGGCCCCTCCTGGTAAGCCCCCAGTGCAGGGTTTCAGCAACACCGCCGGCTACAAGGGCCCAACCCAGACAGCGTGCCCTTGGCTGGCTTTCCTGCTTTCCTGAGACAGCTCTTTCTCCTTGCTTCTTCCCCATGGCACACCGCTTGCTCTGGGATTTCTTGCCCTTGGCACCGCTCTAGGAGGCTGGAGATGTCCCAGAGCCACTGGCATCAGGCCCCATCCGGGCTCTGGGCCACTGGCAGCACTGCCTCCACTGCTGCCCCTGCCCACTGCCCACTGAGAGCTTCCAGCGGCCTTGGGGACGGCCTGGAGGTCCAGCAGGAAGAGTCGGGCAGAGTGGGAGCCTTTGCCCTGACGGGAGGGCTTCTGGTGGGGAGAGCTGGGTCATGCACTGGGGGGCTGCACTCTGGAAGGTGCCAGGGCTCTGCCCATGCCTGGCGCTGGAAGGAAACTCAGCTCCCCTCCTGCCCAGTGCTCCAGCTTGGCTGTGTGTTTTCTTCCCCTTGGGACAGTTGTAGCAGCATGCAGATGGAAACAAAGTAACCAGAGGGTAGAACAGCCTAGCTCTCACTCCTAGAGCCAGGGCAGGTCCACCTAACAAGAATGCCCAGAGGGCAGAGCCACCAGCACCAAAGGGCCGCCTGGTGCTGCTTTTCTTTGCTCTGGCCTCCTGTGGCCACTGCCGCCCCTCAGGCAGCGCTTCCAGGGTGCCAGCCATTCTCAGACTGGCTTAGGGGCTGCGCGGGCTGTGCTGTGGGGCAGTGCTCCCGGGCTGCTTTTGGCTTCCAGCTGCTGCAGGCAGCAGCTCCAAGAGCCTGCCAAGGAGGCTCCAAGGGGCTGCATTGGGGCAGGGCATCCTTCCAGCGTCCTGACATTCCACCTCTGCATTCGCCACACGGACACACTTGACTTGCTCTGAGCCAATACCAAGAGAAGAATGCAGCGTCTCCCAGCTGCAAGCCTGCTCAGGCTCACCCCTGCCCCGCGCTGCAGCGTGCCCAGCCCAGCGTGGCCGCGGCCTCTGGGGCGCTGCGGGGCAGCTGCCTGGCTCCCTGCCCCTGCTGCTCTCGCCTGCTGCCACAAGGCAAGAGACTCTTCCGTCCTTGCCCCCTCTGGTGCCTCGGCAGCCAGAGGCGTGCGGTGCTCCTCTGCCTCTGGAGCTCCTTGACTTCCTTAGGAGAAACGCAACTGAGCAAAACACCCAAACATCAGTGTGTTATCGACACCGTTCTCATTCCAAATCCAAACGACAGCACTGGAGCAGCTCCTGAGAAGAAATGAACTCTCCCCTAGCTAAAAGCAGCACCAAAGGGGAAATCACACCTGACAAATTTGGTGGCTTTCTGGGACGGGGCTACAGCCTTGCTGGCAACTAGTCCAAGTACTTTTGAAATGGTCGTCCCTTAGAGACGTCCCTCTCATTGCTAACAAAGCCAAGAGAACATAGCACATCACCTCTGCATTTCTCCTCCACCACTGGCACACGTGGGACCCCGCTCTGAAGGGACCCGTCAGACGCTTGGACTGCATTTGCACCCAGCACCGGCAACTCTCCTTGACAGAGACGGCAATCTTGGCCTCTGGGAAGCCCCCCGGCAGATAGTCCTGTTCCTCTTCCCTGCCAGAACCCTGCCAGAGAAATTGGAAGAGCACTTTGGGTTTCAGAAAGAATAGGAAGCAGCTCCAAAGCATCTCAGGCTTGGCAGGCCCTTAAGTGAACTGTCGAAACCGCACCGTGAATTTGGTCTTCGGGTGAAAGGCAAACCAAGCTGGCCTTGGCATCAGCAGGCAACAGGGAGATGAAAAAGACCTAAAGCAGGGGCAAGTTAAAGCCATCCTCACAAGCCCGAGGGCTCAATCGCCCGCTCTTGACATAGAGAAGAGAAGAGCTTTTAGCAGCCCTTGGGAAATGAGCACTGGCGGCCAGCAAGTGTAGATCAGAGCCAGTGCAAGGACACGTGTCTCTCCAGTGAGCAGAATGGGAGCCCAGGTAAGAAACAGCTTGCTGCAATTGCTTCAGCCAACCAAAGCAGCAAATCTGAGTGCAGATGAGAGAGGGGATCTGAGGGATCTGGGATGCCAGCAGAAGCAGATCAAGGCCGTCCCTGAAGCAGCAAGTTAGGAGCTGTCAGCCACAGCCTTTTGGGTCAAACAGCTGACTGCTCTTGCACAGCAGCTTCTGTTCTCGCATGATGCTGGTTGTCACTTTCCTATTGCTTTGTAGAGAAGAAAGGTCCATCCTGCCAGAAGGTGCTCTGCTTGGGCAAAGAGGCTATGGCAGAAAGCCAAAGAGTCCTGAGCTTCTTTTAGGATCAAAAGAAAGAGTGTCCTGCAAGAGCCAATTGCTGGTCAGCGTTTTGAAAGGTAACTACTCCGTCTGTATGTGACTTCCAAAAGAGTAAGAAAGAGCAAAGGGTAAGAAAGAAGAGAAGGCAAGAAAAGCCAAAAGGAGGGAGAAGAACTTGAGGGAAAGGGCATCACTTTAGTTTGTTGGGAGAAGAACTCCATGAGCTTTCTGCTGACTTTCAAAGCAGCAGGCGCCCGGCCCTCTCCTCTGCGTTCCTCCTCGCCCTCTCTCCAGCACGCTGCCTCACGTCCGACGACGTCTGCGTGCAGCAGGCAACGGGGGCTTGCCCAGCGGCTTCAGAGCCGGCAGATGGCCCAACAGCCTGCCGCCCCTTCCACTCAGCCCTCTCTGGCACCGCCGGCCGGGATCCCCCCAACTCACAGGCCCAGCCCCGCATGGCCACACTGCCCCAGCCCACGGCAGGACTTCCCCCTCTCGTCCCCGCACCCCTCCCGCCCCAGGCAGCGCCCTTCTCCTTCGCCCCACCCAACGCACGCTGGCCCCGGCAACTGAAAGGCTTGGGTCTTCAGGAGGTTTTTTTTTTCCCCCCAAATCAAGGAGCGCCGCTTCTTGGTCAAAGCAGTAGTTTTATTTCAAGAAAGGCCTCTCGATATTCTGTTGTCCTTTAGCAGCGGCCCAGCCCCGCAAGACACGTCTTCCAAGAACTCCTCCTTCTAAAATGGAGGGCAGGAGCACACCAACCTCAGGAGATCCTGAAAAACAAACTTGTGCTTCCAAGAAGGAAAGACCCACTCGCTGGCTGTTCCCCAGCTCTGCTTACAGACGTCCCTCTGCCGCCTTCAGCCTCCAGGACAGCTCTGTTGCACCCACCCGCGCCAAGGGACACCGCTCAGCTGCCTAAGGAACAAGTGCTAGCCCAACCCCGAAATATTATTCGCTTTCAAAACACAAGCTTCCTGACCCTTTTCTGTGGAAACCAATCTTTATTTTAAACTTCCCCAAGTCTACCTTAAGCACTAGGCTCTCCTAGGTCAGCGCCCCTGCTAAAGCACCGCTGGTAATTTTTGTCATGAAGCGGGACTAGAAAGCATGAGGCGGCCTTTAGCTTGTCCTTTGAAATTCAAGTGGAGAGCACTAGGAAGACCTAGCCCTACTTTATCCTATGGGACTTAACTGGACTAATTCTTGCCTACCCCTACTTGAAGCTACAGAACTTAACGGGACTTCTCCTATTTGAGGGAATGGAAACAAGGACAGGTGGCCTGGGAGGATGGGGACAAGGGTAGGGAAGCTGGGGACAAGGGTAGGGAAGCTGGGGACAAGGGTGGGAAAGCCAAGGCCCAGCTCGACTTGAGTCTGGCCAGAGCTCTCCAGGAGAACAAGAAGGGCTTCTAAGGCTATCTTTCTAAAGACCGCCTAGGGAGAAGGTGGGCCCTCTCCAGAAGGAACTGGCAGACGTGGCTGTCCGGCACAAAGAGAAGGCTGAGGCTCTCGATGTCTTCTGTGCTTCAGCCTTGGACAGCAAGTGCTCCAGCCACGCCGCCCAGGTGGAGAAAGGCAAAGGCAGGGACTGGCAGAAGAAGAGCCTAAGTCCCCTGCAGCAGAGGATCAGGTTGGAGAGCGTGGAAGGCACCTGAATGCGCACAAGGGACCCGCTGAGCTCCATCGGCAGGTCCTGAGGGAGCTGGCAGACGAAGTTGCTAGGCCACTAGCCATGGTTTTGGAAAAATGGTGGCAGTCAGGTGAAGTCCTGGATGACTGGGCAATCCAAGGCAAGAGACCAAGAGGACTGACCCCACCACCGAGCCCTGGGCGACACCACTGGTGACCGGCCATCAGGTGGATGTCAGTCCGGTCACCGCCACCCCCTGGGAGCCGCCATCCCGTCCCGCCAGGCAGGGCCAGCGGGACGCCCTGCGCAGAGCCCGGAGTGCCTCCCTGAAGAGAGAGGGCCGCTGTGCTGAGAGAGCTGTAGGTGAGGGCTTGACTCGCCAGCGCTCCAAAGACTGTCTGTCCCACGCCAGCAAGTCGTCCTGCCAGCAAGTGGCCCCCCTGAGGGCCTGCAGTTGCCCAAGTTCTTCTTTGGGCTTTGTCTAGTTGGAAAAAGGCCTCTTCCTTCAAGTGCAGCTGCAGGTGGTAAGGCCACGTGCCAGCCTGCCCCCAGCAGCTCAGTCCGTGGAGGTGGATGTGGACGTGGCCGATGAAGAGTCCCAGGGCTCTGACCATGCCTCAGATGGGAGGGAGCCAGAGCTACTTGCTGCGCCACTACTGCAGCTTTGGGGTGTGTTTTCTGGGCCTTGGCAGCGCTCTAAGAGGCTGGAGATGTCCCAGAGGCTCTGGTCCTCAGAGCAGGCCCCCTCCTGGCTCTGTGGCAGGGGCAGGAGCGTCTGCGCTGCTACCCCTGCCCCCTGCCCCCTGCGAGCTTCCAGTCGGCTGGGCGAGAGGCTGGGGAGGCGGCAGGGGCTGCGCAGGGCAGCTGCCTGGCTCTCTGCCCCTGCTGCTGGGGCTGTTGCCAGCATGGCTGCGTCCATGCCTTGAGCCGGGTGCCGCTGTTCCCCCGGCCGCCGGCCCCGTCGCCGGATCACAGCTGCGATCCTGCTCAGGGTGGCACGTGCCGCGCGCTGCAGCGTGTCCAGCACGGCGGGGCAGCAGCCTGTGGGGCGCTGCGGGGCAGCAGCCGTTGGCCGGCTGTGCCTGGGACCCGCCGGGGCAGGAGATGTGCCGCGCGGGTCCCCGACTGCCTCTTGGGCCGCCTCTGCGCAGATGACGCAGGGACATTTGGGCCCTTCCTGGCCAGCAGGCTGAGGCTCCAGCAGCACCGGAATGAGGGAGGGCTTGACCCAGATGGTGTATATTTTGATGCCGTCCCCTTTCTTCTCTGACAGCTCCTCCTCGTGGCTGTCTTCTTCCGGGGACAGCGGTGGGTCTGTGTTTTCTTGCCCTGCAGAGTCCCTGGAGACGTGCGGGAGCCCTGCCCACTGCCCACTGGGAGCTGACAGCTGGCTTGGCGAGGGGCTGGGGGGGCAGGCGTCCGGGCTCGGGGCCTGTGGCCTAATGTAAGGGCTGCTGCTGCCACGAACTGGGGCACGGGCTCTGGGTGTGGGCACTTGAAGGTCCCAGGGCTCTGACCATGCCTCCCGTGGCATGGGCACGGGGAGCCTCTTTTCTCTCCTCCTCCACCTTTGGTCTCCGCTGCGTTCTTCTTGGGGCAGCTCTAGGAGGCTGCAGATGTCTGAGAGCTCCTCAGAGCAGGCCCCATCCTTGCTCGGTGCCACTGGGAGGACGGCCTTGGCTGCTTTCCCTGCCCACTGGCCACTGAGAGCTTCCAGGTCACTTGGCAAGGCGCTGAGGGCGCAGCGGTCTGGAAAGCCGTCCGGGGTGGGGGGCTTTGCCCTGGTGTAAGAGCTCCCGGGCTCTGCCCAGGCCTGGCGTGGGAGGGACACTGAGCTACATTCCTGCCCACTACTCCAGCTTTCCTCTGTGTTTTCATCCCCTGTTGACAGCTGGAGGAGGCTGGAGATATCCCAGAGACTCTCATCCTCAGAGCAGGCCTCGTCCTGGCTCTCTGCCACTGGCAGCACTGCCCCTGCTGCTGCCCCGGCCCACTGCCCACTGAGGGCTTCCAGATGGCTTGGGAAGGGGCTGGGGGGACAGCAGGGGCTTTGCAGGGCAGAGTCCTGCCTCTCTGACCCTGCTGCTGCGGATGTTCCTGCTCTGGCTGCCTGCATACCTTGTTCCACCTCCCTCTGTGGCTCCGGCTTCTGGCCACGCCGCCGCATCCCAACCGCGAGCCTGCTGCGGGCGGCGCGTGCCACGCGCTGCAGGGTGCCCAGCACAGCGCGGCCGCCGCCTCTGGGGCTGCGTGGGGCAGCTGCCTGGCTCTCTGCCCCTGCTGCTCTCACCTGCTCAGCCACGGCAGCAGCAGAAGAGGCGCTCTTCTCCTCTTCCTGCGCTGCTGCCTGCGTCTGCCAGTTGTCCACCTGCGGGGAGGAGGAGGAGGAGAAGGCGGTGTGGGATGGAGGCCATTGCCATGGCACATCAGGCCTCTGCGTGCCCGCAAGCCCAGCCCTGCTGCCAAGGCAGCTCTCTGCTCCCCCATCCTTCACCTTGTGCTTCCTCTGCCAGCTCGACAGCCACTTGCGCGGCTGCAAGTCGATGAACTTCTTCATCTTGCAAATCTATCGCGTCGGCTACTTCCTCTGCCGCTGAGGCCCCCAAGAGAGATGCTGCCTCCTGAGACAGATGCTCTCCTGGGAGAAAGAGGGCACTGCAGGGCTCTGCCCTCTTAAATAGCCTGCCGGGCAGGGTGGGGCCCCGCGCTGTCACAATGGCCCGCGGGCCCAAGCAGGTCCCGCATCACAAAGGGCTCGGCAACGCACCACCGCTGTCACAATGGGCCATTTCCCGGCGCCCCGAGGACAGCAGCGCAGGGGGCACACAACTGGCTGCGGCTGGTTGCAACTACTTGCAGCCGGCTGTGCCCGGCACAAGGCTCCCCCGCTTTCCCCTCCCAGACGCTCCAGCCGGTCCCAGCCAACAGCTCCCGCACGGCCCCGCTGCCCGCGGCCTCCCCGCGGTTCAGCCCTGTCTGCATCCCGCAGCTGGCGCTGCCACCGCCCTGGGCAGCCAGCCGTGGCCGCGGGATGTCCCAGGCTCAGAGAGAGAAGTTACTTGTGGCAAGAATTGCCTTGCTAAGCTTTAGGGCTTGCCAACCAGCATGCCCTTCTGTGCAGAAGTTTCAATAAATCAAAGCTCTCGACCGTGTGTGTGGATCGACCTCTTGCACCCAGCAGGAAAGACCCCGCTTTGGGACAACAGGGGGGTCCTGGGGACTTGCTGGGGCAGGACATGTGCTGTGCAGCTCAGCGTCTCTGCCCACACTGCTGGGGGAACTGGGCCCCTCCTGGTAAGCCCCCAGTGCAGGGTTTCAGCAACACCGCCGGCTACAAGGGCCCAACCCAGACAGCGTGCCCTTGGCTGGCTTTCCTGCTTTCCTGAGACAGCTCTTTCTCCTTGCTTCTTCCCCATGGCACACCGCTTGCTCTGGGATTTCTTGCCCTTGGCACCGCTCTAGGAGGCTGGAGATGTCCCAGAGCCACTGGCATCAGGCCCCATCCGGGCTCTGGGCCACTGGCAGCACTGCCTCCACTGCTGCCCCTGCCCACTGCCCACTGAGAGCTTCCAGCGGCCTTGGGGACGGCCTGGAGGTCCAGCAGGAAGAGTCGGGCAGAGTGGGAGCCTTTGCCCTGACGGGAGGGCTTCTGGTGGGGAGAGCTGGGTCATGCACTGGGGGGCTGCACTCTGGAAGGTGCCAGGGCTCTGCCCATGCCTGGCGCTGGAAGGAAACTCAGCTCCCCTCCTGCCCAGTGCTCCAGCTTGGCTGTGTGTTTTCTTCCCCTTGGGACAGTTGTAGCAGCATGCAGATGGAAACAAAGTAACCAGAGGGTAGAACAGCCTAGCTCTCACTCCTAGAGCCAGGGCAGGTCCACCTAACAAGAATGCCCAGAGGGCAGAGCCACCAGCACCAAAGGGCCGCCTGGTGCTGCTTTTCTTTGCTCTGGCCTCCTGTGGCCACTGCCGCCCCTCAGGCAGCGCTTCCAGGGTGCCAGCCATTCTCAGACTGGCTTAGGGGCTGCGCGGGCTGTGCTGTGGGGCAGTGCTCCCGGGCTGCTTTTGGCTTCCAGCTGCTGCAGGCAGCAGCTCCAAGAGCCTGCCAAGGAGGCTCCAAGGGGCTGCATTGGGGCAGGGCATCCTTCCAGCGTCCTGACATTCCACCTCTGCATTCGCCACACGGACACACTTGACTTGCTCTGAGCCAATACCAAGAGAAGAATGCAGCGTCTCCCAGCTGCAAGCCTGCTCAGGCTCACCCCTGCCCCGCGCTGCAGCGTGCCCAGCCCAGCGTGGCCGCGGCCTCTGGGGCGCTGCGGGGCAGCTGCCTGGCTCCCTGCCCCTGCTGCTCTCGCCTGCTGCCACAAGGCAAGAGACTCTTCCGTCCTTGCCCCCTCTGGTGCCTCGGCAGCCAGAGGCGTGCGGTGCTCCTCTGCCTCTGGAGCTCCTTGACTTCCTTAGGAGAAACGCAACTGAGCAAAACACCCAAACATCAGTGTGTTATCGACACCGTTCTCATTCCAAATCCAAACGACAGCACTGGAGCAGCTCCTGAGAAGAAATGAACTCTCCCCTAGCTAAAAGCAGCACCAAAGGGGAAATCACACCTGACAAATTTGGTGGCTTTCTGGGACGGGGCTACAGCCTTGCTGGCAACTAGTCCAAGTACTTTTGAAATGGTCGTCCCTTAGAGACGTCCCTCTCATTGCTAACAAAGCCAAGAGAACATAGCACATCACCTCTGCATTTCTCCTCCACCACTGGCACACGTGGGACCCCGCTCTGAAGGGACCCGTCAGACGCTTGGACTGCATTTGCACCCAGCACCGGCAACTCTCCTTGACAGAGACGGCAATCTTGGCCTCTGGGAAGCCCCCCGGCAGATAGTCCTGTTCCTCTTCCCTGCCAGAACCCTGCCAGAGAAATTGGAAGAGCACTTTGGGTTTCAGAAAGAATAGGAAGCAGCTCCAAAGCATCTCAGGCTTGGCAGGCCCTTAAGTGAACTGTCGAAACCGCACCGTGAATTTGGTCTTCGGGTGAAAGGCAAACCAAGCTGGCCTTGGCATCAGCAGGCAACAGGGAGATGAAAAAGACCTAAAGCAGGGGCAAGTTAAAGCCATCCTCACAAGCCCGAGGGCTCAATCGCCCGCTCTTGACATAGAGAAGAGAAGAGCTTTTAGCAGCCCTTGGGAAATGAGCACTGGCGGCCAGCAAGTGTAGATCAGAGCCAGTGCAAGGACACGTGTCTCTCCAGTGAGCAGAATGGGAGCCCAGGTAAGAAACAGCTTGCTGCAATTGCTTCAGCCAACCAAAGCAGCAAATCTGAGTGCAGATGAGAGAGGGGATCTGAGGGATCTGGGATGCCAGCAGAAGCAGATCAAGGCCGTCCCTGAAGCAGCAAGTTAGGAGCTGTCAGCCACAGCCTTTTGGGTCAAACAGCTGACTGCTCTTGCACAGCAGCTTCTGTTCTCGCATGATGCTGGTTGTCACTTTCCTATTGCTTTGTAGAGAAGAAAGGTCCATCCTGCCAGAAGGTGCTCTGCTTGGGCAAAGAGGCTATGGCAGAAAGCCAAAGAGTCCTGAGCTTCTTTTAGGATCAAAAGAAAGAGTGTCCTGCAAGAGCCAATTGCTGGTCAGCGTTTTGAAAGGTAACTACTCCGTCTGTATGTGACTTCCAAAAGAGTAAGAAAGAGCAAAGGGTAAGAAAGAAGAGAAGGCAAGAAAAGCCAAAAGGAGGGAGAAGAACTTGAGGGAAAGGGCATCACTTTAGTTTGTTGGGAGAAGAACTCCATGAGCTTTCTGCTGACTTTCAAAGCAGCAGGCGCCCGGCCCTCTCCTCTGCGTTCCTCCTCGCCCTCTCTCCAGCACGCTGCCTCACGTCCGACGACGTCTGCGTGCAGCAGGCAACGGGGGCTTGCCCAGCGGCTTCAGAGCCGGCAGATGGCCCAACAGCCTGCCGCCCCTTCCACTCAGCCCTCTCTGGCACCGCCGGCCGGGATCCCCCCAACTCACAGGCCCAGCCCCGCATGGCCACACTGCCCCAGCCCACGGCAGGACTTCCCCCTCTCGTCCCCGCACCCCTCCCGCCCCGGGCAGCGCCCTTCTCCTTCGCCCCACCCAACGCACGCTGGCCCCGGCAACTGAAAGGCTTGGGTCTTCAGGAGGTTTTTTTTTCCCCCCAAATCAAGGAGCGCCGCTTCTTGGTCAAAGCAGTAGTTTTATTTCAAGAAAGGCCTCTCGATATTCTGTTGTCCTTTAGCAGCGGCCCAGCCCCGCAAGACACGTCTTCCAAGAACTCCTCCTTCTAAAATGGAGGGCAGGAGCACACCAACCTCAGGAGATCCTGAAAAACAAACTTGTGCTTCCAAGAAGGAAAGACCCACTCGCTGGCTGTTCCCCAGCTCTGCTTACAGACGTCCCTCTGCCGCCTTCAGCCTCCAGGACAGCTCTATTGCACCCACCCGCGCCAAGGGACACCGCTCAGCTGCCTAAGGAACAAGTGCTAGCCCAACCCCGAAATATTATTCGCTTTCAAAACACAAGCTTCCTGACCCTTTTCTGTGGAAACCAATCTTTATTTTAAACTTCCCCAAGTCTACCTTAAGCACTAGGCTCTCCTAGGTCAGCGCCCCTGCTAAAGCACCGCTGGTAATTTTTGTCATGAAGCGGGACTAGAAAGCATGAGGCGGCCTTTAGCTTGTCCTTTGAAATTCAAGTGGAGAGCACTAGGAAGACCTAGCCCTACTTTATCCTATGGGACTTAACTGGACTAATTCTTGCCTACCCCTACTTGAAGCTACAGAACTTAACGGGACTTCTCCTATTTGAGGGAATGGAAACAAGGGCAGGTGGCCTGGGAGGATGGGGACAAGGGTAGGGAAGCTGGGGACAAGGGTAGGGAAGCTGGGGACAAGGGTGGGAAAGCCAAGGCCCAGCTCGACTTGAGTCTGGCCAGAGCTCTCCAGGAGAACAAGAAGGGCTTCTAAGGCTATCTTTCTAAAGACCGCCTAGGGAGAAGGTGGGCCCTCTCCAGAAGGAACTGGCAGACGTGGCTGTCCGGCACAAAGAGAAGGCTGAGGCTCTCGATGTCTTCTGTGCTTCAGCCTTGGACAGCAAGTGCTCCAGCCACGCCACCCAAGTGGAGAAAGGCAAAGGCAGGGACTGGCAGAAGAAGAGCCTAAGTCCCCTGCAGCAGAGGATCGGGTTGGAGAGCGTGGAAGGCACCTGAATGCGCACAAGGGACCTGCTGAGCTCCATCGGCAGGTCCTGAGGGAGCTGGCAGACGAAGTTGCTAGGCCACTAGCCATGGTTTTGGAAAAATGGTGGCAGTCAGGTGAAGTCCTGGATGACTGGGCAATCCAAGGCAAGAGACCAAGAGGACTGACCCCACCACCGAGCCCTGGGCGACACCACTGGTGACCGGCCATCAGGTGGATGTCAGTCCGGTCACCGCCACCCCCTGGGAGCCGCCATCCCGTCCCGCCAGGCAGGGCCAGCGGGACGCCCTGCGCAGAGCCCGGAGTGCCTCCCTGAAGAGAGAGGGCCGCTGTGCTGAGAGAGCTGTAGGTGAGGGCTTGACTCGCCAGCGCTCCAAAGACTGTCTGTCCCACGCCAGCAAGTCGTCCTGCCAGCAAGTGGCCCCCCTGAGGGCCTGCAGTTGCCCAAAGTTCTTCTTTGGGCTTTGTCTAGTTGGAAAAAGGCCTCTTCCTTCAAGTGCAGCTGCAGGTGGTAAGGCCACGTGCCAGCCTGCCCCCAGCAGCTCAGTCCGTGGAGGTGGATGTGGACGTGGCCGATGAAGAGTCCCAGGGCTCTGACCATGCCTCAGATGGGAGGGAGCCAGAGCTACTTGCTGCGCCACTACTGCAGCTTTGGGGTGTGTTTTCTGGGCCTTGGCAGCGCTCTAAGAGGCTGGAGATGTCCCAGAGGCTCTGGTCCTCAGAGCAGGCCCCCTCCTGGCTCTGTGGCAGGGGCAGGAGCGTCTGCGCTGCTACCCCTGCCCACTGCCCCCTGCGAGCTTCCAGTCGGCTGGGCGAGAGGCTGGGGAGGCGGCAGGGGCTGCGCAGGGCAGCTGCCTGGCTCTCTGCCCCTGCTGCTGGGGCTGTTGCCAGCATGGCTGCGTCCATGCCTTGAGCCGGGTGCCGCTGTTCCCCCGGCCGCCGGCCCCGTCGCCGGATCACAGCTGCGATCCTGCTCAGGGTGGCACGTGCCGCGCGCTGCAGCGTGTCCAGCACGGCGGGGCAGCAGCCTGTGGGGCGCTGCGGGGCAGCAGCCGTTGGCCGGCTGTGCCTGGGACCCGCCGGGGCGGGAGATGTGCCGCGCGGGTCCCCGACTGCCTCTTGGGCCGCCTCTGCGCAGATGACGCAGGGACATTTGGGCCCTTCCTGGCCAGCAGGCTGAGGCTCCAGCAGCACCGGAATGAGGGAGGGCTTGACCCAGATGGTGTATATTTTGATGCCGTCCCCTTTCTTCTCTGACAGCTCCTCCTCGTGGCTGTCTTCTTCCGGGGACAGCGGTGGGTCTGTGTTTTCTTGCCCTGCAGAGTCCCTGGAGACGTGCGGGAGCCCTGCCCACTGCCCACTGGGAGCTGACAGCTGGCTTGGCGAGGGGCTGGGGGGGCAGGCGTCCGGGCTCGGGGCCTGTGGCCTAATGTAAGGGCTGCTGCTGCCACGAACTGGGGCACGGGCTCTGGGTGTGGGCACTTGAAGGTCCCAGGGCTCTGACCATGCCTCCCGTGGCATGGGCACGGGGAGCCTCTTTTCTCTCCTCCTCCACCTTTGGTCTCCGCTGCGTTCTTCTTGGGGCAGCTCTAGGAGGCTGCAGATGTCTGAGAGCTCCTCAGAGCAGGCCCCATCCTTGCTCGGTGCCACTGGGAGGACGGCCTTGGCTGCTTTCCCTGCCCACTGGCCACTGAGAGCTTCCAGGTCACTTGGCAAGGCGCTGAGGGCGCAGCGGTCTGGAAAGCCGTCCGGGGTGGGGGGCTTTGCCCTGGTGTAAGAGCTCCCGGGCTCTGCCCAGGCCTGGCGTGGGAGGGACACTGAGCTACATTCCTGCCCACTACTCCAGCTTTCCTCTGGGTTTTCATCCCCTGTTGACAGCTGGAGGAGGCTGGAGATATCCCAGAGACTCTCATCCTCAGAGCAGGCCTCGTCCTGGCTCTCTGCCACTGGCAGCACTGCCCCTGCTGCTGCCCCGGCCCACTGCCCACTGAGGGCTTCCAGATGGCTTGGGAAGGGGCTGGGGGGACAGCAGGGGCTTTGCAGGGCAGAGTCCTGCCTCTCTGACCCTGCTGCTGCGGATGTTCCTGCTCTGGCTGCCTGCATACCTTGTTCCACCTCCCTCTGTGGCTCCGGCTTCTGGCCACGCCGCCGCATCCCAACCGCGAGCCTGCTGCGGGCGGCGCGTGCCACGCGCTGCAGGGTGCCCAGCACAGCGCGGCCGCCGCCTCTGGGGCTGCGTGGGGCAGCTGCCTGGCTCTCTGCCCCTGCTGCTCTCACCTGCTCAGCCACGGCAGCAGCAGAAGAGGCGCTCTTCTCCTCTTCCTGCGCTGCTGCCTGCGTCTGCCAGTTGTCCACCTGCGGGGAGGAGGAGGAGGAGAAGGCGGTGTGGGATGGAGGCCATTGCCATGGCACATCAGGCCTCTGCGTGCCCGCAAGCCCAGCCCTGCTGCCAAGGCAGCTCTCTGCTCCCCCATCCTTCACCTTGTGCTTCCTCTGCCAGCTCGACAGCCACTTGCGCGGCTGCAAGTCGATGAACTTCTTCATCTTGCAAATCTATCGCGTCGGCTACTTCCTCTGCCGCTGAGGCCCCCAAGAGAGATGCTGCCTCCTGAGACAGATGCTCTCCTGGGAGAAAGAGGGCACTGCAGGGCTCTGCCCTCTTAAATAGCCTGCCGGGCAGGGCGGGGCCCCGCGCTGTCACAATGGCCCGCGGGCCCAAGCAGGTCCCGCATCACAAAGGGCTCGGCAACGCACCACCGCTGTCACAATGGGCCATTTCCCGGCGCCCCGAGGACAGCAGCGCAGGGGGCACACAACTGGCTGCGGCTGGTTGCAACTACTTGCAGCCGGCTGTGCCCGGCACAAGGCTCCCCCGCTTTCCCCTCCCAGACGCTCCAGCCGGTCCCAGCCAACAGCTCCCGCACGGCCCCGCTGCCCGCGGCCTCCCCGCGGTTCAGCCCTGTCTGCATCCCGCAGCTGGCGCTGCCACCGCCCTGGGCAGCCAGCCGTGGCCGCGGGATGTCCCAGGCTCCGAGAGAGAAGTTACTTGTGGCAAGAATTGCCTTGCTAAGCTTTAGGGCTTGCCAACCAGCATGCCCTTCTGTGCAGAAGTTTCAATAAATCAAAGCTCTCGACCGTGTGTGTGGATCGACCTCTTGCACCCAGCAGGAAAGACCCCGCTTTGGGACAACAGGGGGGTCCTGGGGACTTGCTGGGGCAGGACCATGTGCTGTGCAGCTCAGCGTCTCTGCCCACACTGCTGGGGGAACTGGGCCCCTCCTGGTAAGCCCCCAGTGCAGGGTTTCAGCAACACCGCCGGCTACAAGGGCCCAACCCAGACAGCGTGCCCTTGGCTGGCTTTCCTGCTTTCCTGAGACAGCTCTTTCTCCTTGCTTCTTCCCCATGGCACACCGCTTGCTCTGGGATTTCTTGCCCTTGGCACCGCTCTAGGAGGCTGGAGATGTCCCAGAGCCACTGGCATCAGGCCCCATCCGGGCTCTGGGCCACTGGCAGCACTGCCTCCACTGCTGCCCCTGCCCACTGCCCACTGAGAGCTTCCAGCGGCCTTGGGGACGGCCTGGAGGTCCAGCAGGAAGAGTCGGGCAGAGTGGGAGCCTTTGCCCTGACGGGAGGGCTTCTGGTGGGGAGAGCTGGGTCATGCACTGGGGGGCTGCACTCTGGAAGGTGCCAGGGCTCTGCCCATGCCTGGCGCTGGAAGGAAACTCAGCTCCCCTCCTGCCAGTGCTCCAGCTTGGCTGTGTGTTTTCTTCCCCTTGGGACAGTTGTAGCAGCATGCAGATGGAAACAAAGTAACCAGAGGGTAGAACAGCCTAGCTCTCACTCCTAGAGCCAGGGCAGGTCCACCTAACAAGAATGCCCAGAGGGCAGAGCCACCAGCACCAAAGGGCCGCCTGGTGCTGCTTTTCTTTGCTCTGGCCTCCTGTGGCCACTGCCGCCCCTCAGGCAGCGCTTCCAGGGTGCCAGCCATTCTCAGACTGGCTTAGGGGCTGCGCGGGCTGTGCTGTGGGGCAGTGCTCCCGGGCTGCTTTTGGCTTCCAGCTGCTGCAGGCAGCAGCTCCAAGAGCCTGCCAAGGAGGCTCCAAGGGGCTGCATTGGGGCAGGGCATCCTTCCAGCGTCCTGACATTCCACCTCTGCATTCGCCACACGGACACACTTGACTTGCTCTGAGCCAATACCAAGAGAAGAATGCAGCGTCTCCCAGCTGCAAGCCTGCTCAGGCTCACCCCTGCCCCGCGCTGCAGCGTGCCCAGCCCAGCGTGGCCGCGGCCTCTGGGGCGCTGCGGGGCAGCTGCCTGGCTCCCTGCCCCTGCTGCTCTCGCCTGCTGCCACAAGGCAAGAGACTCTTCCGTCCTTGCCCCCTCTGGTGCCTCGGCAGCCAGAGGCGTGCGGTGCTCCTCTGCCTCTGGAGCTCCTTGACTTCCTTAGGAGAAACGCAACTGAGCAAAACACCCAAACATCAGTGTGTTATCGACACCGTTCTCATTCCAAATCCAAACGACAGCACTGGAGCAGCTCCTGAGAAGAAATGAACTCTCCCCTAGCTAAAAGCAGCACCAAAGGGGAAATCACACCTGACAAATTTGGTGGCTTTCTGGGACGGGGCTACAGCCTTGCTGGCAACTAGTCCAAGTACTTTTGAAATGGTCGTCCCTTAGAGACGTCCCTCTCATTGCTAACAAAGCCAAGAGAACATAGCACATCACCTCTGCATTTCTCCTCCACCACTGGCACACGTGGGACCCCGCTCTGAAGGGACCCGTCAGACGCTTGGACTGCATTTGCACCCAGCACCGGCAACTCTCCTTGACAGAGACGGCAATCTTGGCCTCTGGGAAGCCCCCCGGCAGATAGTCCTGTTCCTCTTCCCTGCCAGAACCCTGCCAGAGAAATTGGAAGAGCACTTTGGGTTTCAGAAAGAATAGGAAGCAGCTCCAAAGCATCTCAGGCTTGGCAGGCCCTTAAGTGAACTGTCGAAACCGCACCGTGAATTTGGTCTTCGGGTGAAAGGCAAACCAAGCTGGCCTTGGCATCAGCAGGCAACAGGGAGATGAAAAAGACCTAAAGCAGGGGCAAGTTAAAGCCATCCTCACAAGCCCAAGGGCTCAATCGCCCGCTCTTGACATAGAGAAGAGAAGAGCTTTTAGCAGCCCTTGGGAAATGAGCACTGGCGGCCAGCAAGTGTAGATCAGAGCCAGTGCAAGGACACGTGTCTCTCCAGTGAGCAGAATGGGAGCCCAGGTAAGAAACAGCTTGCTGCAATTGCTTCAGCCAACCAAAGCAGCAAATCTGAGTGCAGATGAGAGAGGGGATCTGAGGGATCTGGGATGCCAGCAGAAGCAGATCAAGGCCGTCCCTGAAGCAGCAAGTTAGGAGCTGTCAGCCACAGCCTTTTGGGTCAAACAGCTGACTGCTCTTGCACAGCAGCTTCTGTTCTCGCATGATGCTGGTTGTCACTTTCCTATTGCTTTGTAGAGAAGAAAGGTCCATCCTGCCAGAAGGTGCTCTGCTTGGGCAAAGAGGTTATGGCAGAAAGCCAAAGAGTCCTGAGCTTCTTTTAGGATCAAAAGAAAGAGTGTCCTGCAAGAGCCAATTGCTGGTCAGCGTTTTGAAAGGTAACTACTCCATCTGTATGTGACTTCCAAAAGAGTAAGAAAGAGCAAAGGGTAAGAAAGAAGAGAAGGCAAGAAAAGCCAAAAGGAGGGAGAAGAACTTGAGGGAAAGGGCATCACTTTAGTTTGTTGGGAGAAGAACTCCATGAGCTTTCTGCTGACTTTCAAAGCAGCAGGCGCCCGGCCCTCTCCTCTGCGTTCCTCCTCGCCCTCTCTCCAGCACGCTGCCTCACGTCCGACGACGTCTGCGTGCAGCAGGCAACGGGGGCTTGCCCAGCGGCTTCAGAGCAGGTAGATGGCCCAACAGCCTGCCACCCCTTCCACTCAGCCCTCTCTGGCACCGCCGGCCGGGATCCCCCCAACTCACAGGCCCAGCCCCGCATGGCCACACTGCCCCAGCCCACGGCAGGACTTCCCCCTCTCGTCCCCGCACCCCTCCCGCCCCAGGCAGCGCCCTTCTCCTTCGCCCCACCCAACGCACGCTGGCCCCGGCAACTGAAAGGCTTGGGTCTTCAGGAGGTTTTTTTTTCCCCCCCAAATCAAGGAGCGCCGCTTCTTGGTCAAAGCAGTAGTTTTATTTCAAGAAAGGCCTCTCGATATTCTGTTGTCCTTTAGCAGCGGCCCAGCCCCGCAAGACACGTCTTCCAAGAACTCCTCCTTCTAAAATGGAGGGCAGGAGCACACCAACCTCAGGAGATCCTGAAAAACAAACTTGTGCTTCCAAGAAGGAAAGACCCACTCGCTGGCTGTTCCCCAGCTCTGCTTACAGACGTCCCTCTGCCGCCTTCAGCCTCCAGGACAGCTCTATTGCACCCACCCGCGCCAAGGGACACCGCTCAGCTGCCTAAGGAACAAGTGCTAGCCCAACCCCGAAATATTATTCGCTTTCAAAACACAAGCTTCCTGACCCTTTTCTGTGGAAACCAATCTTTATTTTAAACTTCCCCAAGTCTACCTTAAGCACTAGGCTCTCCTAGGTCAGCGCCCCTGCTAAAGCACCGCTGGTAATTTTTGTCATGAAGCGGGACTAGAAAGCATGAGGCGGCCTTTAGCTTGTCCTTTGAAATTCAAGTGGAGAGCACTAGGAAGACCTAGCCCTACTTTATCCTATGGGACTTAACTGGACTAATTCTTGCCTACCCCTACTTGAAGCTACAGAACTTAACGGGACTTCTCCTATTTGAGGGAATGGAAACAAGGACAGGTGGCCTGGGAGGATGGGGACAAGGGTAGGGAAGCTGGGGACAAGGATAGGGAAGCTGGGGACAAGGGTGGGAAAGCCAAGGCCCAGCTCGACTTGAGTCTGGCCAGAGCTCTCCAGGAGAACAAGAAGGGCTTCTAAGGCTATCTTTCTAAAGACCGCCTAGGGAGAAGGTGGGCCCTCTCCAGAAGGAACTGGCAGACGTGGCTGTCCGGCACAAAGAGAAGGCTGAGGCTCTCGATGTCTTCTGTGCTTCAGCCTTGGACAGCAAGTGCTCCAGCCACGCCGCCCAGGTGGAGAAAGGCAAAGGCAGGAACTGGCAGAAGAAGAGCCTAAGTCCCCTGCAGCAGAGGATCAGGTTGGAGAGCGTGGAAGGCACCTGAATGCGCACAAGGGACCCGCTGAGCTCCATCGGCAGGTCCTGAGGGAGCTGGCAGACGAAGTTGCTAGGCCACTAGCCATGGTTTTGGAAAAATGGTGGCAGTCAGGTGAAGTCCTGGATGACTGGGCAATCCAAGGCAAGAGACCAAGAGGACTGACCCCACCACCGAGCCCTGGGCGACACCACTGGTGACCGGCCATCAGGTGGATGTCAGTCCGGTCACCGCCACCCCCTGGGAGCCGCCATCCCGTCCCGCCAGGCAGGGCCAGCGGGACGCCCTGCGCAGAGCCCGGAGTGCCTCCCTGAAGAGAGAGGGCCGCTGTGCTGAGAGAGCTGTAGGTGAGGGCTTGACTCGCCAGCGCTCCAAAGACTGTCTGTCCCACGCCAGCAAGTCGTCCTGCCAGCAAGTGGCCCCCCTGAGGGCCTGCAGTTGCCCCAAGTTCTTCTTTGGGCTTTGTCTAGTTGGAAAAAGGCCTCTTCCTTCAAGTGCAGCTGCAGGTGGTAAGGCCACGTGCCAGCCTGCCCCCAGCAGCTCAGTCCGTGGAGGTGGATGTGGACGTGGCCGATGAAGAGTCCCAGGGCTCTGACCATGCCTCAGATGGGAGGGAGCCAGAGCTACTTGCTGCGCCACTACTGCAGCTTTGGGGTGTGTTTTCTGGGCCTTGGCAGCGCTCTAAGAGGCTGGAGATGTCCCAGAGGCTCTGGTCCTCAGAGCAGGCCCCCTCCTGGCTCTGTGGCAGGGGCAGGAGCGTCTGCGCTGCTACCCCTGCCCACTGCCCCCTGCGAGCTTCCAGTCGGCTGGGCGAGAGGCTGGGGAGGCGGCAGGGGCTGCGCAGGGCAGCTGCCTGGCTCTCTGCCCCTGCTGCTGGGGCTGTTGCCAGCATGGCTGCGTCCATGCCTTGAGTCGGGTGCCGCTGGTCCCCCGGCCGCCGGCCCCGTCGCCGGATCACAGCTGCGATCCTGCTCAGGGTGGCACGTGCCGTGCGCTGCAGCGTGTCCAGCACAGCGGGGCAGCAGCCTGTGGGGCGCTGCGGGGCAGCAGCCGTTGGCCGGCTGTGCCTGGGACCCGCCAGGGCGGGAGATGTGCCGCGCGGGTCCCCGACTGCCTCTTGGGCCGCCTCTGCGCAGATGACGCAGGGACATTTGGGCCCTTCCTGGCCAGCAGGCTGAGGCTCCAGCAGCACCGGAATGAGGGAGGGCTTGACCCAGATGGTGTATATTTGGACGCCATCCCCTTTCTTCTCTGACAGCTCCTCCTCGTGGCTGTCTTCTTCCGGGGACAGCGGTGGGTCTGTGTTTTCTTGCCCTGCAGAGTCCCTGGAGACGTGCGGGAGCCCTGCCCACTGCCCACTGGGAGCTGACAGCTGGCTTGGCGAGGGGCTGGGGGGGCAGGCGTCCGGGCTCGGGGCCTGTGGCCTAATGTAAGGGCTGCTGCTGCCACGAACTGGGGCACGGGCTCTGGGTGTGGGCACTTGAAGGTCCCAGGGCTCTGACCATGCCTCCCGTGGCATGGGCACGGGGAGCCTCTTTTCTCTCCTCCTCCACCTTTGGTCTCCGCTGCGTTCTTCTTGGGGCAGCTCTAGGAGGCTGCAGATGTCTGAGAGCTCCTCAGAGCAGGCCCCATCCTTGCTCGGTGCCACTGGGAGGACGGCCTTGGCTGCTTTCCCTGCCCACTGGCCACTGAGAGCTTCCAGGTCACTTGGCAAGGCGCTGAGGGCGCAGCGGTCTGGAAAGCCGTCCGGGGTGGGGGGCTTTGCCCTGGTGTAAGAGCTCCCGGGCTCTGCCCAGGCCTGGCGTGGGAGGGACACTGAGCTACATTCCTGCCCACTACTCCAGCTTTCCTCTGTGTTTTCATCCCCTGTTGACAGCTGGAGGAGGCTGGAGATATCCCAGAGACTCTCATCCTCAGAGCAGGCCTCGTCCTGGCTCTCTGCCACTGGCAGCACTGCCCCTGCTGCTGCCCCGGCCCACTGCCCACTGAGGGCTTCCAGATGGCTTGGGAAGGGGCTGGGGGGACAGCAGGGGCTTTGCAGGGCAGAGTCCTGCCTCTCTGACCCTGCTGCTGCGGATGTTCCTGCTCTGGCTGCCTGCATACCTTGTTCCACCTCCCTCTGTGGCTCCGGCTTCTGGCTATGCCGCCGCATCCCAACCGCGAGCCTGCTGCGGGCGGCGCGTGCCACGCGCTGCAGGGTGCCCAGCACAGCGCGGCCGCCGCCTCTGGGGCTGCGTGGGGCAGCTGCCTGGCTCTCTGCCCCTGCTGCTCTCACCTGCTCAACCACGGCAGCAGCAGAAGAGGCGCTCTTCTCCTCTTCCTGCGCTGCTGCCTGCGTCTGCCAGTTGTCCACCTGCGGGGAGGAGGAGGAGGAGAAGGCGGTGTGGGATGGAGGCCATTGCCATGGCACATCAGGCCTCTGCGTGCTCGCAAGCCCAGCCCTGCTGCCAAGGCAGCTCTCTGCTCCCCCATCCTTCACCTTGTGCTTCCTCTGCCAGCTCGACAGCCACTTGCGCGGCTGCAAGTCGATGAACTTCTTCATCTTCCAAATCTATCGCGTCGGCTACTTCCTCTGCCGCTGAGGTCCCCGAGAGAGATGCTGCCTCCTGAGACAGATGCTCTCCTGGGAGAAAGAGGGCACTGCAGGGCTCTGCCCTCTTAAATAGCCTGCCGGGCAGGGTGGGGCCCCACGCTGTCACAATGGCCCGCGGGCCCAAGGAGGTCCCGCATCACAAAGGGCCCGGCAACGCACCACCGCTGTCGCAATGGGCCATTTCCCGGCGCCCCGAGGACAGCAGCGCAGGGGGCACACAACCGGCTGCGGCTGGTTGCAACTACTCGCAGCCGGCTGTGCCCGGCACAAGGCTCCCCCGCTTTCCCCTCCCAGACGCTCCAGCCGGCCCCAGCCAACAGCTCCCCCACGGCCCCGCTGCCCGCGGCCTCCCCGCGGTTCAGCCCTGTCTGCATCCCCCAGCTGGCGCTGCCACCGCCCTGGGCAGCCAGCCGTGGCCGCGGGATGTCCCAGGCTCAGAGAGAGAAGTTACTTGTGGCAAGAATTGCCTTGCTAAGCTTTAGGGCTTGCCAACCAGCATGCCCTTCTGTGCAGAAGTTTCAATAAATCAAAGCTCTCGACCGTGTGTGTGGATCGACCTCTTGCACCCAGCAGGAAAGACCCTGCTTTGGGACAACAGGGGGGTCCTGGGGACTTGCAGGGGCAGGACATGTGCTGTGCAGCTCAACGTCTCTGCCCACACTGCTGGGGGAACTGGGCCCCTCCTGGTAAGCCCCCAGTGCAGGGTTTCAGCAACACCGCCAGCTACAAGGGCCCAACCCAGACAGCGTGCCCTTGGCTGGCTTTCCTGCTTTCCTGAGACAGCTCTTTCTCCTTGCTTCTTCCCCATGGCACACCGCTTGCTCTGGGATTTCTTGCCCTTGGCACCGCTCTAGGAGGCTGGAGATGTCCCAGAGCCACTGGCATCAGGCCCCATCCGGGCTCTGGGCCACTGGCAGCACTGCCTCCACTGCTGCCCCTGCCCACTGCCCACTGAGAGCTTCCAGCGGCCTTGGGGACGGTCTGGAGGTCCAGCAGGAAGAGTCGGGTAGAGTGGGAGCCTTTGCCCTGACGGGAGGGCTTCTGGTGGGGAGAGCTGGGTCATGCACTGGGGGGCTGCACTCTGGAAGGTGCCAGGGCTCTGCCCATGCCTGGTGCTGGAAGGAAACTCAGCTCCCCTCCTGCCCAGTGCTCCAGCTTGGCTGTGTGTTTTCTTCCCCTTGGGACAGTTGTAGCAGCATGCAGATGCAAACAAAGTAACCAGAGGGTAGAACAGCCTAGCTCTCACTCCTAGAGCCAGGGCAGGTCCACCTAACAAGAATGCCCAGAGGGCAGAGCCACCAGCACCAAAGGGCCGCCTGGTGCTGCTTTTCTTTGCTCTGGCCTCCTGTGGCCACTGCCGCCCCTCAGGCAGCGCTTCCAGGGTGCCAGCCATTCTCAGACTGGCTTAGGGGCTGCGCGGGCTGTGCTGTGGGGCAGTGCTCCCGGGCTGCTTTTGGCTTCCAGCTGCTGCAGGCAGCAGCTCCAAGAGCCTGCCAAGGAGGCTCCAAGGGGCTGCATTGGGGCAGGGCATCCTTCCAGCGTCCTGACATTCCACCTCTGCATTCGCCACACAGACACACTTGACTTGCTCTGAGCCAATACCAAGAGAAGAATGCAGCGTCTCCCAGCTGCAAGCCTGCTCAGGCTCACCCCTGCCCCGCGCTGCAGCGTGCCCAGCCCAGCGTGGCCGCGGCCTCTGGGGCGCTGCGGGGCAGCTGCCTGGCTCCCTGCCCCTGCTGCTCTCGCCTGCTGCCACAAGGCAAGAGACTCTTCCGTCCTTGCCCCCTCTGGTGCCTCGGCAGCCAGAGGCGTGCGGTGCTCCTCTGCCTCTGGAGCTCCTTGACTTCCTTAGGAGAAACGCAACTGAGCAAAACACCCAAACATCAGTGTGTTATCGACACCGTTCTCATTCCAAATCCAAACGACAGCACTGGAGCAGCTCCTGAGAAGAAATGAACTCTCCCCTAGCTAAAAGCAGGACCAAAGGGGAAATCACACCTGACAAATTTGGTGGCTTTCTGGGACGGGGCTACAGCCTTGCTGGCAACTAGTCCAAGTACTTTTGAAATGGTCGTCCCTTAGAGACGTCCATCTCATTGCTAACAAAAGTGCTACACCAGAAAGCTCTTACTGCCTATGGAGTGCCCAGTCTGGCCCACCAACTCCACTAGAAAACCAAACGTTCCAGGCTTTCTTTGCTGAGGAGAAGGGTTGTTGTTTTGTTTTTTCAGCCCTGTGCTCAAATTGGCAGTCCATCTCCCAAAATTCTATACGGACCAAGATTCCTCCCAGGCAAAAGGTGCCAGGACAGGAAGGTCTATTTGTCCATGGAGTGGCAAGAGTGGCCCCCACAGCCTATGAGATACGCAGGGTCAAGGTTTTCTTTCCTGGGTGAATATTCAGTTGTTCACTTGCAGGAGCCCTGTGTAGAAATTGGCAATTCGACTCCCAGAATTTAATACAGTGAAGATTCCTGCCAGACAAAAGGTGCCAGCTCAGGAAGCTCTATGTGTCCATGCAGTGCCAGGAGTAGCCCACACACTGCATGTGAGAGACAGAGGGTCAGGCCTTTCTTTCCTGCATGGAACGGCAGTCTTTTGCTTACAGGAGCCCTGCACAGAAATTGGCAGTCCAACTCCCAAAATTCAATACAGATGAAGATTCCTCCCACACACAAGAGGTACCCACACAGAAAGCTTTATGTGTCCATGGAGGGTCAAGATTGGCCCACCAACTGCACTTGAGATACGGAGGGTAAGGGCTTTCTTTCCTGGGTGGAATGGCAGTCATTTGCTTACAGGATCCCCGTGCAGAAATTGGTCATCCAACTCCCAAGGAGGCTTGGTATTCCTCTGGCACAGAAGAGCGACTTTTGCCTTAGTGAGCCTGGGAAGTGTGTGATAGTGCTTGCAGCTGGGAAGGAAGATGGAGAGCACTTGCAGTGGGAGATCAGTTTAAAATCTCTGTGGGAAAGAGGAGTGTCACATGCTTGTGGTGTGAGTAGAAGGTTCTGAAGACAAGGGGTAACAGCTGAGCAAGCTTTTTGTCCCAGCACATTTTTCTTGGTGCACAGTATGGAGCAGGCTTCTTGCACAGAAATATGTGTAAGGACAGAAACAGTATCGTGGACTGGTTACTTAAAAGGAGGCTGGTGCCTTGTGCTTTTCTTTCTCATCTCTTTGAACTTGCCTATTCTGTCTCTCTTGTACTGTGCCTTTAACCGGGAAGTGTTCATCTTCAGTTTGCAGGGAAAAACGTGCCGAGAGAATTCTTGTTCATACTCCTGCTCAGAATATTCTACCTCACCTCTAACTACTGTCACGCACTTGCCATCTTGTAGCACTATATCTGATGAGAAACTTGTTTAAACATGTCTTAAAATGGCTCTTTGTGGTCCCTTTGCAAACACGTGTTTCTTCTTCCCAACACCCCCCCACAGCAACTGTTATCTCCCATGCAGGAATGTCCTGGGAAAGGTGTCCTGAGGTGTCCCATTGGTCCTTTGTTAAACCCCTTCCTATTGGCTGTTGACCCTTTACCTGATGGTTTTTTCTGTGTGACCCTGAACTTGTGATTGGTTCCCCTTTGACCCTCCTAGAAGCCTTATAAACCCCTTCCCAACAATAAACTCTCTCTTGCCTCCTCTCCACGCCCGGTGTGCTGCCTCTGTGCCTGCCATGGAGCCACGTGGGTGGTGGGGGGAGGGGAGGGCACCTCTCCCCTCCAGGCTCGGGGCCTGAAAAACCCTGTTTCTGGAGTCCCCCTTCCCCGTCCCACAAGACGTCGGAAATGGTTCTTCAGACGGAGAAGGAACTAGAGCTGGGCTCCCCCACATCGTGGATGGGGAAAGGGAAACCCAGACCATCTCCCAGTGCCTAAGGAGGCTTGCTGTAGCGCTGTCATGGACAAGTGTGAGAGGGATAAACATTTTGGTCTCAGTGAGCCTGGGAAGTTTGTGATGGTACTTGCAGCTGAGATGGAAGCTGCAGAGCACTTGCAGTGGGACTGTAGTTTACAAGCTCTCTGTGGAAGAGGACTATCACTTCTGGTGAGAGTACCAGGTTCTGAAGAGAAGGGTCAAGGGATGAGCAGTTTTTTTCCCAGCACATTTCTTTGGACCACTCTAATGTGGTCTGAATTTCAAGTTATTAATTCTAAGGGGGAAGGTCAGCAAAACTTTCTGTGCTGTTACATTTTCATATTCAAGTTCTACATGTAAACACTTCCATTTAGCTTTAGACCCTGTGCAATTTAATGTGAGGTCATTGTTGAGGAGAAACGTGCATTGCAGCAGTTTTTACAGCTCTGGGATTTTGTTCTTTGGCCATTCGTATTGGAGCAGCTGAGGTATGTTTTAAGGTTTTAAGTTAAACTCTGCGAGAGTGAAAAGATAAGAAGGAAGCTGTGTAGCTGCAGAAATGCTGCCATGGCAAAAAATTACCTGGCTACTTCTTCTGTTATGCCACACGTTTTTATTGGTAGTTACATCAGCCCATTTTTCTCTGCATAACTGAAGGTACATGGTTGTACATATAGCTTAGTGGCAAAGTGCAGAGAACCACAGTGTGACCGCAGTTTACTGGCTGCAAGTGGAAAGCGATTCGATAGGGATGTGTATAAGAGTTTTCAAACGTAAAGTGCAAGGTCAGAGCATGTTTGTTTATCTTGTCACATTCATCTGTGTGAGCTGTAGCTGGAAAACTTCCAGTTTGGATTCAGACTGCAAGAGTGTGGTGGTACGAGAAGATAAGTGCAGAGCAGTGGTACGTATATTTGGTGCAGTTTATCAGTAGCAGGGGAAGGTTAATGGCAACCCTGTGTTTTGGTTCTGGTACCTTTTTTTTAATAGGAGCATAAGAACATTTTAAGGGTTGAAACTCGGATCTGACAGTGAAAAAATGTGACAGTTCCTACAGCTGAGAAGGAAGGTGCAAAGCCCCAGTGTGTGGTGTTTACATGGAAGGCTGCGAGGCAAAGGGGAGATTCAGCAACTGTGTTCTGTGCTAGAAGTGTATCAGGCTCTGCAAGACTGAAAGTGCTTCACGATAGATATAGTTGAGTAAGAAAGTGCAGAGCTCCATGGAGTGACTGTAGTTCATAGGTTGCAAGGGGAAAGGACTGCCACTTGATCGTGGAGTTTCCAATCTTGTATCAAGGTCTGAGCAAGTCTTTTACTGTGAAACATTCATCTGTGCCGGAGGTAGCCAGACAGTTTTTGATTTAGATTCAGGCTGCAAGAGTGACAGAATGGGGTACACTGAAGAGCTGAGAAAGAAAGTACAAGGCCCCAGCATGTTTCCACAGAAGCAGTTTGCTACTCTGTTTCTCTCCTAACACTTTTTTCTGTGTGAGAAGCACATGGAGATTTCATACTTGGCAAGACTGAGAAGGGCCTGATGCTCCATAAGCCCCTCAGAGAGAAATGTGTTGGGACAAAAAGCTTGCTCGCACATGGCCCCTTCTGTTCAGAACCTTGTATTTGCACCACGATCAAGTGACAGTCCTCTCCTTTACAGTCTGTAATCTGCAGTCCTACTGCAAGTGCTCTCCACCATCCTTCTCAGCTCTTAAGGACCATCACACTCTTTCAGCCTCACTTTTCAGCGTTCATGTGTGATTGTAGTTAGAGCTGAGGTGGAAGGTGCAGAGCAGGATTCCGAACAGGCTTTTCTCCCGCACATTTCTCTGTGCAAACTGGAGCCGGAAACTTTTCAGTTTAGATGCAGGCTGCAAGAGTAGTCCCTGGTAGTGAATGACAGTACTTTCCAAAGGAAAGGAAACACCTAGTCCTACTGTTGGTACTGCAAGTGATCGTCTGCCCAGCAGAGGCCAGCAAGACCTTTCTGATAGAGTGCTCAGGGAATGAAAGGGACAGCAACTGCTATTTTTACCTCACCTTTTGTTTTGGAGCAACTTCTAAACATAATCACTTTTGGAGGTCAGAGGTGGCCTTCTGAAATGTTTGGAAGTACATACTTTTGCTGTATGCTGGCTTAAAGTGATTTAAGGCCTTACACGCAATCTATGATTAATTAAAACAACTAACCGAGAGGTTAATTAGGATCATTAAAAATGTCATACCAGCAGGGCCACACCCATAGAATATCTCAAATGGAGTTTATGACTTCCTTCTGAGGTTTCACTGAAGCTTAGGGAGACATTAATGGTTTTACACCGTGTTTTGGATGGCAGCGCATCAGGACATACTGAGCTGGCTGTCACTCTGAAAATAATTTCCTTGTGCTTGAGTTCCACTTCTTTTGTTGGTTTGTGTGGGGGATTTTTTTGTTGTGGAACAGAAAATCTTTTGTATATTAAGAGTATTGCTTTACATTTGGAGACAAACATGAAACCAGTGCAACCAATACGTGTACGGTTCACCCTTCTTCATTCTGGTGGCCGCCGTATTAGGAACACAACTAGAAAATTCAACATGAACTATAGAAAAACTTGTCTCTGTTATGAATTATTTAAAGAAAATTCTTGTAATTTGATCATTAGATTGACTGTTTTGGACATGAAAGGTTTCTGCTTCTCATTTGAGTTGTAATCTGAATCCACCACAGCGTTTGAAGTTACTTGTTTTACTTATGTACTATATTGAATTTACAGTAAGGTGATTAATTTAAATCAGGTTTTATATTTTCTGCCTACACATATAAGAAAAAAGAACACAAAAATCTACTTAAAATGATAATAAGTGATGTCTTGATGTATACTCACTGAAGCTTAGGTGTTAAACAACAGCTAAAATGTTTCAGTTACCTCATAAACACAAACAGAAACTGCAAGTGTTCAGAGCCATAGAAAATAACCTATTTATTTCCTTCATTATGCAAGCTTCAGTCAAAAAATAAATTAGATCTTTTATTTGATTAAAATTATGCCCTTCATTGATTAAAATAATGTCCTTCAAATTTACTGTGATTTATCATAAGATTATGTAATTACAGGATTGAATATATAAAGGACAAGTTGGCTGAGAGACCTCTGTAGATAATGCCACTTTTCAGACATTAGTTTGGAGTTTTCTTTCACCTGTTGAACTAAGATTACACCTGGATATTAAAAAGTATTTTTAGTTCAAGAAGAAGGCCTATACAAGAAGAAAAAAAAAATAATTTTGTTTCCAGAAGTGAATTTGAGGTTCCCTATTTAGAATACATTTTTTAAAAAAGAAATGTGGTTCTTTTTAATGTGGAAAATGACCTACTGATTGTCCTGTAAGCAATATCTAATGAATAGTTTCAAAAAACTTCCTAAGTCTCACACTGATACCTAACAAGAAATTTTTCACTTCACAGCAGGTATCAATTTGGCAAACTGCATTTTTAAAAAACACTTCCAAACATACCTGGAAATAGAAACCTGTAATGAAAATACTGGAAAACCTTATACTGTTTTGGTAGAACTCGGGTGCTGTAATCACATCTAAAGCACATTAAATATGTGACATTTGTAATTCCTCACGCAGGAAGTGCACCATGGTAACACAGTGTGACAGCTGTGTCTTGCCACTGCAGAGATCATGCCACTTTTTTCCTGGCTGGTGGGTAAACAGAGGGCTTCATCTCTTTATTATCCTCAGCTGCTCCTTAAATTATATGCCTGTCCCCTGTATAATGCCATCAAAACTTTGTTCGTGGAAAATGAGTTGTAAGCAGCATTATCTCATTAAGAATTCATTAATACTATGGCCATGTTAATGCTGAATAATTTCTTTATTAATGGATGGCTGCCTGCTATTTGTGTCTTCTGTCAGATACAGTCTTTAATACGGGTCAAATACATTATTACTTTTTTTTGAAGTGTGTTAAAGTTCTATATTTGTTCTTACCGTTTCTTACAGAAAATGTAGAATCAAACTTGGCACTGGCCTTAAAAAATGAGAGGTTTTCAGAACACTGCATTTTTCATGGATGAAAATGAAACGGAAAAAGAGAGTCATTGATCATGCACTGAATATGAAGTTATGAACTCTGAAAGGCAAGTTGCAAACAGGATAACCTAATGCAAATATTAGCAGCTTTAGCTGCCTCATTTTTTCAACATAACTGCCACATGTGTAGTGTATGGGTTTATTGAGAACTGTGGTGCCAAGCATCAAGTCAGACTGTCATGCAAGTAGGTTACTATGTTGCTTTTGTTTCTTGAGCAATAGTTCCATCAGGTTTGTTTTTCATGAAACTGAATGTGTCACAAAAGTTACTGAGTGAACTACAGAATTGCACACGTTTTTGTACCTACTCTATTTTTACGACTTTTTAAAATTGTCCTTGTAATGGTTTCAAATGGCTTTATTGCTGTTGCTTGCTTCTGCTTTATATCAGTGTTGTTGAATTTTTTACAAATGTGTGTTTCTGAACAGACTGGGTGAAAGCTTTCCATTTTTAGCGTCTGCAGTTGCTTTTACTTACATTTCACGAGACTGGACAATAGAGAGCAGCTAGGGGATTCAGAGGGAATTTCAGCAATTTCTTCTCATCCCGAGCAGCTTTCGAAAAGCAGGAAAAATACTTCAGCCTTAATGCAAAACCAAGCAGTGCTGCTTTTCTCAAGTATTTATTTAGTACTGGCATCCCTGGGCAGTACTGGCATCACTTTTCCAGTGCTGTGCCACTCTCAGCAGTTCCCCTCGAGCGGCCGCTGAGCTGGGGGAGGTCTCTTGTCCCTCGGCCGCCTTTCCGTGCCGGGAAGCGGCCCAGGGCGGCGCTGAGTTTCACTTTCTGTCCTCTCTCCCGACCGAGCGGGAAATGAAAACTGCGGGGCGGGCGCTGCCGCCGCCTGACGCAGCCCGAGCGGCGGGACGGCCCCGCTCCGCCCCGCAGCCCTGCCGGCTCCCGCTGCCCTCCCGGATCCCGCTGCCCTCCCGGCTCCCGCTGCCCTCCCGGCTCCCGCTGCCCTCCCGGCTCCTCCGGGTGAGCGGCTCCTCCGCGCCGCTCCGGTGCGGGCAGGCGAGTTTTCCGAGCCCCCGCTGCCCCCTTTGTCAGCAGGTGAACGTGAGGTCCAGCCGAGGCTCGAAGCGCTGCTGGGTCCTGCGGTAATTGGTAAGAAGCCTTTTTGCTGGTCTGTGAGATAGGTCGAGGCAGAGGTGCAGTGTGCCTGGAGGGAAGGTAATAAAAAGAGGGAAATAAGGGAGAGTGATTCAACAACAGGGTGGGAAGTCTCCTTTCAGTCGCATCCCGGAGAAGTGTGGAGGTGATGCGCTCTTAGGTACTTCTCCTTGAGGATGGGTCATCACATTGAGTCCCTCTCCCCTTCGAGGAGCACCTCGGGGCATCACAGAGTCATAATATCATAGAATGGTTTCCTTGAAGATACCTAGTTCCAACCCCCTTCCCGTGGGCAGGGACACCTTCCACTAGACCACGTTGCTCAGAGCCTCATCCAACCTGGCCTTCCCACCTGCAGCCCACCGCCCACCCCAGCACCATCTGCACCCCAAGATGCCCGTGAGGGGAAAGGAGACGACAATGGTGGGGAAGGGGTGACCAGGGGCAGAGATGGGGCTACTCCTCAGGCGGAGGGGCACTTCGAGGCACAGGGCGTGAAGGCACCACTGGGGGTTTGTTGTGAGAAACCAGTGTCTTGGGAGGGCAGATGGAACTGTGGAGCAGTCCAGGATGAGAGGGAGGATGATGGGATTGGCTGAGGGAGAGCAAGTGAGAGGGTTACATGATTACAGGATGCCCAGTGCTAGTGGAGTTGCTTGGTGCAGCCAAGCCACATACTTGAGGGTACTGAGTCCTACCCCTGACCTGCAAAAAAACCTGAGAAGTAACCCTGCTCCTCTGGTGAGAGAGGAGAAATTGGGGGCAGGAGGGGAGCCTACTCCTCAGTTCCTCAGCTCACTCACCAGTTTTTTTATACACTTGTGCAAGGGAAAGACGGTCAAGTGCAAATCTTAGGAATGCTTTACTGCTGACAGCCAGACAAAGTGAGCCAGTTCCATGCCAGGGTTGGGAAACTGTATTCGTGTCCCTGCTCCAGTACCCGGGTTCTTGCTAGAGGTGCTTGGGGGAGAGTGTCATTGAACTAGAAACCCAAGCCCTCCTCTCTCTGTATCCTCCTGCATCTTCATGCCCTAGTATTTTTCTACCTATTTCTCAAGTCACCCAAAGCCCTGAGTTTACTCATTAATCCTACCCTTAATCTTATCCTGACAAAAGTAATGTCTTGCTGGTTCGCTTCATCCCTGCTACATCCCCAGCTATTTTTTTGCCACCTCTGCACTGCCTGTCCCTTTCCTTTCTGTCTTCTTTGGCATCCCCACTGGCTGTGAGCATCCCTTACCTTTTGGCTAAGGCCAACCAGCTAAACCCAGTGGTTCTCATGTTACAGGCCCAGATGGGCTCCACACCAGCTGGGCTTTCAGAAACCTGAATGCACTGTTAAATCAATTCCAGGGAAAGAGGCAGTGTGTGTTCAGACTCTGTTTTGCCAAGGAAGAAATCAAATAAAATTTCTCTTTTCCTCCATAGCTGTTCTAATCACTGGATTTTGGGTATGTAAAAAGCAATATTCTTGAATCTATCTTTGTCAGAGTTGTTTGTTTTTTTTCAAATAAACTTCTCAGCAAATTCGACAATTTTTAGTGAGTCTGAGTGTATGACAGAGTTCAAAAGTAATCTTCAAAAGTACAGTTGGAAATAATTATACTTAAGCTTAAAGGTAATAATTGGGAAAAAAATCCATTTCTAGTTTTTCTGCCTCAGTCTTCAGAAGCTTTGATATTTGACATTATTAGGCACAGTTAACCTGAAAACATGCTTTTAAAACAAAGATTTTCTTTCTGTGAAAGGCGGAATCAGGATATTTTGCTTATTTCCCTTCCTTGGTAGCTTTCCTTCATTCTTTCAGCACCTGGCCTTCGGTTGATTTTATGTGCTGTTTAATATTTTTAAATAATAATGTCTGAGCATTTGTTTTGTGGGTCCCCCCTCCTCACCTGTGAATGCTTCCCTAAGCATATCCACTTTTTTCTAATTCTGTTCTTTGTGTTGGAGGTGGGCTTATAAAAAGTTTCAATTTTGTATAGTTGCATTTGAACGTTTATCATATTGTTTTGCTCATGTATTTTTACTTTGGTTTAGTAGTCAGTAGCTGAGTCACAGGAGAATGTCTCAGAGTAATGGTCTGTCGACAGTCAAGGTATTATAATGGTTCCCTTGTGCAATTGCCTGTGATCACTTGAAGGAACAGAAAAAGAAACTGATATTTCAGTTCTTAAATGTCTTTCAAAAATTGCAGTCCGAAGTGCCACAGTAGAGCTGTGAATAAGGCACTTAAAAACAGTGCAGGGAGCCCAGCACAGAAACCAAACATGCTTATCAGGTCAAAAGGCTAAAAAAAGGTGAAATTTGCCCTTTTGAATACTTGGGGTACTTCGGGTGATAAAATGTTGCTTTTACTAAACATTGGAGTTTTGCAACATTTGCCGTTGGGATAATATTAATCATCTTATTTACGAAATCTCCTTGAACAGGGATATCTGGAGTTCTCTAGTTAGATGGAGTTGTTTCTGTGGAACTGAAGGTTCATTTATTTATATAGCCTCGAGAGGAAGACAGGATGAGAAATTGCCATTAAACTCTGTTACCTTGCACAGCTACAATACCCATGTTATTCAAATACACCAAATGCTGTTGCAGTAATCTTGCTTATTTTATTGATATTCCAGACCAGGCTGGACGGGGCCCTGAGCAACCTTGATCTAGTGGGTGGCATCCCTGCCTGTAGCAGGAGGGTTGGAACTAGATTAAGGTCCCTCCTAACCCAAACCATTCTGTGATTTCACCTTTTTCGTAATGAAAATATCACAGACAAATCCGGTGGTTTTGGATGCTCCCAATCTTTCTGATCTTGCTGTGTCTCTTTGCCGTCCTTCTGTCTTTTTACAGTATTGTGGATGGGGCAAAACAGTGGACATCAAGAAAGAGGCAAGAAACCAGAGCTGGCACTAAGTGAGACCATGGAGGCAGAAGCTGAAGTACAAAGTAATAAAGATGAAGCCAAAGAGCTGAAGGCCAAAGAACGGAGGCTGACATCAGTCTTTGGTGTGGCAGACTTAAAAAATGGTAATAATATTTTGTCTGTTCTTAGCTCTAATATTTTCTGTTTCTAATGGCTGCTGTTCTGTCCTCAGGCTTCATTTTCTCCTATTCCTTACTTCTTCACTGAGGAATATGCAGATGATTATTATTTTATCCTGCCAAATAACCATTTTAGGGGAATGGATTGCATGAGGATCTCATAGCTTTTTCCCATTTTAAGTCCTCAAATTGGCCATTGCAGCCCAAAAGGTCTAGATGGTGGCTCTGTCTCTTTCCAAACAAAGCCAGCATTGATTCTGGGTTTACTAAACCATGAACTAGGCCCACCCTTACCACTGACTGTACGTATTTCAAAGGTGTTCTGGGTTTCCATTCCGTGTCCTCTCTCTCTTTGGTGATGACTTCAGAAGCAAAATTTCTAATTTCTGACCAGGGTTGCTTATACTGCAGTGGGGTGTAGCGACCGAGGCACGGACACCCTCGCTGGTCAGCAAGAGGATCGTTTATTATTTATTTCAAGCCTCTATTTATAGAGGAACTAGTTTCGTTTCTGGTCTGTTAGCTAAGCCTCTTCAACCTATCAACAAGCAATACTTGGCCCTATAAAATTACAGTGTGCATATTTCTACCTGTTAAACAACTAACGTCCATCTTTGCGGCTATCAGCTTTCAACACGCTTTCTTCTTTTCTTCAATCATCTTCTTGTTCTGGGTCATGGACCTTTGGCTCCATGCACCTTGTAGACACTTCCTCCCACCTTCTGCCACATTCTCTTCCATTCTGGCAATGTCCACTGCTTTGTTAACCCTTTGTGTGCTTGCTTTGGTCACGATCCTACACAGTGGGGCACAGAACATGCCACCTTTTTAGATGTAGGAGCAGCTGTGACTTGCTTCTTCTCTCAGGCTAGTTCCTTCCTTTGAAACTGGAAAAAACCATACCAGAGACAGGCTGAAGGGGAAACTTGAATCCTGTGTGATGGACAGCTAGGATCTGGTCCCATATGGAGCTCTTCATTTTTTTGTTAGGCTTTGCTGTGTAAAAGACTAAATAAAAGTCCTTTTGCTTCCTGTGGTTTTATTTTCTGTTTAGGTGTTTCAGGTGGTTTCAGAGGACTGAAAATAGAGGAACTGGGAGAAATCTGAGTATCATTATCCAGGCTTACTTCGTTTTTTCCTGTCAGTCACCAAACAAAACCAGAAGTTATCTACTTGAGCAACAGAAGAATAGATTGAACACTTTTTTGGGTCTGACCAAGATGCTCGGCCTATACCACTGAATGACAAGAGGAGTTTGCCACTTTCAAATAATTTTCACTTTCTTTTCCTGTACCTATCTCCAGGCCTCACTTCCTCTTCTTCTATTCCTGCAGGAGCTATTGGACTGTATAACCTTGGACAGAGCTGCTGTCTGAACTCTCTACTCCAAGTGTTCCTCATGAATATACACTTCACAGGGATACTTCGAAGGTACCACTTGTTTGAACTACCAGAGATACTTCCATTGTTGCTTTGTTGCCTCCCCCTCTTTTTTATATGGGATGTACATTTGAAGGATTAGATCATTGAGGTGCTATCAAAGGTGCTTTCAGCTCCCTCAGCAAGGTCTCTGCCTTGTGTCTGTCATGCATAGTCTAGGGCCTGCAAAAGTAGAAGTTGCAGTATTCTGACTTGTTAGTCATCTCTGATTCGTGTGCCCTTTGCACACCAGTAAGCTGCAGTCCTGAGCTGAGTCTTTATGACTTGTATCTCTCTTTTCCAAAAGAGGATATGATTTTATTCCAGGTTTACTCATAGGCCATCTTAAAAAAAGGATGTGTTGTGCCTAACCATATCCACTATTAATTTTGTAACTTTAAGCATGTAAACACAAACATTTGGTAATCCCCAGCCTCTGGCCCCTGACTGCCCTGGTTAGCACCTCATAGAGAAGACTAATAATGTTGTTGCAGATCAAGAATACATAGCTTTACTTTGTCTTGCTTGACTGTTCTCCCTGGTTGTTTGTGAGGAGGATTTGGGCTTCTGCCTCCCTACCAACTACAATAATAACTGGTTTGATTTATTTTCAATTTACTCAGTTCCCTGCAACTTTAAACATCTAAGTGGATCATTCCTATTCAGTTCTTTCTCTACATTTCTTGGATGCTCACTACTGTGCAGAGGAGAAAGATGTTACAGACGTGCAGAGATGAGAAGTGTCATGAATGGGCAAAGTTAAATAATGTAGACAGTAGGTTACCACGGTTATTTGAAGAAAGACTTAGAAAAACCTGTGGACTGCAATAAATTTAGGGAGGATAAAGAGCTTTTCAGTTGGCATATATTTGAAATACAAGCATTTTGATTTATGTGCCCATGAAATTTTGAGGGTATGTTGAGAATGAGGACATGAATCAGTGGGAGGGAAGAACAGCTCTGAAACTGGCTGTAACTAATGTTATTTCTAGAGCCCAGAAAGCACTTGAGGTCCTGCTTGGCTTGTCCCTTACTCAGGAACAGGCCGACTTAACATTGTGGCCTTTCACTTTAGAACTGTCAGCCTGCGCTGTGGGGTGAGCTAGTGCAGGTGACTGCTTCCCCTTTTTTCCTTCTTTTGCTGAAAATATACCCATTCTGGTTCCTCTTGAGTTGCTAGCTGGGCTACTTACCTTCTGCTCCTTCAGGTGTGATGTCTGATATTTCTCCATTGTACCCCTTGATGACCATCCGTGTTGCTTCTTCCCTTTGTAGGATCACAGTGCCACCGTGTGCCGCGCAGAGGAGGAGCAATGTCCCGTACCAAATGCTCCTGCTGCTGGAGGAGATGCAGCGTGGCAAGCGCAAAGCTGTTCGCCCCACAGAACTCGCTTGCTGCCTTTCAGCGCACAGAGTGGAATGTAAGTAGCGCTGCCTCATGCCCACCTCTGCCTGCAAACCGGGGTGTTGATTACCCAGCACTAACAAGCAGTGCAGACTCCAGCGTCTGCATTCAGAAATGTCAGGAGTTAGGTACATGGTGATGTAGTGCTATTTATAGCTGCTCCCCACCTGTGAGTGTGATGCTGTGTATTGCTCATGAAGAGGGGGAAAAAAGCCCCTGTTGTATATCCTTGCTGATGTCCAAAGTCTATCAGCCTGCTGGAAGACTCAGCTACAGACACTAGCCAAGGGGAAAGGGCTGTGCAGGGCTGAGAAGACAGCTTAGAGCTTGATTTGTCTTGCTGTACTGGCATCATAATAGTGAAATAGCTGCTGTTACTTGTTAGAAGAAAGCGATAGTGTGGAAAAGATAAGTTCACACAGATCCCCAAGGATAGAAACTGTATACTTCCTGTTCCTTTTTATAAGGGCAGAGAGAAAAATTTGCTATCTTAATCTCTCAACTGGTCAAAGTCCCAAAGGAGAGAGAGACTGTTGAATGCACGTGTGACTGGTGACAGTAGGATTCTGGGAGTCTGTCTATGTGTACAAATACACAGGGTGTATCTGAATGTCATGATCTTTATTGTATGATCATAGAATCAGCTGGGTTGGAAGAGACCTCTGAGATCATCAAGTCCAACCCTTGTTCCATCACCACCGTGGTTACTAGACCATGGCACTGAGTGCCACATCCAGTCTCATCTTAAAAACCTCCAGGGATGGAGAATCCACCACTTCGCTGGGCAGCCCATTCCAATGTCTGATTACCCTCTCTGTAAAGAATTTCTTCCTAATATCTAACCTAAACCTCTCCTGGCACAGCTTAAGACCATGCCCTTTTGTCTTGCTGGTAGCTGCCTGGGAGAAGAGACCAACCCCCACCTGGCTACAACCTCCTGTCAGGGAGTTGTAGAGAGTGATGAGGTCTCCCCTGAGACTCCTCTTCTCCAGGCTGAACAGCCCCAGCTCCCTCAGCCTCTCCTCATAGGACTTGTGCTCCAGTCCCTTCACCAGCCTTGTTGCTCTTCTCTGGACCTGCTCCAGCCCCTTAATGTCCTTCCTGAACTGAGGGGCCCAGAACTGGACACAGCACTCCAGGTGTGGCCTCACCAGTGCTGAGTCCAGGGGAAGAATCACTTCCCTGGTCCTGCTGCCACACTGTTCCTGATCCAGGCCAGGATGCCATTGGCCTTCTTAGCCACCTGGGCACACTGCTGGCTCCTGTTCAGCTTCCTGTCAATCCAAACTCCCAGGTCCCTTTCTGCCTGGCTGCTCTCCAGCCACTCTGTCCCCAGCCTGTAGCCCTGCAGGGGGTTGTTGTGGCCAAAGTGCAGGACCCGGCACTTGGCCTTGTTGCACCTCATCCCGTTGGAACCAGCCCAACTCTCCTGCCCAAACAGGACAGCACTGAAAGAGGAGGTGGTAGCCAGCCATCTTTGTTAAGGAGGAATGCAAGATAAACTCAATATTTCTGTTTGCCTCATTTTCCCCCTTACTCTGAATGGCTTTGCAGTCTGCCTTCTCTCTTCCTGTCAAAGAGAGATGCCCAAAGGGAGTTTGTAAAGCTTGACTATTTCCCACCTTGTCCTTCTTTAAAATTCAGATGTGGTTCCTAAACTCCAACATCTCAGAAAGTGGTTCTTTTCCTGGATCATGAATGTGCTATTAGACATGAGGAAAGGCGTATGTTCTGAGCCTTGTTTAATCAGAGATGTCTGTAATCATACTAGAACACAGCTGAAGTCAGTACCTGCAGACTTGCGTTGCTGGGAAGTTGAAAGCACTTCCACATCAGGTTGTTGGATTATTCTACAAAATTTGTTCCACCTATGATCAAGCAAAAAGGTAGTCCAGAAATACTATGATTTTGCTGTACCGCATGTAATTTTTGCCCAGTTCCTAACTCTTGAGTTCCTCACTGGCTGATAAAATCAGTTCTTCACATTCAAGGATGTAGATTCTTTTCTTTCTGCCTAAGTTTAATCTTGAAGCAATTCCCTGCTGAGCCATTCTAAGCAAGCTCATTCATTGAGCTGTATCCCACCACTTTAGGTTTCCTAATATGCCAATTTAGCTAGAGCGGAAAGACAAAGCATAATGTCACTTCATCATACTTGGCTTCCTGTGCTGAAACCATGTGCTGGATAGGGATCAAGAGGGTTTATACTATTTGGTGTGTGAGACATAATTTTATCTCAGCACTCAGGAGAATTATAACCTTCACTAGGGGATGGGGGAAAAAAGGTCTGTGGTGTAATAAAGGTGAAAAGGAGAACAGAATCTTCTCTTTATTGTTTCTAAGCAGGATTCAAAAGGAACTTTTTGCAAGGACATGTAGTGATAGGACAAGAGGTGATTGCTTTAAACTGAAAGAAGTTGGGTTTAGATTTGATATTAGGAAGAGCCTCTTTACTCTGAGGGTAGTGAGACACTGGCACAGTTTGCCCAGAGAAGTTGTGGATACGCCATGCCTGGAAGTGTTCAAGGCCAGGTTGGAAAATGCTCTGAGCAACCTGTTCTAGTGGAAGATGTCCTTGTCCATGGCAGGGGGGTTGGAAAGAGATGTCCTTTAAGTCTCTTCCAACCCAAACCATTCTGTGATGCTATGAAATACAGTTCTCAAATCAGTGAGACATCTGAGCCCTGTTTTCTGGTAGGTATTTGGTGTACTCTTGGCCCTGCACCTGGTGTCAAGTACACAACTTTAGCACTGGGTGGTGCAAGCCCTCTTATCTTTTCCCACTGCCTGTTCAGGTCACACAGAGAGATTGCAGCTCTTGTCCAGTCTAAGTTCTGTCCCTGGCAGGGAGTGGCAAGGGACAAGAAACTGGATCTAATGGGGGACAATAACTCTCCCTTTGCCCTCTGTGGGAAGTTTGTGCTTGGTGCTGTTCACAGTACTTATTGGGGTTGTGTTTTCTCTTTGTCCAGTGTTTGTGCAGCATGATGCTGCTCAGCTGTTTCTGCGTCTCTGGAACTTGATAAAGAAGCAGATGAAAAAGCTAGAGCTGGTAAGGATGGTAACTGAAATGAACACCAGGTTTTTTGGCCCTTATCATGTGTTGTTTCCTCTGCTCCTTGGAGAAGGATCCCGTTCACTGACAATTGTCTTAAGTTAAATTCTTAAAATTATCCATCCCCTGTTTGGGTCTTTCCTCACATCTTTCAAATGGGAGAAGAAGTCTTGATCTCATAACCTACAACATTTTGAATTACAGTTAATTTTTGTTCTTCCTACTCTTAGGGCATGCCAGAGTCTCTGTTCTAACGGGAGAGTTGATTAATAAGTAAAAAATTGATCTTTTTGCAACACCAAATTTAGTTTTCTTTCATTTTTTCCCCCCAAATTTCTGTAAGCATTTATTGGCATGCCTTGACACAACTTTCCCATTTTTTGAAGTCAGCCATGTGCATTTCTTTCTAATTAGTCACTGTTAGTATGTTATATAGGTAGGTTTCTTCTACCAGACTGGGAAGAGAAAAGTGATTCTTCCTTGACTCAGTCATAGTTTTATTCATACAGAAGACAGGCTTCTTTTGCAGTTTCAAACAAAACAGTACAATTCTGCATCAAAGCAGACATTTAACTGTTCTGATCTTGTTATAGGCTGTGTCTTTCCCCTCTGAGAGGGGATGAGGGGAAGGAATTGTCCTCCTTTAAATTGTGGGAAGTGGCCTGTCCACATAAGTCAGTGTTAGATCTTGGTTTGAACATTAAAGCAGTAACCTGGCTTGAAATAACATGTGCACGTGGATTTTTCCACCCACAAGAAAGTACATCGTCTGTCATCTTCATAAACCTTGTTTTGGCCTTTTTTTGTCCCTCCAGGTTGAAGAGCTGAGTGATTTGTACACTATCTGCGTACAGGAGCATCTGGCCTGTCAGAATTGCTCTTTTGAAATAAAGAACAACAGCTGCATGTTAACTCTTCCACTGCCAGTGTTGGATTCCAATTCTCACAGGCTGAAGACTCTGGTAAGTTTAGTGGCAACACTGTTCCCTTAGGAGAAAGATTCCCCTCTGTCACTGTGGGAGCCATCTCCTTGCAGCACTGGTGTCTCCTGTGTCGCATCTAGAATCTCTGCAAGATTTCTGTAGAGCGTTTGGGACCACCAGGGGGTGGTCTTTCCTCCTTCACATTTCTCATTTGTTTGGAAGAGTTTTAGAGGTCTCAAAAAATTTGTTTGATTTAGGGGCTGGAAAATAAAGTCCTTGAATCACCTTTCTAAAAAGAGTGTTGGCTAAATACTCTGTAACAGACTCAAAGACTCAAACTATGCAGTGATGTCTACCTGTGAGACCTTAGATACCACAGTGAGGTGCCCTAGCTGACTTGGAATCCCTGGCCAGACACACTGTGTTTGTCCAGTGCAGTGGTCTTTCACTGTTGAATCAGTGCTGCAGATAGAGCAGTGCTGGTGACTGTGTCGGTGCTGCCACAAATATAGTGGATTTTTGAGGTACCAGTTCACCATTGGACCACCTGACCCCTTTATACTTTTTCATCATTGCTCTTTGAAAACCTCTAAAGCTTTGAAGTAGGTATAAAAGACACGTGTGCATCAACATCTTCTTTGCGAAAAATGTGGTACTCCATTTTTTTTCCCAACTAGTGCAATCACAATAGCAGCTAGGAAAAATGGGGTACCTTTTTTTAGGCTGCTAGGCAGTCTTTTGTCCTTTGAATAAAATATGCCTTCTGTAGTTTTGTTATTTGTTTGTACTCTGTGAAATAAAGTAGAAATAGAAACCCAGTTTGAAGGAATTCAGTTGAAAGAAATCTCCTCTGTCTTCATAGGAGGACTGTTTACAGTACTTTTTCCATCCAGAAGAGCTGACTGGTCAAAACATGTGTTTCTGTCAACAATGTGGAATGAAAACACCTTTCTTGAAGGTAATCAGAGAATTATTTTCCCATAAGTCTCTCACACAGAGAAATTCCTTTAGGACTGGGAAGGGTGGGGAAAGGACTCAACCATATAAGTTTAAGAGGAGATCAACAACTCAGATTTGTCAGCACAGAAGTATCAGCAAGGTATAAACCACATGCATCTTTCCTCCTGTTAGGAAGTTCCCTGCTGTAGTTGTAGCTCTTGCTACAAAGGATTTCATGAGTTTTACTCTAAGTCGCTGAGAAGAGGAGCTTCTGTTGGTTTATTCTGTGTGTGCACTGTGGGCCTTTACACTGCTGCGTAGCTGCAGAGGTGGACAAAAATATGTTACTTGAACTGTGCATACACCTAAAAGTAGGATACTGCAGGATGATTTCCTTTCTTCCCTGCTCTCCACTGGGCTCCCTATTTTTCACAGTATCAGTCTGTGCCAGATGATGAATTAGCTGTTTCATGAAGAGGCAAGTGCATTAAAGAGAGCAGCATGAGGGAGAATCCCTTAGCACAAGGCTTGGAGGGAACTTCCCACAACATTTTCACTGTTGGGCTGCCTCTGAGGCCACAATGAATCCATGTGTCTTAGTGACAGCCATGGCAGCAACAGGCAGTGCTGGAAGAAATGAGCTGTCAGCTTGACATCCTTCACAGAGCTCCAGTGGTCACATGTCACAAAAAAGTTGGCTTGCCTCTCCTCACCCTACCTAGTGCTACCAATCTAGGGTTAGGAAAGCAGATGAGAAATGAAGCAACCCTTGACACACCCTAGGCTGAGTGCTGATCACACTGAAGCTGAGAAACTTGGTTATCACAGCTCCATTATGTGTCTTGTGTGCAAATGGGCTACAAAGGTTTGGCATCTGCTGTGTGGTGCAATTGGCAGCCATTCACTTATAGCACTGGCTGTTCTCCATGCTATATGCACTGGGTGGCAATGGCTGTTTCCAGCCTACCTCCCCAGGGTTTATTCCTTAGTTTTCAAACACACTATTTATTGTTTTACAGAGCATGAAGCTCGTCTATCTGCCACAGACTCTGACCATACACCTAAAGCGCTTCTGCTTCGAAAAATCATCCTACACGCACAAGCTCAGTCACTATCTCCCATTCCCACGGGACCTTGATTTCAATGGAGTCTTGACAGAAAATCAGTGCCACGCAGATGACAATGAAAAGGTGAGATACTCCTAAGGCTGTCTAAAAAAGAGATTTTCTTCTCCTCTCTGCTCAAGTCTCATAAAATTTTAAGAGATCACACCAGTACTTACCTGATTTCAAAGTACCTGTCTTAAAACTCTGTGTCTCAGACATCTTTCACCTGGGTCTGGTTTTAACTGGTTCAGTCATTATTCAGCATTCTGTGCTCAGAGTAAATCACCAAAGGCACAATAACTGGAGCTTCCTGCCATAAGGACAAAAAACAGGCTTTACATATCTCACCAGTCCAAGGCAGGGGAACTCCATTCCTGGTATTTCCCATGCAGTGTTGTTGGCCACAGAGTTGAGCTTAGCAAGGAAACAGCTTTGCCAAGCAGCTGAGAGTGTTCTGCCCTACCGTGGATCTGTCCCCCTTACTGTGAAATAAGAAGGGGAAACATGGCAATAGCAAAAGTCACCAGTATGGTGTTGTCTGTAGTGTAACTCCTTTGCTATTCTTCTACCTTTTTCACATTCCTGTGATCTCCAGGGAGGCTGCCAGCCCATAGCTGGCAGGCTAAACTATGAGGGTAAGAGCAAAAAAGGCAGGATCCTCAAGGCTAATCTGCTCTTCTTCCTTTCTCCTTGCAAAATCCACATCCTTGTTGTCCTGGATGCTGCTTCTCTTCAGTCAATGGCAAATGAGAATTACTGCACTAAAAGTTACTCTTTGTGTCTCTTTGCAGGCTACCTGGCAGTATGACCTTTTTGCTGTCGTTGCTCATTCAGGATCAGCTAGTTGTGGACATTACTGTGCCTACATTCAAAGCCTCACAGAGCGTAAATGGTATTGCTTTAATGATTCTCAGGTTTGCCAGGTGAGGAGATCAATCCACGTTTCTTTTTGTACTTTCCCGACCTCTCCTCCAGATCTTGCTCAGTCTGACTGACTGCTAATTAAAGAGAACCAGGAAAAGAAACTGAAGCTGCAGAGCTTTGTGCACCTCTGCTGCAGGCTCTTGCTTCTGCACCAAACAAGGCCTCAGTTTCTGCTTTGTGACTTGCAAAAGCAGCCATTTGATGTATACCCCTACTTTATGTACTCTACTGTGTTAGAAAAGGAACTGTTTTCCCTTGTAAAGCAATAAACCAATTTATTAAAAGGTGCTTAGTTCCTGGAAGTGCCACTTACACCACTCTGAGAACTGGTGCACTGGTATCACAACGTGTCCATCTCCTAAGAGTTTTTACCAGCCTCCTCTTGTGTGTTTTTCTTCTCTAGGTATCATGGGATGATGTTAAATGCACCTATGGACATTCCAACCTCCACTGGTATGCAAACATATCTCTGTTTTTACCTAATGCTGCTCTGGACTTTGGAATGAGGGTAGCAAAGAGAGGGAAGATAAATGGTTTGAATTGCATATTGCCTGGGATGTAGTGGGGATGCAGGAGAGCAGAAGAGGCATCCTTGTATTCTGGTTGCTCTGATGGGACTGCATATGACTATACTGGGAGCCTCTAGGGTTACTGAGTAGTCACAAGTGGGGCTGGCTGCAGTTAGATACGTCAGTCGGGATTTTTCCATGCTTTTTCTTTTGATGCATCATAAGAAAATAGCTTATGAGAGGGGGATATTATAAGAGGGAGATAATCCCTCCTATAAGCTAAAGTGCTGACAGGGAGTCAGCTTTATATGCTCTCTCAGGAACACTGGAAAAGGTCAGCTTAGTTGATCCAAACCACAAAAAGCTGGGCAGGAGCAAACCTGGGAGGTGACTTGCAACCTAGATCTTCAAACATATACATCGCATTTTGCTTTTTCTTTGCCTCTACAGGGGAGAAACGGCCTATCTTTTGATTTACATGAAAAAACATCCTCAGCAGCCCTATCCAGGACTATCAGAGTGTCTGGGAAAGCTGTGAGTTGTCCATGGAGCTCAGCACCTCTGTGCAAGAGCGGACATGCACAAATGTTCCATAAGAAAGACATTTTGCACTCAGCAACCTCTATGTTCACATTTATTTATGAAAAACACTCAGCTAGAAGAAGGATCTAAGAACTGTTGCAACTAAAACTTTTTCTTTCATATATTTTTTATATTTATGTGATTCTACATATTCTTTTCATCTTTAAAAGATAATGAGTTAGTCCTTGTCTCTGCTGACTTAGCATTTTCCTTAATGCTGATGCCTAAATTCCCATACAGGGGAAGTGTTTGGCCTGAAAACCTGTGTGATATTCCAGAGAGGTGTGTGGTATGACTGGGGAGCACTGATAGCCATACCTGACCAGTAAGAGCTTGAGACTTTGCCCTTTTAGCACCATGTGAGATGCTGGCAAGCTAGGCAGGAGACCCCAGAAATCACCAGAAACATCTGCAGGAAGGATCAAAACCTTTATGCCACATGCCAGTGACTCTTACTCCTTAAAACCTCCCTGAAAATGAGTCACTACAGGGGCTGAGATGTATTTGAAAGTTGGCATCAGCACAATGAGGTGTTTTAAATCAGGAGCTTTTGCAGCAGTTCTGATTTACAAGATGAATATATATATATATATTTATGCAGGTGATTCATATATATTTGTGCAGGTGATTATTGTTTTAACACACTTATCAGGTGTTTATACACATTTTCTTTCCTGTAGAGAGGGAAATATTCAGAGTAACAGAGATTCTGAAGCTAATTAGTGATTTTGCACGATGCAGGGCAATACACTGTGATAGGGGAAGTAAGATGCCTTGCTGTGCTTGAACTTTTGGGATTTTCCTTAAGTATTCTTCACCTGGTTGCCAGCTGGAATTGTCTTGCCCTCTTCTTTCCCTTTCTGCCCTTGAGGTGGGAATGTCCCTCAAGCAGAAAATGTTCTAGAGAGAACAATTGTATAAAGAAAGTGGGTAATTTTTAAATCTCCTGTTGAGTCCCGTTACTCTGTGCTGTTGGTTCCACCTGTACTCCCGTGGCAAGACCACACAGAGGGAAAATGTAAAGAGAGCTAGAAAGGAAGGTTGGTCACATGTGACAGCGTGAAGAAGAGTGTTCTGAAGGCTCATCACAAGGCTCCATTGTGAGGAAAGTCAAAAACTTTGATTGTGATGCTTTTAATGCCCTGGTGGCATTAAGTCTTGTTGTACCACATCCTGTGAAGGGATCGAGGATTCCAGCAGTTTGACTGTATCTTTACAAAGGTGCTATTTTTGCGGGACTGAGCACATTTTAAAATTCCTAATGTAGATTTAATAGCAGCTATCAAAATAATTATATTTTGATAGTGATGATGAAGTTCACAAATCATGTCTGTTTTCTGTTGGTATGTGGAAGGTAAATTGAGAAATTATGGAGCATAGCTATGAAATTACACTTTCATAGTGTAGCAGGTATTTATTTTGCTGTATAGCAAGGTCCGTTATTCTGCTCAACTCTCTTTTATTTATACTGCTCCTTCTTCGTTAAAATATCCCGGTGTGTTGTTTGTCACCAGGATGAGGAATTTTCACTCTATTCACATACAAGAATGTGTTTCAATCTTTCTAAAGCACCTTGCAATGGATGAGTAAGAAAACCAAGTTCCTGTTTGCTTTGTCCTGCACTTTGCCGAAGTGAAGGAGCAGAAAAACAATGCACTTCCAGAAACTGGGAAATTAATGGGTTAAGAGACTGACAAGACATTTCTAGTTAGATATAACTTGAAATTTGAAAACTTATGCTTATGAAAAATGCCTTAAATGTGTCATAACCTTCCAGGGATGTTACCCATCAAGGAAGCAATTGCAGAGATACATTAAGAATCTTTCCAGTCAGTGAAAAAATATTACTCTCAATGAAAAGTAGTAAGTGTTTTTTGAATAAAATACTACGTGATAAATTCCCTAGAAAATGGGTCTTGTGGTTTATTCTTGGTCTGTTGTTCCTAAACACCGTAAATGCAGGTGGGAGGCCACATGGCACATGCACAGAGGTGAATGCTCAGATTGAGTATTTGGGGTAGAGCTGCTGCTAATATTTAGCTCCAAGAACCAAGGAAAAGCAGCTAAACCTGGTCACTTCACCCTTGTGCTGGAGACACAATGGGTTTGTTTTTAGATTTACTGTCATGTTTTCAGATTTGCTGTCAAGCTTATATTGCTTCCAGATGCAGATGGGCCATGGGAGGAGCGGGAGGGTGTGCAAACTGCATGGCAGTTTAAAAACTCAGTTTCAAAAACTCTGCCTGGCCTGAGCTGCTTTTGCAAAAAGTCGCCCTGACTGCCTCTGTGTCCACAGCAAAGCTCAGCTGCATACTGGATAAACTGCCCTAGGAGTTTACTTACATCTAAGGAAACCCCCTTTCAGCAAAGTGTCTGGGATTCAGTACTGTACAGGCATAACATGGAGATCAGTGCTAATGTAGAGTCCTTGCCTTGGGGTGGCTACAGGAAACAGCTCCTGCATTTCTGCCAGAAAAAAATCTCCACCACAGAGCCACCACACAAGAGTCAAGATTATTATTAGTAGTAGTGGTAGTAGTAGTATTACCAGTATTATTAGTCCTGTTTGAGTCACTGTGCAAATGAAGCCCGGCACGGATAGCAAGGACTTTGAAAAACCAGATAAAGCCAAGAGTATCTGTGTGGAGAGATTATTGTATAGGTCTTGGTAACTCCTTATTTCCACTTTTTGTTTGGTTTAGGATTACCAAGGCTTAAGAGAAGGAGCAATAGCAAATTACACATTCTCTGCTTCACCTCTGACAGACACTTCTTCAGATTGAGATATTCTTCACCTTCAAGAAACACAGAGAAAACCAGAAAAAATGTAAATCTATATAACAATTATACATCTCACACGTCTAATTTCTAAAATGTCAATATCTTGTAAATACCAAAAATTATACATGAAAGTAAAAGTAAAAAAATAATTTTTGATACTTTACTTCCAGTATCATTTTAGTTTACAAGGGTCATTTACCAACTAGTTTTCATTGGTATTTACACAAAAAAGCTGCACATGAGATCTACATTTATAAAATACCTCCAAAAAAAGCACATTCTAACACAGATTAAAAAACATGGGTTGATAAAACTGTAAACTACTCTAAACTACAATGGAAAATGTAAAACTTATTAGGACTTGGCATTACTAGTAATTTTAATTGATAATACCTTTACAGATAATTTTGTGGATCACAATAATCTATTGTGTCTGATAAACCCCAACAGTAAATCTTGTGATGATACTCCTGCACTGAACGACTGTCAAGGGAACTTCTTCCTCTAGAGACCAGATAACAGATCTGATAAGCAGATTCTCTCAGTGGCAGTTTCTACCTGTTTTTCACCTGGGGACAGCTTTACTTTTGCTTTTCTGGCATCCAGAGAGCGCTGGCCCTTTGCTGGCCCTGGCATTTCCTATATCACTGCCTTTTGGGCACTTTTGTCTTACTGGTCTCCTCTCCTTAGAGCCAGGTTTCTGGTCCTGCCTTGACACAGGCCATACCTCTCCCAGGGACATTTTGGTGATGACAAGCCCAAATCATCTTTGCCAGTAACATCCATATGGTGTTTCTTCTCTAACACAGCTTAGGCTTGAAGCTGTGAGCAGAAAGCAGCACTTGCCTAACAAGTGCAAACAGAAACCTCAAACAACCTTTCAAAGGTATTTTATGGAGCAATTTGTTTTTACAAGAGAGCTGTTTAGTTCTGACTCTGCTATCTCCCGTGTGGCTGCCTCATATTTCACCAGCTTCAAGTTGGGAGGCTCAACGCTGTTTGCACCTGTCTGTGGAAAGGTGCCCAAGAATCACCAACCCTTTAGAGACCTTTATAGGTAACAAAAATTTCTGATCTATATGAAGTAAAAACACTGGAAGAGAAATGCTTCTGAGCTAAATCTACTTGATTTAAAGAAAAAAAGTTGTAAGTGCAGCGAAAAACTGAATGAGGACTTACAATGTGAATGAAGACCTTCACGAAGGCTTAAGAAGTGCTTTGTGCTACTGACTGTTTTCTTAAATAGACTCATGACTGAAAATTTGGCAGCCCATGGGATGCAGTTTGATTATGTATGAAAATGCTTTGCTGTGTGAGGGACTGCCAGAGCAGGGAATGGGATAATGCTCTCCGTGTGTGCCTTTGTGATGGGGCAGAGCTGAGGTCGAGAAAGTCCCTCCCATTAGGGCGGTGGCTACACACCGCTAAAGGACACAGGCACAACAGCTGGGAGGGCAGCCTGTTGTTAATCTACATCACTTTCTGCACTGAGCTGAAGGGAATTTCTTCCTGTCCTTGGTTGCAGACCACCTGTACAGGTATGTTGGCAGCCTCTGTGACCAGGACATCAAATGGACGATTCATAGAGTCACAGTCATCATGCCTCTCCTCTACGTAATCCATTTTTCTCACAGATAAGGAGAAAACCCACGTAAGTGAATGAAATCTCCACGTAGCAGCCCTGAGCAGTACAGCTGCTGGTTAAACCTTGCTTTCCTTGCAGAATTTAGGCAGACAGGCCTGACTTTTTTGACCTCAGAAATAAAATTAAAAGGGTTCTCCTTTGGCTTGTCCTAAAGCTGCAGTGATCTGCCCACCTCAGTCCAAATCCTTGGCCAGCTCTGGCTTCAGCTGCCAGCCTGTAGGATGGGGAAATGAGGAGGTCTGAGGTATAGGGAGGCCAGGCTACTGGTTGAGGCAGACACAAGCAATGACTTGAGGAAACAAGTGAAAAACTGCTCAACATGCAAAGGTACAAAACCCTAAAGGAAATTTGGTGCTGGAGGACAAGAGTTTGGTACCTCTAGGGACCTGTTGTAGGGAGCAGCAGGGTGGACCCTTGTCCACCTGACTGATGCCCACTGGGGCTCTTTGGGGCTCTGCCATGGGGGTGCTGACTGTGCTCATGCCCAGCCTCGTGGCCTCTTAGGTTTTGTTGATTTTTATCTGTGTTAGCTTCAAACCAACAGGTTTCTGCGTTCAGGTTGAGCATATTCTGCGTGCAGGGTCTGCACACAGTAAAAGTGCCTGAACTAAGTGACCTGCTGTGGGTCACTAGGCATATGGGGTGCTGCTGATTGAAACATGTTTTTACCCTGGGGCTGGTTTTGTCTGTAAACAGGTAAAGATAGGACAGGGAAGAAAAGGTCCATTAATGGCTAGATAAACAATATCCTATCATATCCTATCACCCATATCTTTAAAATGAACTCCTGCAAAATTCTGGGCAGGGCTCTGAAACCAGGTACATCTGAAACCAGCTCCTTCTGCAGGACCCAGGAGCATCCAAGCTGGGGTCAAACCCACTCTGTGTAAAGAGTTTGGATTTCCCGGAATACGCTGCTGTTCCTACTAAGCCTTATAAAACTGGGTTTTTCAGTTTAGGCAGAAGAGGTTTTATAGTTGTGAACTGTAAAAAAATCTAATGTAGGACAGCATGCATTCAGAAAGGGCCATAAAGTAACAGTAACGTGGTGTCAAGTGACGAGACACCCTAAGCTGTTTGGCTTCCAAAAAGTAGCTAAATACAGAAAATGCCCCAGTGGCTGCTCCAGGATACACAAGTGTAGTATTACAGAATTTTATGTAACCACAGAGTATGTTGTTTCCTTTGCTCTCCACCAACTCTTCCACTCAAAAGCAATGCCGATCACTCCTGCATGGCAGTTTTCCCAAGCTACATAATGCCTAGGATTTGGCCACCATTAGCCTGCTTCCCCATGCCACCCTGGGAGCTGCAGCATTCACAAGGAGGAAGGGGTGGGATGGGGAAAGGGGCTGCAAAAAGGAAGACTTGTAAAACTTTAAAACTGGCTATTTGGTTGTGTGCAGCCCTGGGGGGAAAAAATTGCTGCATTTTCTATGTGGTTTTTTTGTTGTTGTTCATTTAAGTGAACCAACCAAACACCCTTTGATTGGAAAAACTTGGAGAAGTGAAATCATAAAAAAAAAAAGGTGGGGTTGTAATGAAGTTTAAATGCAGGAGGTGGTCATAATTTTGAATCATGGTTCTGTTTGGAGTGCCATTTTCTGGATTCAGCCATCAAACAACTCTTTGGTGTCTCCAAGCCAAGAATCTGAAGTGATTTACTTTGTTATTAAGTAGCATGGCTGTGTATTTTACCCAGGAGGTGGCACTGTCTGTAGTGTTTTGCATCCTCTCACCTCCCTGTCCTGTGCCAACAAGAGAGGGATTGTTTGTGTGCAGGGCCAGCACACGTTCCAGAGGTGATTCGTTTCCTCATGTCACCACTCAAATTGCCATTAATTTCGGGGAAAATAAGAACTTATTTCAAGATAGCCTAGAGTCTGAAAGTGAACGCTCAATCCTTAGAAAAGGGCAGATCAGCTCAGGCAACTTGTCAGTGACTCCCTTCACCATCTTATTTCAGAAAACTAATGAAAGCAAGGTCCAGACTGGAACACCTCATCAGCTGAGGGTTTAAAGTCTCCAGATTTGGAGAAGAGCAAACTTCTTAATCTGATATTTACCAAATTACTGACTTCTCTTCTGGTTTCAGTCTCTCCAAGGAACAGTGAGAGTTGCAGTGGAGTTTGCCATCGATGCTGGGTACTGCCACTCGGATTGTGCCTGCGTGTACCGGAATGGGAGTCAGAGCGGAGATGCACTGTGAGAAAAAACTGAGGAGGGGGTTGTGAGGCAAGAAGGCCTCTTTATTGTCGGTAAGGTATGTCCTTGGATAACATGTCTCACATGAAGCCAGCTCTCAGAACGAGACACAAGGTCCCAGCCTGCAAAGTGTCAGGGGATGAAGATGCTCTGGGAATTAACTCCTCTCTCTCACGGCAAAGCAATTTGTGGTTGGGGGGGATGGAATAGGTCAGCCCTTGAAAAACAAAAGGCTTGATTTGAGAGTGATTTTTTTTTTTATAGTCCATGTCCATTGTCAGCCATGGAGACAGGAACTGAGGCCGTGCTCTAGGTTGCCTCCAAGATAGGAAACAGAGCTATTGTATTCGTGGTCACTCCTGCTGTGCTGTTGGCCTCAGCCTGTTAACTCCTGTATGTTATGCTTTGTTTTGTTTTTTCCCCCCAACAACAATGGTAAGAAAAATAAAGTAACTTCTATCTGCTGGAACCTGGTAGATTGATTTTCACCAGGTTCACTTTTTTTTCTTTGTTTTAATTGTTGCAATAATTGTTGGAATGTTAGAGTATCCCATTCTCATTTTATTTAGTTGACAGTACTGAAATAAAATAAGGTGCACAAAAGTGGCACTCCCTCAAGATGAGAAGCTTTGCCATACTCTCTCTGTGCCTGTGCTGCATGTTTCCCTGCCAGGGATGCTCATCCACAGTGAGGGCAGGAGAGCAGTTCCCAGGATTTGCATTACCCCCACAGCTGTTGTTCACCTTCCATAAGAGATCCTTGGTGAAGGAGGCATGCCAGAAAACACTTGCTGCCCTCCAGCTGGATTATTTGGATCTCTACCTGATGCACTGGCCCATGGGATCCAAGGTATTGTGACTTTAATTCCTGGGAGCCATCTGTCAGAGCTCTGCCCCTTTTGCCTTTGGGACCAGATGTGCCTTTAGTCCTTTCTAATGAGGAGTGTCATTAAACCTCATTAGGACACAATGGGACATAATGATAAACCTCTGCACTGAGTGACCAGGAAGAAAGGTGCTTAAACTAGGCCTTGTAGTACAAAAATCACCTTATTTTACCCTGTTCACCATTTCCATGTCATGCATCAAATTACCATCCAGATCACATTCATCTTAAAATGTGGGGTTCAGCTGTCATTTGCTTATCCAGATCAAACAGTTGTGAATTATTTAGTTCCTATTTTTCTCTTCTCTCTGTGCCCCCAGCTTAAATAAATCCTTGTTTCCCTATTGTGTCATATCTCTGGCCTTCCCCCAGCCTGACTGAGGCACACAAAACTGTCTGCCCTTCCTCTGCCTGCAGGACAGATTCTCAAAAGGCAGATTTTCTTGAAGATTACTCTGTTGGTACAGATTAAGGGTTTTGGCCACATCTCACCCCAACACAAACATGAATCAGGATATCCAGCGTGTCTCAAGCTCCACTCGCTCGCTCAATTTCTAAGTGATTTCCTTAACTACTTACAATTCTGCCTATCTTAAACTCACTTTTCTTTTGTGATGAGAGGCAGGAGAGGAGCCATTTCCTGCAGATGGAAATGGCATGATCATTCCCAGCAATACAGATTTTCTGGATATGTGGGAGGTACATTCACTGACAGGCTGAAAAATTCTTGCTAGTTTGCAATAACAGCCTGAAAACTTTAAACTTTCCACTTTGGGAACTGTTCTGAGAGAATTTCCAATATAAAGTATTTCAGACTGCTGATTTCTCTTAGCTTCCTTTTTTGTGCCACCTTGCCAAAATTTACGTATTTTTATGTCTACTGCTTACTAAACTGGCTGGCTGGGCATGGCAAGAGGAAATCTTTGACAGTGTGTGTACCCTGCAGTGCCTTGAGCTGACGTGCTGTCACTTCAGTCCCCATTCCACTCTCTGAGCATTTTTTGGTGGCTTTAGTTGTAGTCATGCTCATCTCTAGTTGCACCTGAGCTGTCCAGGCCCCAGGAAAGCCAACACGCCTGTGCCAATGTGCCCAGAGAACCCAAATTTCCTGCTCTAGAAAGCAGTGGAACTTGGCCAAAGTCCTTTGCTAAAGCTCTCTGTGCAACAAAGGCACAAGCACAGGCTGCGTGGGGGGCAGGGCTTGGGTGCAAGCTCAAATTCCTGCTTGGTTGATGGTTTGAGCTTCCTTTCCCCTCCACCCTCACCATGTGCTAGCACAGCCAGGTACAGAATCACAGGATATTCTGCATTAGAAGGGACCCACAAGGATCACTGAGTTTAACTCTTAAATGAATGGCCTATATAGAGGTCAAACCCTCAACCTTGGCATTATTAGCACCAGGCTCTAACCATCTGAGCTAATCTGAGGACTGGTCAAAAGAAGAATCACAGCACATGCTGAGCTGGAAGGGACCCACAAGGATCATTGAGTCCAACTCCTGGCCCTGCACAGGACCATCCCCAAGAGTCACATACCATGTGCCCAACAGTATTGTCCAAACTCTTCTTGAACCTGTCAGGCTTGGTGCTGTGACCACTTCTGTGGGGAGCCTGTTCCAGTGCCCCACCAGTATCCACCCTCTGGGTGAAGAACCTTTTTCTAATGTCTAACCTAAACCTCCCCTGACACAACTTCAGGTCATTCTCTGAGGTCCTGTCACTGCCCATTCTGTTCCTCTCACAAGGAAGTTGTAACTGCAAGGAGGTCTCCCTTCAGTCTCCTCTTCTCCAGCTGAACACACCAAGTGCCCTCAGATGCTCCTCATACGGCTTCCCCTCAAGGTCCTTCACCATCTTTGTTGCCCTCCTTTGGATGTTCCCTAATAGCTTAATATCTTTCTGCACACAGTATTCAAGGTGAGGTCACACCAGTGCAGAGCAGAAGGGGACAATCCCCTCCCTCAACTGGCTGGCGATGCTTTGCCTGATGCCCCCAGCACATGGTTGGCCCTCCTGGCTGCCAGGGCACTGCTGACTCATATTCAACTTGCCATCGACCAGAGTCAGAAGAATTCAGTGATGCTTTTTCCTTCTGTCAGATGAGAAGTAAGGTACATTTTTATTGTTCAACTGAAGGAGAAAACTGGGCATTTCAGGCTCTTACTTATGACAGAAACTTCAAATAAAAATGATTTCTGCTTTGGAAGAGGGATATTTTCTGCCCTTGAAGGCTGGTAGTAGATTATTTTCTCCCGTTTCTGTTCTGCTGGAGGTGCCAGTCTAATTAGGGCTGTCTGGCTGTTTTATTGTTCATTAGTGTGAAAGAAAATAGGCAGTGGTGGTGGAACACAGCTCTGCTTATACTATAATGCCACTGCTGAATGGTACATCTCCCTTGGGAAATTAATGAGTGTTGATGATCAGGTATCCATCCCGCCCTAGCTATCCCAGAACAGCTCCTTGTCAAGCTGCATTGTTCCAAATGATGAGCTTTTAATTATGGGATTATTATTTTGTTAGCTGAGGAATTATCCTAAAATAATCTCTTTTATCTATAAGAAGAAGGTCTGCCTGGGGATAATATTTCAAAATAGTCATATTCTACTGAAATATTAGTAGTTGTTCATCTTAAATAATGCTGCTGTTTACCTGTATGATGACACAAGATGTGAGAGCTTGAGTCTGACCAGAGCCCCACTGTTCATGTACTGCACTAATGGCACAGCACAAGAGGACCCCAGTCATGATAATTTTTACCACTGAAGTCTTTGTGCAGGTATTTTTTTTTGCATTAAAAAAAAAAAAAAAAGTAGGTAGTCTGATTCTGTAGTGTTTCTAGGCTAAGGAAGAGCTGGTGGATGTGGAAACAGTGAAGGCTATTGAAGTCTCCAACTTCAACTGCAAACAGACAGACTGGCTCCTGAGAAAACCAGGCCTAAGACACAAACCTGAAATAATCAGGTAAATTGTTCTCCAACTCCTCAGTACTGACATCATACCTGTCTGGGGTGCTGCACTGTTGACAGAACAACTCTGGCAGTAAAAAAATACCTTCTCTGTTAAGGCTGTGCTTTTCCATACCTGTGTGGGAATATACCTGTATTTGGCTAAATCGTAAAGCAACGAGAAGCACAGAACATTTTGTACCTGTCCTTGTGCAGGAAGCCACAGTCACACAAGCCTGTGGCAACTCTGGGGTGACAGTGCAATCTTTGCCTTTCTTCTGGCTGCAAGCACTGAGCTCTGCAATGGAGAACAGCTCCTAAGGAAAAAGGCTGCGTGAATAGACAGGTCCAGGCATGGGATGACATGAGGGCTGGGTGCTTCAGTGGATGTGCACAACTGGACCTTGGAGCCCATTGATACAGGGCCTGTGAGAGGTCACGAAAAATGAGGTGGGCAGCTAGAAACAGAAACTAACGTTTAAAGATTGGGCCTTGTTGGAGGCAGTGCTGGGAAGAAGGGGAACTGATCCGAAACCCTGGCTAACTCCCTTAAAAACCCCATAGCAGCAAAAAGAACCACCTTTTCAAAGCTGATGCGGGGCTTAGTAGGTCACTATAGTGATGCTAAACCTTAAAGTACCTTCTGCTTCTGAGAGGTGAAACTTAAACTTTATTTTTTTTATTTATTTTTTTTTTTGTAGATTGAAAGTCACCCATCTTCCTCAGGAAGAGCTGATTTCAAGTTTTGCCAATCCAAAGGGATTTCTGACCCTGCATATTGTCCCCTTGGAGCCTCCCACTGGCCATGGTTGTGAATGTTTTGTGAGATTTCTTTCTCAGAGGTAGATTGGAGTCAATGCACTAAACCATTCTTAGGATGTGGATGAAGCCTCACAGAGTAAAACTAATGTAATTAGAAAAAGATTTACTACTCAATTAAACACCTCACACACAGAAACTTCTCTCACACTTACTGTGATATTCTGTCACTAACTGCTGTTACTGGAGTTTCATATTTAGAAGGATCAACTGGTTGATGAAAGCAGTGAAGAGAATTCTTAATTGAGCTTGGGTGGGCTTATTAAACATATAAGAGAACTTCTGAACTAGAAAAAACCCACAACAAAACCATCAAAAAACCAAAACAGCAGATGCTTATAAAAATAATACCTTTGCAGTCCTGCTGAGATAAAGGGATTTTCAATAGACAACCTGAAGAAATTTTGCTTTTACTCCAGTCTTCATGGCTTTCTCTAACCTGGGACAGGGTGTTTAGCAGAGCAGCTGAACTTGTGAAGGACAAGATGAAATTTTGGGGATCAAGATCAAAGAAATTCCCAGGCTGGACTAAAATGACCTGTTTTATTAGGAACTACAAATATTTTCTCATGTGTGCACTAGTTATAAAAGGAAAAGAATGAAGGCAGGGACTGAAGGAACAAAAAGATGGTAAATTAAAGTGTGCAAGATGATGTTTTTTTATCATTTCAATAATATTCTTATGCTATAGTGCTTGAGGGAGAAGACAGTGGGCATCTGACTGCTGAAGTCTGCTTTTTATTTCCACAAGTCCAAACCTGAACATATTTCCCTTTTTGATGATCCTCAAACCAAGGAAATCACACTCAAGTACAATAAAACCCCAGCTCAGGCTGGTCACAGTATTTTCCCTGGTGACATGTAGTTTTCCCACTTGGGCTAAAGTAACTATTTACACAGGCATCATGGAAAGCTGAGCTCCAGCTGTGTCTCATACACATTTTAATGCTTTAAAAAATATTCTCTCTGCATTAATTTTAAGGATGAACAGAAGATTACCAATGGCTCTGAGGGCTTTAATGGGTGCACTGGCCACTTCTTTGCACAACATCCCTGCCAGTCCTGAACTCAGTGCACTCCCATGTTGTCACCGCAGCTTCAGAGACTGATAAGGATTTAACGAGCTCATGTAATAATTAGGAAGGGTTTATTATAGTGCCTCTCCTGTGTGAGCCATCTCTGACTACCAGTAGAGCTGTTCCATGTAGCCACGCAGGCACATATGGTTTTTGGCTTTCAGAACACAGGCAGCACTTCTCTGTTTCTATCTGCCCCTATCTGTTCTGACACATGCTTATCCCGGCTTCAGATTCAAAGAAACATGCATATAATTCCCAAAGCTGTCAACATAAGCATATTGAAGAAAATTTTAAGGTAAAAGGTACCTTACAGAAATATTAATGGTGTTAAAACTCCATACGTGAAAAAAACCCACTCTGCCAGTGGCACAAAGTATCCCCTTCACAGTCAGAACTGGCAAAACCTTTTGTCTGTCAGTAACCTAACCAAGTAGGTTACTTCCCTATGAATGCAAAAAAATTACTTTAAAAGAAGCCAAGTCTTAGAACATAGTGAGATGATGCAATTAGACCCCACCAGCACTGTAACTTTATGACATTTATTCATTGCTCTCCACAAATGTGCCTACTGCACACTTCCTAGGGTTTCAACCTGTTTTGGGTATTTTTTCTGCAAATGATCTTACTTGTCTCTTTGCAAACTGAAGTAACCCAACTGTTTGGGAGCTTTTTTCAGGTGTTTGACTTTGAATTGACCAAAGAGGAGATGGAAATTGTCCTTGCTTTCAAGATACCATATCTGTGCATTAAGCAAGTATCTCCTCCTCCTCCAGGCTTTAGCAAGATTGGATTATCATTGGATATCCTCTAAACAGATAGTATTTGATAGCCCCACTGGAAAATAAAAAGAGAGGGAACCTTTACCTCCTCACATCCACATCTGCTGGAATCCAGCAGCTGGGTTTATTAGAGCATTGCCCATCCTGTACAGGTTGGTAACACTGGAATTTCTGCAGGCACACTGTGTGTTAAGGCATTTTGTACTGGATGCATACCAAACTGCTATCTGAAAATCAAAATCAGCTGGAAATTCCAAAATAAATAAGTGGCAATACTTTTTGTTCTGTTTTCTTTGGCTCCTTTACATAAGGGATAGCCAGTGTAAATAAACTCCATTTTAAGAATGAGAGTTGTAAGCGTTTTTGAAGTGAAGAGCTGTGCCTATGTACTCATGCCAATGTTATTAAAGCAGTGTCCAGATAACAGAATGGTTAGATACAGACTTACCAAGATGTGCAATTTATTCTGTTTTCCTGGGTTACCCACTTACCTAACAGCATACTGCAGGCTTGGGAGTTCACAAGAGAGCTGTTTAGTACCTCAGGGAAGTCTGGCAATTTCAGCTAAGCAAAAGATACTTTATCCTTTGAGAACGAGGTCACTGATACATGTGAAGGTTACCAAGCATTCACTTCTACTGCCCTGCGTACACTAAGCAGACAGACGTGTTTTTACTGTAGTTCACAGTTTTAGTTTCTAGATGCAAAAATCACAAGGACTATCCCTTTTTTGGAAGATTAAAAGAGACACCATCTTCAGATCCTCCATGGCTTGGGACTGTATACTGTTGTTTTAAGCAATTTGCAATACCTGGTGTATAAATTCATGATAGAAGTGGAATATGTAGTGTAAGATGGGGGAAGGTAGCTCACAGGCATTCTGAAAAGTAATCTTTGAGCCTGGATGCATTTACTTCCCTTATTATCAATCATAGTTATATCAGTCCTTTATCTGTATCTTTGCTCTGCTCTTGTAACACAAGTCTCAGTTGCAGCAGAATGTACATTCTCTTATCATTTAGTAGTGATAAAAGAAGTTTAATAAACCTGTGTCTTTGGGATTTATGAAAAGCAGTCTTTGTCATAAATAGAAATCCTGACAAAGTTTATAGAAATTTAGATTCTCCTGTTTGTTGTATTATTGGACAGAAGGTCAAAACATACACTATCTTTTAGTTGTCAACACAAGACAATCCATTCAACATCAAAAGATCTTTATGAGATAAGACAATGTGCTGCTTGAGAGTCTTAGTTCAGTAATTTCAGTGTAACACACTGAAAACTCTTTGGAGGACGTCACTTAATTATGATTCAGGAGCTCTTAATGAGGTTTTATATTTATGAACTGCTAAAAACTAATAAACTAGTAGGAGATTTGTATGTTTGGTTTATAGTATCATCAAGAGTATATAAATACTGCCTTTATCTGTAGAGTGGCTGCACTTAAGACTGTGAATGTCTCCTAGCACATCCAAAGTCTGATAAAGGAGACACAGGAATTATTTTGTTTGGCAACTGTCATATTTAACAAGCACAAAAGTTGGGCAGCTTCATAAAAGCCAATCATAGATTTTCACTCTCCTGTACTGCTCCCTAGATACTGTTTGCTTGTGTTTTGACTCAAAGGATGCCAAGGGATGCTGTTTTCCCTGGTAAAAGAAAAAAAAAAGTCAGTGCTGCTGCAGCCTATGCTGGTGTTTTAATGAGGCATCTGTTAATCACAAATTCTTGCTCTTGAACTCTTGCACATGACTCAAAACTCCTGTACATGCTTTAGGCTCTTCCAGCCCAGTAGAACAATGTGAATCAGCACTGCCTGCAGAGAGGAAGGACAATTGTGTAATTAAGGTTCACAGTTAGGATACACACTTCATGGATATCCTTTCCCAACTGATTTTCTTTGTAGTTAATAAAGGAAATGACCTATCTCTGAGCTACTTTCGACTTTTGCAAGTTGTTTGAATAACAGGTGCCCTAGAAACAGCAAAGCAATTCCCATCAAACTGGATTTCTTACAGCAACTCTTCTAAAGAAACAGCTCTGAAAAATGTATCAGGAATTGACATCACACAGTTGTAGTGCAGTGCTATGGACAGGAAGGTGCCTGTAACAGGTATTCTCTGGGTTTTTTTCCTCCTGAACATGCCAAACTGGAAAGATCAGTTCCAGGATATCATTCTAGATGCAGTTAGAAAATGTACTATATGGAAGGTGATCTGCTTCCAGGCATTGAGCCTGTGGTCAGGTTGTCAATCTGCAGTAGCAATACCCATTTAAGGTTGTAGTGTGCAGCTTATCTTGACATATTTGCTACTTCATAGGAATTTTCTAACAACATTCCAATTTAATCACAGCTATCAGACTTGAAGCTATTTACAGGATGTTTATAGACTGTGGTAGGCAGGAAGTCAGACTAGATGATCACAGCAGCCGTATAATAGTAAAAAATTCAAAACAAGTTAGAAGCCAGAGACTGTGCGTTTGTTTTAGAGACAATAGATCTTTTTCAGCTGCAGAGACTTCAGCGAAGGTATAAGGAGAAGAATTTGGGTGGTGTCAGTTACTGGGGAATAAAAGTGCTTCTATTCTGCAGCAGAGCTGCAGCCCTATTTACAGTGTGTGCCTTTTCCAGCAGAGTGTTGCTGCCTCACAGCTACCCACAGCAGCAGGCCTGCTGCCATCAGCTGCTCAGGAAGCACATGGGCCAGCTTCACCCCTTCCCCTAACCCGATACCTGTCCCACAAGGGCACTGCTCCAACTGCATCTGCTATCTGTAGAGAGAACACTACAAAGCACGACCTCTGTTGTATGCAGTTTTGTGGATTCCAAAAATCTTCCAGCCTCTTGTGTTTTTTTTTTTGCGAGTTTGGACTTTGCTTTACATAGAACCTATTTGCTAAGAAAATAAAAATTGCCATGACAGGCTAGAAACTTGAGTTTCTTTTACTGCTGTGTAACTGCTCTTCTGTTGACTAAAGAAAAACAAGTGTTTTGCTGGTCAGATCATTGCAGCAGAAGAGAGAGGACAAGCTACAACTGTCTCCTGAAGAGCTTAGTTCTGTCAGGGCAGGGACCAGCAGCAAAGGTGTTGCCTCACTGAGAAGTACTGGAAACTTTCTAGTGTCCATCTTCAGATTCATCAGAACCCTGTGATAATAAGCAAGAATAAGTACACTGATGGCCATTTAACCCACTCCCTTTGTGTGGCTGTGACTAATTTAACTGCACGCAGCTATCGAGGAAGCCTCAAGGCAGTGACAAATCTGTCCCCACATACTCTTCAGTGGCCCATGGAACATTTGCCATTACTTAATTCCCAGGTAGAATGAATGTCTAAAATGAGGAGCAGATACTAGCAGGGTCCAGTACTACACAGATCTAAAAATGCCAAGGCCATCTCTTGAAGCCAGGAGTGAACATGCCACGCTACCAACAATATGCCTCAAGAAAAGAACATGAATACTTTCTCAGTGTCATGTATGCAGCATAAGGCTAAAGTAACCATGACCAGTTCTAGGAGTAGAGCAAATTCCTTGAAGGACTAGCAGCTTCTATTCCTGTGTGCCTACTTCCCTCAGCTTTCTGTTGGAACTACAGTAAGGGGTTTATAGTATCCCCAAATAATTTTCAGTTTCCATCAGCTGTGCAGCAGTGCTTATACCAAACCCAGACATACATCCTTCCTAGTGAGCAGTGAGATTATCTGTGCCACTGGACTGAACCCAGTAAAATGAAAACACCTTAGCTTGGCATTTTGTCTTTGTATTACAAATACATTGAGCTTTTGATTGTGGAGTTCATGCATTCTGTTAGAATCAAGCCTCATGAAAAGTTCCAAAGGGAACTGGGTGAAAAAAAGTAAAGTGTTATGTCCATGTTTTAGAGGGAAAACAGGACAACGTAGGTAATGAACAATAGGTTAAACCCCAAACTCTTTGCTTATCATTGCTGCTCAGGGTTTCCATCTACCAGAATTCCAAGCTCTCTCATACTGAGGTCAATGTCATCAAAAAGCACATAGAATGAGAAGCAAAAGAAACAGTAAAATACAGACCTATTTCATTAACTTTTTGCGTGCAATCCTAGACAAGTACTACTGGTCCTTGCCTTCCTTTGTATCTTACAGATTTACCGAAGACTGACCAGGATAATCAATGGCCTAGGAATAATTTATACAGGTGGCCACTAAGGAAACCAAGACTTTCCTTGACCTGACACAAGTGCAGGGAGCTATGCCATAAGCTTATCAAATGTGGGGCAGCTTGGAAAGCATGACTGGAAGCAGACCAGTTGGCATCTATCTGTAAAAATCATCAGCATCAGATGAATCTAGCAGCAGACAAGCCCAAAACAAATGGCAATTCTTGACAATATGTGAGAGTAAAGTACCATTCCCTTGGAATGAAACAGCTTCAGAAGTTACCTGAACAGGAAAGAGTTAACTGATGGCTGTTAAACACAAAAGATTTCAAACTGCTGTTAGAATATTTAAAGAACACACCACTGCAGTGCTCAACTTACTCATCTTCAGCAACTTATTTTGACCACAGCTGGAGACAAGATGCTACAATGTGTGTATACTTAGTCTGATTCAATTCAGCTGTTCTTATGAGCAACTATCAGCTGGCTTGTAATCAGGCCTATTTCTGCTCAGAAAAGCCAGATTCTACATTCAGCTTTTTAAATTTTTTTCTTAAGGATTTGGAAAAAAGATGGAGTTTTGCAGATGTTTGTACTAGTGGTCCTGTACCACACACTTTAACAAGTTAAAATGCAAGAGCAAAGTGGCCTATTAAAGAGTTTTAAGAGCTCCCTCACAGCCCAAATAAACAAGGTACTGCCAGAATAAGGCAGGGTTCTGTACTTTTAGTGGCCAAGGACAAGGTAGATGGAGGCAGGACAAATAGTTATGACAGTTTATAGATGACAAACTAGGAGATTACTAAATGATTTACAAGAAAATAATTTGTCCCAAGTCAACTGCTCTGTGCTCCAATTAAGCAAGACACCAGATTTCTAACTGTATCTTCAACATAGTGAATATAGATCAGAAATCCACATACAGAATTTTATTTTCCCATTTTGAATAATGTAGTTTCCTGTGCCCCAGATTTCACAACTCTGCACAAAATGCCACGATACACACTTGTGTCAGTCTTGTGAGCTCAGGAAGAGGAGAGATCCTGTCTCCCTTTCCCAGAGGGAAACAAACACCAAGTTACAGAGTACCATAAAAAGTGATTCCAGCCAGGCAGGCTGGGGTATTTGTGTTCCAATACCAGAAGTCAGGCCATTTTCTCTCAAAGGAACATCAACTGCAACCTGAAACATACTGTGCCTGTCAGATTATTTGTGCTATCCTACCTTCAACCAGCAAGATGTCAGTTCTAGATACTTCTTTTGTATTCTCCCCTACTACCCCCAAAAATTTCCAAAAACAGTATCTTGCCTTCTCCAGTGAGGCAATTGCCAAATTTCTCTACCCATTTTCACTGATAAACCAGTTCACCATCACTGTTTGCTACCACGGAAATGGATCTGTTCTGTCAGAGCCATTTTCTTTTAACACAAAATAAAGACCTGCTAATCTGATATCATTTGTAGCAGTGAGTGCAGGTGGACTTGAAACAATTTTTGTACTAGTACTGACTCTACCAGTCCCAGGAACGTGATTTTTCTGTTTCCTGCTCTTAATCTTTCCTGTACACTGGAAATCCTCTTTACAGGGTGTGCTACAGTATCACAGTAGCTCAGCTGCTGCAGCAGAGCCCTGAGAATGTCTGGGAAAAGGCTGTCAAGGTGGGGCTGAACTACAAGTTCTTAAATTAAAAACACAAAACAAAACATAGCCACTTTTCATTGGAAGAGCTACAAGACTGTATTTGTCCTTAATTTCTTTGATCAGGTACCCAGAGATCTGTCAAATCACAATACAAAAACAAATGCTGTGAACAGTTCTAGGCAGGAAGAGCTCAGTTAGCAGGAATGTTAAGCTCCGGATATCTAACTCTTTGATCTTTCCACTTCACCTTTTAGGAGATGAAAGGAAATCTCTGCTCTTGTAGGTAGAGAGTGTGGTACTATATGGGGGTACAACAGACATTTAGTTTACCGTAGCAATTCCCAGATGAACCTAAAATAAATGAAGACTTGGCCACAGTCTAGTCTGCCTCTTCCTCTATGTCAGCCCTATTTAATTACATCTGCCCTTGAAGAAGCAATCCAAAAACATTATGGGTGACAGGGTTTTCTATCACTCCCTTCCCATGCTTTCTGACAACAGCCTGCTTTCTGTTCGAGCTTGTGCATTGCTTCCCCTTCACTCAGATGCTTCTCTATTTTCCCTCTATTCCCACTCTCACATTTCACCAGGATCCAAGCCCTCTGCCGGTTAAATGCTGCACTGTGTCCCAGAATGACCCTTTCCAAATTCCTCCCTGCTAAGTCATCCAGAGAAATACAGAGAGAGCCTGTTACAATACCACTCCACTCTGAGTGCTAGGCAGTCTCCCTTCTGCTGCAGAGCAGTCTCTCCAGTAAAGTCATCTCCAGTAAAATTCCTACTTTGAGAATGGAAAATTTCAGGCACAAACTTCCATAAAAAGTTACAGTGAAATGAAAACAGAGGAAGCTAACAGAACCTGATGTACTGTTTTAGAAACCCTGACCTTCAGTGTTAACTTCTTGCCAGAACAGACTTGTCACAAAAGTGTTATTTCCCAGCCATTCAACATTGCCCCAAATAGTTTTCTCTCACAGCTTGGACTAAGCAAAGATCATCAGCCGTTCTGGTTTTTCTAGAGGCCCCTGGGCTTTTGCTTATCACATTAGAGACACATGAAAACACTTGCAGAGCTGAAGCTTTTAGTATTTGCTTTAAAGCCCGGAATTTAAAGTGATTATGATCAATTTATATCAGGAGAATCAGCACTGAAGAGAATATTGCTTGGAGTCAGACACCAATCGTCTCCTCCTCATGTTTTAAGCTAAATCAATCTTTTCTGTTTGGTCTATTGTAAAGTACTGCGACCAAAAATGTTCAATCTGGTCTCAGTGACAGTGGAACAATTTAAAAGAAGCATTTTGAGATTACAAAATATCCTCTCAATGTAATGGTTTAGTATTTATCAGAAAGAAAAATTTTAAATTAGTATGACTCCTTAATACCTTTTTATCAGTACCAGGAAACAAACCACCTATTTCACAAATACTTGCAGAGCAACTCCCTTCATGTTACATTTTAACCTGTCTGAGTTCACTTTAAGGTACACTATGCAGTTACGCAATCAGAATCCTACCTTACATTTACCATTTAGGTTTGTTATGTACTAACAGTTCTGATGTCTCCCTTCATCCAGGGTCTTCAGAAAGAACCCTCTTTCTGCCAGGCCTACACAACTTCCTTCAGAGGACTATTCATACTCCAGATCTACTCAGACACCAGAAAAAACAAACAAACAAAAAAAAAACCAAAACAACAAAAACCCCCCTACAGGAACATGGAAGAATATCACCCAACACTAGTCACTGCTTTCACCAGGGCCCAAATACATTTTGTGAATAGTCTGAAGCAGCTCTCACACAGAAACAACTTTAAAGCCACTACCTACAAGTATTATGAAAATCATAAAGAGCCCTCAGGGACAAACACACTTCACATAGCAAAAAAAACCCAAACAAACAACCAGTATAAGTGTATTTTTCTGTGCTCCCAGAACAAAGCAATAATTTTCCAATTTGCAAGATCATGATACAGAATTTTCTTAGAAACCCATTTCTACTATATTTGCCAATGGTACCTTGTGCAAGCACAGAATTCCTTCCTGTACTATGTGCTGCCTACCAGAGAGGGCAAGGCTTCTACTGCTTATTAAAACAATCCCATGGGTTGCTGTATAGGCTTCAAGTCTTCAATGGACTAAGTTTTCTACTAGCCAAAGTATACTATCACTTCAGTAAAAAATATAAACTGAATTAGGCATTAGTGTATTAGTGGTCAGACACACCAAAACAGCTCTGTTTAAAGAGATGCTCAAACAGACTCATTGGTCACAAGTTCATCACACTCAGGTGTTCTACATGTACCAGCAGACAGTTGTCATACACAGGAAGTTAACACTGACACCAGATGATTTTGTGAGGGATAATTTTCCTTGCTTTCATGTAATCTCTAGAGACAGCTGATATAACCCAGCTACTCCGGCATTACTATCACTTGAGCATTGCTGAAATAACCATCTCATTACACACAGTAATGAAGCTATTTTATTATAAGCAGAATCAGCATTTATATCACCAAGAAACCAGGACCTGTACACTTTTCGAAGAGCTACCCCTGTAGAAACTGCTGTACTTCAAAATCAACTTGTACTTCCAACTAGAGAAAAAAGTATGGATTGTTACAAAGAAACAAAACCAAACCCAAAAGTAATCAGAAAAAAGCAGACCTCATTATGTAACATCTGCCAATATCCTGGTCCTTTCAGAAAACAATAGGCACTAGCTCCGATTCACAGAATTCCAAAATAAAAGTGATTGTTTTTTCAAGCTTGCTCAATATTCTCTGCTTACCAATTCTAGACATGCTGTTTTGGCAAAGACAATCTACTAGTCCACACAGTATGCTCTTCAGAACCATTTTAGCATTTCCTTCTTCCAAAAAAAAGAAAACAGCACAAAGTCACTGAGTACATATACTGCATCAGGAAAAACATTAGGGGTGTGGAAGGGTGTCTGATGCAGTGAAAAAGCTACATAGACAACTCAAAGGCAACAGTAGAAGCATATCTGAGAACTTGGAGAAAGGCAGGAAACCATCTTCAGTATTCCGCGTTGAAAGGGTAGTCCTTGAGATTTTTGCACCTGGAGGAAATCAAAAAGCAAAGATTATCTCATGCCTGAAAGACATTATATGCAGCTGTAACCACTTCAAAGAACCACCACGGGGGAGAGATGAACCCTATAAAAGCAGAGCAAGTTCCTCTGTTTTCCTTGGTGACACTGTGTTTGCAAACAAAAAGATTTTGAGTGCCTTCTGTAGTTTGGGCTCCAAGCACCTCAGGTGATGTGACCTAGGTGCTTTGCAGACAACTAACTCAGGATTTTGCTGTTTACTGACAGAAGATCTTTTTTTGCAGCCTTCCAACAAAGATTTCCTATTTGGCTCTAGGTTTTCAAGTTTTAAATCCTCCTGTTGCTTCCTGAGTGTTCGTCCACTTTCTCAACTCCTGAACAACATACAGGTTTTGTAACATGCTTAGGGGTCATGGCATAAAGACAAAATACCACAAGCAAAGTTAATCAAGAATTTAAACCTGCATCATGCTCATTTCTCCAATATGAATAAGAAGCTTCCTGTTGCAATTCCAGCTACTAAAAGCTTCTTGGAGACTGAACTGAAAAACGAGGTTTGGTCTATGCTCACCATGTTTTGGTTCATAAAATGAACACTGAAAAATCTTACTCTGGAAAGTTATTTTGAGGATGACCCCTTTGGAAACTGAGTTTGCATATTGTGAATTTAAATTAAGCCTACTATCTATAACTTCATATACTGAACTGTGTGATAACTTGACAGTTTCTTTTCTTTAAGCTGTTACTTACATCATCATTGAACAGGCTCTCCAGTTTCTATTAAAGCTGAGAATAGTTGCCATCTCCTCTTTAGTCAATTCAAAGTCAAACACCTAATAAGAGAAAAAGTTGAAAATGACCTCTTTGACAAATCAGTGCTTGTAAGAAAAAAAAAACAGAACAAACAAACAAAACACACAAACAAACAAAAAAATCACAATATTAAAGAACAAGTCCACAGTGTACAGTGCTTGTTAGAAAAAGTGACTGTTTCATGAAGAGAAAGGAAAGAGTCAGCTCTCTGGATTTCTGAGACACCTCTGGAGGGAGGTGAGCAGGGAGAAGCAAGAATTAAAAAAAAAAAAAAAAAATAATCAAGCTGCAGTCACATGCACCGGTTACTTTAAGAAGTTTGGAGAGCACTGAAGTGTTGCACAATGCCTCCATCTGTGAAAGATGCATCCTTCTGTCCTATTCCAGAGAAACAGCTGCAAGACTTCAATATTCCACTGAATGCAACTACGCGTTCGGAAGCAAAATCCTAATACTGGTTTCAGTCCAAGATCACTGAATCAAAAGCAGCAACATAGCCCTGCTATCCATGAACTATTTTCTTAACAATGCTTGCTCTACAGAAGTCTTTTGTGGTGTGCTGCTGCATTCAGTCCCCAAACAAGCTGTCAGATGACTCATTCACATGACACAGAACAGGAAGCATCACATAATGTGACTGCTCCGATCACCAGGACAGCGTTTCCAAAAGCTTTGTTCACCCCTGCTCTCCAACTGTAATCTTAAATTCCGTCCTCATTAGACAGCAGGTAAACACATGGACAGAAAAAGCCCAGCCCTCCTGTTAAAGTATCAGTTGGGAAGGGTGAGAAAGGATCTGTGTTTGCTCTGCAGGGAGAAGCTGTGCTCTCCCTGAAGGGCAGCACCCAGCTCACTCCTAATCCCTCACCTGGAAGTTCTCCACGATGCGCTGTGGTGTGACAGACTTGGGAATCACAATCACATTTCTCTGGATGTGGAACCGAATGAGAACCTGCAAGAGGCACATCACTGCGTCAGAGAGAGGAGGGTTCTTGTTCTAGGCAAGCAGAACCTGTTCCAGCAGTCATTTGATGTAAACAGTACAATTCAGCAGAATTAACCCATTACTTGGAGCTGCATTTCAGATCATACCTGCATTCTAAGCAGCACCTTCTGAAGTGCAAATAGAGAAGTAGTGGAGCCCCACACTTTCTCCTCTGCCATGCAGTTTAGCAATACTCAGTTCCTTTCCTTCCCACCAAGACTTTTAGTAGGCTATTCAAGTGTTCACTTCTCTGCAACAGGACTTGAGATGGGAAGGCTGAAGCACAGCAACAATTGAAGATGGCTCAACTTTCTTGTGATGGTCAGAGTGCCTTTGCAAGCGTGCACTGAAGGCCTCACAGTAAACACACCTGCATTGCTACTTAACACCACGGGTGACAGGGAAGGAAAAACCACCCTGTCCTTTACATTGTCATTAACTGTCCTTTATGCTGTGCTACAGGAAGTGGTACTCTGGCACCTACTCACCTGTGCTGGGGTTTTGTTGTGCTTGGCTGCAATCTCTTTGATCTTGGGGTCATCCAGAAGGGAAGGATCCTCTGGTTTAGCCCTGCATAAAGGAAAGAAGATGAATGCCAAGAAATCTCCATAGATCCAACCTAGCAGAGATCTGTATCTGAATGAACCATTAATGCTGCACAAGTAGTCTCACTGCTTCAAGCATAATCCACATTAGCTTCCTTCCAAAGCAATCTTACCATGGTCTGTCAGGAGAGCCAAGGGGACTATACGCTGTCACAGAAATCCCTTTGGATTGGCAGTACTTAATCAGCTTCTCCTGGGTAAGGTATGGATGACATTCAACCTGACAACACAGAAGTATAGAGATTGACAGTGACTTAACTGCTTTAACATGTTCCAGGGATTCGTTTTTAATCAAAGGTTAATTCTTGTTTTACCTTGGAGTTTTTAAACAGTTTTATGCAGCCTTTGTTTTCTGTATGCCACCACCCCTTTTCTACTATCTGTAGTTCTCCTTGCAATGAAGGGTTCAAGGACTGTAGAAAAACTCCTTATAACTTTGCTGATGCAGATTATCTCCAACATATACAGGAGAACGGTAAAATCACAGCAACAGGATTACAGACCAGGAAGTATAAAGTTCTCTTTTCATCCTTAATTAAACATAATAAGCCATAATATTTTTTTTTTTTACAGCTACCATATTAACTTCAATGATAGTATTGTTTAATTTGGTTTTGTTTGCTGTTTCAATACTCACCACTGAACACCTCCAGTCTGCAAATGGTCAGAACGGCTACCTGCTACAGATTTTAGACCTTCAACCCACTGTCCATTACAGACTTTTTATAAATGCATGGGTACTTCACATGAATTTCCACAAGAATAACTACACAACAGAACAGATTCCTTAACAGTGGATCTGTGTTCTGACAAGTGAATGCACAGATATGCAGTATGGAACAGAAACTACTCATGTGTCAGGAGGCAGTGAGTGAACATGAATATTCGATACTTTGCATAGAGGGACTTTCAGGATAGTTTCACACCAGGGAGTACTACTTTTCTTTCAGCAGACAACATCAAGAACCGTTTTGATGACGCTGCCATTCGAGACTCCTGCAGCTGCACTCTGAGGGAGGTCCCTAGAAATTTGTGCTGCTGGCAGGTGAAAGGAGAGAGTGCAAAACATAGGATCAGTTTACAGCCCCAAGCACTTTATTTGTGGCTCTAGCTGCTTGGTGTTATCAGAAGCCTGCATGCCTGTTTTCCTTCTGAGACATGCTGGAATATTAAACAGAACGTGTAGCTCAGTTTTTGGGACAGGTTTATTTAGCTTCAGCAGCTCCAGAAAGACAGCTACTCAAGAGTATTCAATAGGCAGAATTTATATGACATAAGTAAGGCAAAGTCATCCTTACTGGAACTCACACTGAAAAACTTCTGAGCTAGTATTACATTTGAACCAGGATGAAAAGCCTATGATGTCCATTTAAACAACCATCTTAAGATATTGCAATCCACACTGTGTGTGTGTAATTTAGAGTCAGATTTCCTTACTGAATTAAGTACCAGTATCATTGTAATGTAATTACTACCTTGCCAAAATAATTTCTCACTACAAATGAAACTAAACACACATCCTGATTGCACTAAAATTAAGAATGGGAATGACATGAAGATAGTAGATTACATGTGAAATATCTGCACAGAGAAAGTGTTTTCAAGGAAGCACTATCACTACTAGGCCAACTGTTAAGTGTTAATAACAGACAAGCTTTCAGGCTTGCAAGCATTTTTTTTTCCAGAAGCAATAAATCATGAAGGACACAGACCAAAGATCTCTTGCTCTGGGCTAAACTTGCTTATAGTAATCAGAGCTTGAGAACATTTACAAGTGGGAGAGATCCAAGGTTAACAACTTACGTGCAAGAGACAAGGGTAATTATTATGCAGTGATAGTATCAATGAAGTGTGGCAGAGGTTGAAAAGTATCATAAAACTTACAGTAATTTTCTAAAAGTGCATTGGGACTGATAATGAAAAGACACATTAGAGAATCATTCCTTTTGCTCATCAGAACATTTCAGTTTTATGTTGAATAGACTTCCAGAGAACACTCCTATTAAGCTTTCTGAAAAAAAGGTGTTAAACCCCCTTTTCAGTACACATGTTCAAGCTGCCACAATAAATTACCCAGTTCTAGCAATGAGGTATCAATAACTGAGACTGCAGTCCTTCAAACACCACAGTAATCAAGGTCAAGACTAGTTAGACCTCACAGGAGTCTATCCTGGGACCTGTCCTCTTTAACAACCTGTGCCATGCTACAGTCGTGTCAAACTTGAAGGCAACACCAAACTGGGGAATGACCAGTCAATACACACGAGGGCATTTCAGAGGGACCCACTCAGGCAGGAAGAACACGCAAATAAAAACCTCAAGGAATTCATTACGGCTGCACATGAAGACCTGCAGCTGGGAAGGAACAGCCCAAAGCCATGCACCTGGGAAATAAAAGCCTCCTGGCAAGAACACAGGCTGGAGCCTGACTGCCTGCAAAGCAAGTATGCTAGAAACAACCTGGGGGCCATATTAGGCTGAGCTGGACATGAGCCAGCAGGGAGCCCTGGCAGCAGGAACACAGACAGTAAATTGTGCAAAGTCATCATCTGTCTCTACTCACACTTGTCAGACTAACTTCATAATACTGTATCCAGTTTTCCCCCCATTCCCAACCCCCCTCAGTAGAAGAAAGACTGACAGACTGCCACGAATTGAGCAGAGGAACACCAGGATGGCTAAGGGCTGGAGAACCTGCCGTCCTGAGGAAGGCTGAGTGAGCTGGGTTTGTTCTGCCTGGAGAAGGGAAGGGCTCCAGGCCTCCTAGCAGCAGCTTTCAGTACCTAAAAGAAGGTCATCCAAAGACAAGCCAAGCTCTTCAGTGCTGTGTGGAGGAAGGCATGAGACACAAGCTGAAACAAGAGAGGTTGACACTGGATATAGGAAAACTCCCACCCTCCACCATACAACCAAGGCAGGGGATCAGGCAGCAGAGCACACTTCCTAGGGAAGCTGTGCATCTCCATCCCTGCCGTTTTTCAAGATGGATAAAGGTCTGGACAACCTGGTCTGATCTCACAGCTGATGCTCCTCTGAGCTGTGAATTAGAGCAGATTATCTCCCAAGGTCTTCTGCTGTCTGAATTTTCCAAGATTTTATTCAAGTGTTGCTTATGTACCTGGACACTTCTACTCTGTGGTCTACCTTGCAACTAGATTTCCTCCTTCCTCCTAACCCTCATTAAGTCTGTGAGGGGTCTATAAAGCATGTTCTTGATCAATTCTCTCAGTCATCAGCAACAGGAACTGGCCTCTCCACAGATGAGTTATGAAGAGGTCATCCAATTCCCTATACATACACCAAGTTTTAAGCTGTGTCAATGAAGTTTTTAGACTTCATCTGAGTTCCCTCTGCTTCAACATCTACAGAAAGCAATTCTGGAGCCGCTCATTGTCAGATTTCCAGGCAGCAGTGCAGAAAATGGACAGAAAAACCACCTTGTACATCCACAAGCAGTTGGAGGGTGGGATTGAAAGAATATGCTGTGTATACTCCATTATCTCTTACTATAACCTTATTTCAAAACAAGATGTTAGTCATTCTTAAAAAAAAACCAAGAAATCACCATACAACAAAAAACACCACCATCCAAACATTTGCTTGCTGTCACTTTGCAGCTTACCTGGTTAGTTGCAGGCTTGTATTTCAGTCCTGGCTTGTTCAAGATTCTTTCAATCTGCTCATGGTTGAAGTTGGAGATTCCAATGGCTTTTACCAGACCAGCATCCACCAGCTCTTCCATTGCCTAACAGAAAGAAACAAGATCAGCCTCTAGCACACAAGGCAGGGCCTGAAGAACACATTCTGCCTGATATGGCTTTGTTTCCTTCATGAGAAGCCTGAAATAAGTGTTCAGATTTTCAGAGTTCAAGTTTGAAGAAAAAATCACCTGGAGCACTCTTGTATTTGTGCCTTGTCTCCTCTGTCACCAATGCTCAAAAGACTCATTCTTTGAGATTGGGGATATTCACAGCAAGTTAGAAGTTGCAAGTAATGAAATTATAGAGAACAAACCACTGTTGTACCAGTGAGCCCTTACAAGTAGATCTAAATACAAGAGACAGTTTAGACTGCTGAAGGTAATGAAAACATGGTAGAGACTGCTAAGACCAGAACACATTATTTTCATGCTGCAGCTAAACTTACCTCCCATGTCTGTAGAATATCTGTGTTGCTGGGGATAACCATGCCTTTGTCATCTGTGGGGAACAGCTCCTCTCCTGCCTGTCAGTGAGGGAGAAAATGCTTGAAACACTCTTTATTTATTATTGGGAGGCTGGGTTAACACCAGCTGAAGAACATACCACAGATTTGTACTGTAGGACAAGTAATACTTATTATTATACTAATTTATTAGATACTAATAGTCACTATCTACGGTCTCCAGTCTTTTTGTTTGTTTTTGCATGGTATTATGGCCTTTTTTTCTTTTTGCTAGCAATCAACCCAGTAAGGACAGGTACTTGTGGTGGACACTGTGCCCCGTGGCTCATCAAAATCAAAATGACAAAACTTAAGTCTCCTCAACTTGTACTACAGAAAGTAGGACTATAGCCAGTTTACAAAAATACACAGTTCGTATCTGGGTGTATTGAAGTGTTTTATTGGAATGCAAAATCAGGACCCACTTAGGACCTGGAATATGTTCAGCTTATACTGGACCAGATCTGCTGACAGGTCTCTTTCACGGGAAGACTCGGTGTTTAACTTGCTGGCACAGAGAATGTTAGAGCAGCCTGTGTCCCAGTTAGGACTACATGCCAAGTATCAACTTCATTCAAAACAGTTATTTTCCACTGATACATTATTACGCAACAACATATTTTCACTGTGATAGTTCTCTCCACATGAAACTCATTTTAAAAATACAGATGCCATGGAGAACAGTTATGCCAGAAGCAAGAAGCATAAAGAAGATTTTGACCAAGTTCTAACTGAAAGACTAACCTTGGACAAATTCAAACTGCAACAGCAGTTCCTTTGCATGCAGTCAGTAAAAGAGTTAGGAAGTAAAAAGTTCAAATTTTTGAAATCCAAGGTCTGTGAAACACTAAGGCTTCTATAGCAAAGGTTAGTTCAACCTGTACTGTCTTAAAAGACTTAGTGATTAAAGACAGAAACAATCTCTTATTATGTGACTCCGTAACATGCAGAGGAAAGAACTTCTGTCAGATAGCAAAGTACAGCACAAAGAAGGAACCACACCATTATCAGCTGAGCATACTTTGGACTCATAAAAGGCAACACAGGCAATAATCAAAAGGAGAGAGATATAACTTCTCCTTGCAGCAGGGAAACCCACCCCTACTTCAAGGTCTACCTCTTCCATGATCAAAAGGGTAGCAGGTGATAGGCAAGCATAAACCTTGGTAAGGTAAGGATCAACAGCCTGGTTCACGTGGCCACAGTAAAGCTGAGCAGCAGAGTAGTGCTGGCACACAGCAGACACGTGATGATCTGTAACAGCTGGAGCAATCACTAGTCTATAAAGCCATATAGCTGTTCTAAACTGCCAATCACAACAGACAAAGCCAAGGGTATTGCTGTTACTGTACCTTCAAACCAAGAGGCCAGTGGATGAGGTAGAGATCCAGGTAATCCAGTTTTAGAGCAGTGAGAGTCTTCTGGCAGGCTCCCTTCACCAAAGACTTCTCATGAAACGTGCACCACAGCTAGAAACAAAACGCCAAGACACACTATAACCTCCTGGGTTAAATCTCTCAGAACCCTTCTGTACTGTTCAGGAGAGTGCCTGTCCTGTTCAGAAAGTGATGTGAAACTGGGTCATCCTACAGCTCTTCAAAGAGGGTTTGCTCTGTGAGCAGGACTGGCCTGTGATACTGGACAATATGTGCTGTGGCAGCACACTGCATAATGTCCTGGTACACAGCAGAAGTAGTCTTGTTTCGTTCATTAAGACTTAAATTAAAAAACACCTACTATAAGGTCAGATACTGGATGAAAAAGGACAGCATAACTTCATGCCAGGAAAAGTTGAAAGCATCACCTACATTTGTGACACATACTCTGCATAATTCTCCATACAGGATGAGGTAAAGTAAGAACCTTGTCTCAGGAATGGTCTAAATGATGTTCTGAATACCGCATCCCAGAGCGGGAAAGTAAAGAACTCGGAGGTTACTTAGGAAAAAAAAAAAAAAAAGGTGTCTCCTGGTATCCTATATCACCAGATCCATACCTTACTGACGACAAAGAGGTCCTCTCGTTTCACAACACCTTCTTTGATTTTTTTCTGGATCCCTTCCCCAACTTCGTTTTCATTTTGGTACACATAGGCACAGTCCAAGTGACGGTATCCAGCGTCGATAGCAGCCATCACCGCAGCTGTTACTTTCCCCGGTTCGGACTGAAAAAAAAAAAAGTGACGGCACAAAAAAAAAAACCAAAACAAAACCAAACTCCAGTCAACGTATTACCGAAAGGCTTTCTCACAGCAAGATAAAATTACGAAAGCCGCCCCATCCAAAGCAACCTCCGATTAAAATGAAGCAAAGCAGGGAGCCCTGGCGGCCCGGCCGGGGTCACGACAGCGCCCGCAAGGTCCGGGCCGCGCTCCGGCCGCGCTCCTTTCCCTCCCATCGCCCCCCACCCACCCCCGCCGCCGGCAAAGGAGAGCCCCGGTACCTTCCATGTGCCCAGCCCCAGAATGGGCATCTTGGCCCCGGTATTGAGCTGCACAGAGGTGGCCATGGCCGCGCCGACAACACTACGCCACCCCCGCGCGTTCAAACGCGATTAATATGGGCCGGCCCGGCCCGCCCCGCCCCGGCGCGGCCCTGTCGGGGCGGGGCCGGAACCGAGCCCGGGGGCGCAGGGACGGGGCGGTGGCGGAGGAGGAGGGGGGATGTGAGGGGGGATATGTGTGCGGGCCGCCGCACCGCATCACCTCGGTCCTTCGGAGTCACATCCCCGGGATGGGGATGATAGAGGGGACACGACATAAGAGCTGTCGCCCTAAGAGGTGTTAGCGGGCTGTGTGCCTCAGCAAAAGGAAGGGCTAAGCCCTTAGCTGCCGCAGGGATGGTGGTCCCCCTTATCGATGTTTTATGGCCCTGTGTGCTGATAACAGCGAAATGACAGGAGAAAACTCGGATTTATCTGGCTTGTGAGAGCCAGGAGAACCTGTTCTTTGCTCCAAGTGGGACAAATGCAGCTTCCAGTGTGAACTGTGGCTTAGCAGTGTAGAATCATAGAATCAGCTGGGTTGGAAGGGACCTCAGAGATCATCAAGTCCAACCCTTGATCCACAAGATTTAGCCAGCCTGCTAAATCTTATCTACTGTGTCCTTGATAACATGGGCAACTGTTTCTTTACACTGAGCTGGCAAGGAGGAACTGTGCAGGGGAGGAGGGATTTTGTTGCCTTTTTGGGTTTTTCATTTTGGTTTTTTTTTTCTTTGTTTGTTTATGCACGTGTGAGATGTTGAACTGAAACAGGATGTGTAGTATCACGAGTTTTCAGTTTGTTTTTCTGACTTTGCATTTAGTTACTGTAATTTCACCACAATTTGTGACTTTGGAGACACAGCAGTATTTTGCATCTGAGAACGGGACCCAAAATAATGGAAGTGGGTATGTCCTTGTGGAGGTAGTTTTTACCAGAGACCCAGTGGCCTGCAGAAAAAGCACAAAGTAGGGAGGTGACAGAGTTGCAAGGTGCAATCAATCTCTACTCCTGAGGGAGAAAGAGAGCTGTGAGGGTCTGCAGCTTCAGAGGTACCAACATACACAGGCATAGCTTAAACCAGGGTTTGGAGGTGAGAGCATGTGGGTTTCAAGCTTGAATCCCTGGGAAATGGAGTCTTTAAATGGGAGGTTTATTTTGCTCAATGGGGGGCTCCAGTTCAATCTCCAGGTGCCAGGAGGCAGATCTGAGGGGCTTGGCCAGCCCTGACCGTAGAAGACCTCAGCCTGTTTTTTACTCTGAACTCAAATCAATCTAGGAGCATATCTTGGTGGATCTCCCATCTTCTCAGAGCTGATGAGGCTTTTTGTCTTCACACTAGTATTTGTTCTTTAATCCCACCTGCTTAAATAATAAGCCCTGACCGTAGGCAAGGATGAGCAAGTGCTCCTACTATCCACCAGTGGTGGTTACTGTGTGGAAAGGGTGGGTTTATCCCCTCAGGGGAAACCTGGACAGGAGGAAACCATGAACTGCCCCAGGCTGGTCAGAACCAGTTCTGGATGACTATGAAGCCGGTGCTGCCATCTGGTGTGACTGAGCTCCAGCAGATGGGAAGCACCTGTGTGTGTGCATCCCCAGTCCCCCTGGCAGGTGAGAAGGAGGGCAGCACCTCACCCCAAAGGGGCCAAGTTGCTGAGGGGCCTGCAGGCTGGGTCACCCCTGCCAGGCAGGGCAGCAGCAGCCCTGGGGCCAGCAGCCCACCCACCCAGGAGCTCTAGGACACAGGAGTGATGAAAGGAAGCATCAAGCACCCAGCATCACCCTCCGAGCCACCCTTGCTTTCAGGGAGGGATTGGGATGGCCTGGATGTAATCTATGGTGAAAACAAGGGAAGCAGAGAGGAGGACAGGGTTTGGTGTTTGGCTTAAGTAGAGGCTGGAGAAGGGGGAGAAAGGCATTTACTGATTTGGTCTTCTGTGTTCTTCCCTCCCCACAGTACCTGAATCGGTGAAATAAAGATTTGTTAATTGGCAATAAATTATCTTAGATTGCCTTGAGATGAGGTGATGAGGTTGTTTTGCCTGGGACAGTAGCTGTTGGAGATTGTGTGTGATACCCTGACATGGCCCAAAACTGGAGTAATGAGGACTATGGAAGGAGCCATGATCCTGATCCTGGCAATACATGCTGGGGGAAGTGGCACAGTCAGCATATGTCCAGGAGTGAGTGCAGACAGTATGCAAACATCTGAAGAAAGGAGGGACCTTGGGGGGACCATTGCTGAGTGGGAAGGTCACTGGGAAGAGATAGACAGATGCTTCCTTTACACCTGGGCCCCAGTGGCCTGATGTAGTGCTGTAGGATCCACATGTAGGATCCAGAAGCGCTAGCTGGGGATCTGCAGAGGGTTTGGCTATGAAACATGGGTTAGAGAAGTGTCCTGCTGTGTTGGGACTGTGTGCTGGGGCTTGCCATGTGCTGCAAATGAGGCTTCAGAGAGACCAGGACTGCTGGGGAAGGGGTGGCTTTGTGATGTATATTACATTCATGTGGGTGAGGTGTTAACTACTGGTCTGCAGGGACAAAGGATGGAGTTTATAATGAATACACGTTAAGATTGTGACGATTTTAAAGGTGGAGTTTGTATAAGGGTGAAAGCAATTCTTAATATATCTTTCAATTAAAGTGAAGGGTAGAATGTAAAGAACATAAATTGCAGAGGGTATAAGGGGGTGGCAGTGATGACCTGAGTGCAGACCATGAACTACTCAGTGCCAGCCAGGAGCAATTCCAGCTACCACTGAAACTGATATAAACACCCTGTCTCATGCCAGAATTTAAGCCCACAGTGCTGTGACTCAGGAATGCTGCTGGAGACATGGGTGCACTCTTTGAAGGAGGTCCATGCTGAAAGGGCTTACTTCTGAGAGGATGGCAGCTGGTGGATGATTCATGCTTGAACAAGGAAACCCCTGAATTCACTATGGCCACTGGGTAACTCATGCTGGAGAAGTAATGCACTGAAAACACAGTGGTCTAAACCCTTGGCTCTCCCTGCATCATAAAAAGCATTGTACCCTTATTGTTCAATAAAAATGTGTATTTGATCTCAGTAGAGCTCTCTCACCTCAGCCTGGGGATTGCTAAGGGGTTTAGGGGTTGCTTCATTTAGGAAGCTGCAAAACAAAGGTTTTTGGATTGCATTTTCAGGAATTCAAAGTGGAACTTTTGGAAAGAAGGTCTTAAGGTGTTTGTTTTCCCCTGAAACCCAAGTGCAACATCTAAGATGATGCATTTGTCTACCTGCCCAGTAGTAGGAAACAGAAAGGTGACACAGCCACAAAATCAAATACCTCCTCATCTCACCTGGTGGTGTTAAAGGAGCCTTGATTGTTTTAATGTCTTGAATTTGAGCGTCAGGTAGAAAGGAGATTTGGGGGGATCAATTCCTTGAGACCTACTCTCCATGTGTCCCCTGTGCCAGACAGGCTCCACAGTGGGTATCCATGCATGTAGAGGTGTGTGGGCAGCTCAGGTGCTCGGCTCTGCTATCACTGGGTTGCTGGGACGGGTGTCCCTGCACCAGGCTGGGATGTACCAGGGGAAGAGAAGGGGTTGGTGGGCATAGGACTATAGGGGTGAGCAAACCCCTGATGCTGCAGTGCTGTGGGAGGGCTTGGGGCCCCCAGCTGCAGTCCTGGGGCTGTGGGGCCAGGGCAGCAGTGGGATGGGGTGACTGGGCTGAAGGGAGCTGCCAAAGGAGATGGATGGAGCTAGATGGGCCATCATCCCCGAGCTAGGTACCCTGGGCTCACAGCAGTAGATGCTGCCAGGGAAACTGGCCCCTGAGGCTGGCAGGGCCAGTGGGGAGGGAGGCCAGCAATTTGGGCTCTGCACCGAGGGGCTGAGCCTCCCTTGCCAGCAGCCCCCGGGGTTGTGTGTGACAGCTGAAATGTCTCCAGCACCGCCGGGGCTGTGGCCGGCGGGGAGGGGACAAGGCGGGTCGCTGAGGGCTGGCTGCCCTCTGGTGCCCGCTGGAGAATGTGCTGAGGGGCTGTGCTGTCCCAGGGAAAATCCACACATTCGGGAGAAAACCTGAGGAAAAATACTGCCCACTGCGCACCTGTGTGTTTTCTGCTTATGGATTTTTTTTTTTTAAAGGTAGTAAAACCCCTTTTCTCAGTTAGTTCTGGAGTGATAAAACTTCTGGTTATCTCATTTATCCTGAGGAAATGAATCTTTAGTTCACATTTCTCAGATTTTATTCCAATGCTCACAACTGCTGACTATTCTCCTTAGCCAGATAAAGCAAGATAAAGTATAAATGTGAAGGTGTAGTTCAAAATCTCTCCCTGTTTTCTCCTTAATAAGTCCTCATTTTGAAAGAAAATTATTACAGCCCACATTTAATTATTTTAAAACAATTTTACTGTATCTTTCTTTCAAAGAGAACAAACAAAATATAATCACTGAATACATATGCTGTGACTTCATTGCTGCAGGAGGAGAGATGCAATAAAAAAGCTAGATAAACTGATAGGAAGAATATCAAACCAAGCTCTGAAGGAGGGCAGGATATAACCATCTTCAGTATTCTGCATTGAATGGGTAGTCCTTGTGAGTTTTGGCCCTGAAGGGAATAAAAGACTTCATTTTAGCCATAATTTTTTTTCAATCTATCAAGCTCTAGTAGTGCTTAGAGAAGCCACCGAGGCGGGATCTGAACTTTATAACTGTAGAATGATTTTTCTTCCCAGATTTGTTTTCCTGTATAGTGTGTAGATTTTGTACATTTGGAGCATCCAAATCACTTCATCATTCAGGCTCTTGACCTTCTAGGCAATATTTAGATGTAAAACCTCTGTATATATAGTATTCATTATTTAAGCTTTGGGAAAAAAAACCCAAATACTAAATGCTACCACTTACATGCTCATTGTATAGACTCTCCAGTTTCTGTTAAAGCTGAAAATAGTTGCCATCTCCTCTTTAGTCAATTTGAAGTCAAATACCTAACAAGAGAAACAGCTGGAAATCACTTCTCTGAACAAACCAGAGACTGTAAGCAAAATCTACAGAATTAAAGAACAAATCTAAAAGGGAGACAAGCTGGTTAGCCGAAATTACTGTTTCATGGAAGAGAAAAAGGCATCTCTCTGTATTAGTAAGAATGCATTAGCAGAAGAAATAAAAAAAATATATCCAAAGTTACAATTACACATACCAGCTGTTGCAGGACACTTGGAAAGCACTTGCATGTGCCACTTGTGCATCTTTCTGTCCTAATCCAAAGGAACAGCTACAAGACTATCAATCTATCTATTTTGAAACCCTGATGACCAGTTTCAGTCAATTAACAAAGGAGCAACACAGTTTATGGACACCAGGACTATTTTCTTAATGCAAAGCCTTTTGTAGTGTGCTACTGCACTCAAGTGCCAATCAAGCACCATGTGCCAATTCATCTGCAGAACAGGAGACACCATGTAAAGTGACTGCTAAAATTACCAGCATACTGTTACCCAAACTTGGTTCATTCCTGCTTTTCAACTGTAGCCTTAAATGTAGCCCTCAGTACAGTGTGTAGGTACCCAGAGAAAAACTCATCCTCTTGTCCGAGGAGAAGCTGGGAAGGGTGATGTAAAGTAAGATATGCAGGTATTCCCAGAAATGCCAGGGCAGTGGAAAGAATTCAAAAGTTTATTTAGAAGGCCAGAACACAAGAAATGTACAAATTCCTGACAGTGCTATTTAAGGACCGGGCTCTAGGGAGGAAAAGGCAAGTTCCCACCCTCTCCAGGGCCTTTAGTATCGTCTCTGTTTCTCCCCCGCCTTCCCAAGGCCTCTGTGCATGTCTGTTAGGGCTATCTCTCTCTGGCATAGAAGAGAAATAATATAGCTCTCTTTGCAATCCCCTCTGGGCTGCAGAAGGGGAAAAAAAACATCTAACCCTCTTGAAGGCACTTTGCAGGCTTCCTAAGCGAAAATGAGTTTCTAGCTTTCCCATTACAAATTCTTCCGGAAGCACAACTATTCCTACAGGTGAGAGAGGATCTGTGTTTGCTCCGCAGGGAGAAGCTGTGCTGTTCCTGAAGGGCAGCACCCAGCTCACTCCTAATGCCTCACCTGGAAGTTCTCCAAGATGCGCTGTGGTGTGACAGACTTGGGAATCACAATCACATTTCTCTGGATCTGGAAGCGAAGGAGAACCTGCAAGAAGAGAATCAGAAAGAGGATGGTTCTTGCTCTGGAGGAAGCAGAGCCTGTTCCAACAGTCATATTCCCTAAGCTCTTCTGCAGAGCTGCATTTCAAATCATTCCTATCCCTGCAATCCAGGTAGCACTGCCTGGAGAGCAAAGAGGGGAAGTGGTGGAGGCCCCCATGGAAGACCACCTTTCCTATTCAGTTTATAGGCAAACAAGTCTTTTCTTACCCATCCAAACTTCTATCAAGATTTTATTCTCTGTAACAGAGGACTTGAGATGAAGACTGAAACATTACAGCATCGGAAGATGGGTCAAGAAAATGTTTCTTGTTTGCAAGTGTCAGAGGACACTTGCACTGCAGGTCACACAGTAAACAGACTGTACTGCTACCTAACACCACAAGTGACAGGGAAGGAAATGCCACCTTGTCCTGTGTTACAGGAATGGATAACCACTGTCTGGAATCTGTGTACCTGTGCTGTGGATTTCTTGTGCTTGGCTGCAATTTCTTTGATCTTGGGGTCATCCAGGAGGGAAGGATCCTCTGGCTTAGCCCTGTGCAGTGGAAAGATATACTTAGTGTCTCAGTGCTTCAAGCATAACCCACACCAGTTCCCTTGCAGAGCAGTCTTACCATGGTCTGTCAGGAGAGCCAAGGGGACTGTATGCTGTCACAGCAATCCCTTTGGATTGACAGTAGTGTACCAGCTTCTCCTGGGTAAGGTATGGATTACATTCAATCTACCAACAGAAGAGCATAGAGATTGATAGCAGTACAACTGCTGTAACTCACTCCAGGGATTATCTCCTAATGCACTTAAAGGTTGGTATTTGTCCTCATGTGCTCGTCTTTGCAAGGTATTATTCAGTCTTAGTTTTCTACAGCACCTATTTTTACAGTGAGGTTTCTTGTATATCTGGGTTATTGCTCAGGAGAAAAAGCATTCCATAAGGCTTATCCCTGAGTTCTTTGGCCCCGAGAAGGCACATTCTGAGATGCTTCTTGGATTTCCAAGCAGTAGTTGAGCAAATATTGAGAACCCTGATGCCTTGTATGTTCGACTGTAATGTGGACTGGGATTAGAAGGACATGCAGCATCTGCTTTGTAACCACTCCTTATGTGTTCTAGTCATAAAAATCCCTTTCTTGCGAGTTTGTGTGAATGTGTTACATAGATACAGTAGTTTGGGACAGAAATGCATTTTTCCCTTTCAGCATGCTCTTTTTCTGTAACTACATGCTGAGAAAGGCTCTGGAGACTGAGTGAATTTAGCACTCTACGTGAACTTGCAAGAACTAATGGATTCAGAACTGCAAGAGGTGTCTGAGTCTGTGTAATATTCCTGGGAGAGATAAGTATCTACAGCAGGTTCTGTAGCATAGAAGAAGGCAGTAGCTTTGTGTGCAAAGACTAGGTAATTTTTTTGATATGTGTATATATACACACTTTATGTTTTATTATATATAAATAAAAATATCTTCAGGGCAGATATCATGAAGCCACTGCTTCTGCACAACAGTTAAGACTGACCACTCTTTTCCAACTGGGTGACTGAATGAACTGTGCATGCCTGCATGAGAAGAAACGTGTGTTGTTTGAGCAATTATCTGCTATTAATAAGAGATGGGTGCCATCACTAATAAGAGAACAAGTATTGTATTTTAAGAAGTTCTTGTTGTAATTTGTGTACCACAACTTCATTCCCTATCTGGACACAGGAGATCTACAACATCTTTACATATACCCAGAAGTAATCAGAGGGTGTTATTGTGCTATTTTCTTCTGTAATCAGATCCTTATAATGCCTGAAAAAACTAGTCACCTGAAGTCTCCTTGCAGCTTACCTGGACATTTGCAGGCTTGTGCCTCAGTCCTGGCTTGTTCAGGATTCTTTCAATCTGCTCATGGTTAAAGTTGGAGACTCCAATGGCTTTTACCAGACCACAGTCCACCAGCTCTTCCATGGCCTGATACAAAGAGGAGCAAAGTCAACACCCAGTATGCAAGACAAGGCCTGAAGACATTATTCTTGGTTTGTCTTTGTTTCCCTTCATGGGAAGGGAAAGACAACTATTTGGAGTTGCAAAGTTTGTCTCTTGGGGGAAAGTGCTCACTGGTGTATTTGTGCCATGTCTTCCACCTCACCCAAACCCAAGGGCTCCTTCTTGAGATGGCAGAAATTCACATAATGATAAGTTACTTAATAATGATAAACAATAATGTGTTGAGTGAGCACCAGGGGGCTGTACTGCAGCTGTGGACAAAATCACAAACTAACTTATTTCAGCAAAGTGTATTTGAGCAGTTTAAGAATGGTAGTAAAGACAGTTCTGTTTCTGTCATGGTCAAGCAATCTGGTCTGCAGCTCTGCTGAAGATTATCAGCTTCACTAAGCATGTATGTTTTAAAAAAACAACACTGTATACAGTCTGATAAATGCATAAGAACTTTGTGAGTGCTAAAGGTAATGAAAGCATGGAAAAGACTGCCAATGACAGAAAACATGTTTCTCCCACTGTGACTGAACTTACCTCCCATGTATCTAGAAAATCTGCATTGCTGGGTATAGACATGCCTTTGTCATCTTTGGGGAACAGCTCCTCTCCTGCCTGTCAGTGAGAGAGAAAATGCTTGAAACACTCATTATTGGGAAGTTAATAGCAAGACAACTGAAGACAACATTAGCTTTAACTACTAGTAGAGAAAATACTAATATTTGTCTACATAGTTCATGCAGGTTTATGGTCTTTTGCCAGCAAGCATTCCTAGTAGGAGGGACAGGATGAAGTAAGTCGTGACTCACTAAAACACACACAGATAAACAAATCACACCACTGTGTGGAACAAAGTGGAACAAACAAGCTTCCTGTACTCCTCTATCATGCCTTTAAGAGAGAACTGTTGTTTTGAAGGACCTGTTAAGCTCCCAGAAACATTTAAGTCAGGTTTAGGGTGAGCCACATCTCCTGAAAAACATATTATGTAAACACACAGGTCTCTCATGAGGGGACCCTCAGTTTAAATTAGTGGCACTCGGAAAATCAGAAAATCCCAGGTGTACAAACTCAGAAATAAATTCCCGTATCTCCATATTGCTCCACGTCTAGTGTTGTGCAAATGTCAGAGTATTATGCCATGACACTTTTACACAAGGTCTTTGTTCAAATAAAACCTACCATGACATCTTGCAAAGTATGACAAACAGTTGACACGGTCAAAAGCAACAGACAGGATGGAGGCCTTAACCTTTTTGTAGCAGAAAGGAAAAGCCAAGGCTAGACATGGACTGAGACATGAAGTATGAGATGTACTTTATGTAATTCTGACACAGACGTCAAAAAAATCTCACCTTTTGAAATTCAAGGTCTGTGGAACAACTTAAAGACTCCTACAGCAAAGGTCAGCTCAATCTGTACTATATTAAGGACTCAGTGATTAAAGAAAGAAATGGAAGACAGAAGAAGTCTCTTGTTCTGTGATTCTGTAACATGCAGAGGAAACAATTTCTGTCAGGTAGCAAATTACAACCTTCCTTCCCACAAAGCAGGGAAGGATGATTTAGCCAAAAGTAAAGCAGCACAACTCAAGCTTGCAGCTGGGAGGCCTGATCTTAGTGCTAGATCTGCCTGTCCATTATCAAAAGGGCAGAGGACACTGTGCAAGCCTCACTCTCAGGGGCAGAGATCAGGAGCACAGCTGACGTGGCCAGAGTAAAGCTGAATGGGCAGCACTGTCACAGTGCTGGTACACACCAGACACACGCTCTTTCTGGAGCTGCAAGTGCTCCTGGCAGTGTTGAGGAGCTCTCCCAGGAAACAAAGCCAAGGACATTGCTGTTACTGTACCTTCAACCCAGTAGGCCAGTGCATGAGGTAGAGATCCAGGTAGTTCAGTTTCAGGTCAGCAAGAGTCTTCTGGCAGGCTCCCTTCACCAGAGGCTTCTCATGAAATGTGGACCACAGCTAGGGGCAAAAAACAAGGCACACTGTGACCTCCTGGGTTAAATCTCTCAGAATCCTTCTGTACTGTTCTAGCAAGAACCTGTTTCCTTTGGAAGGTGATGTGGAATTAGGCCACCCTGTTTCTTTTCAGATGGGGTTTGCTCTGTAAGCAGGACTGGGCAATGGCCACTGATACGAAGGACAATATGTGCTGTGGTGGCATACGTGATCAAAAAGGGTTGTAAACTAAAAACTGACCCTGTTCCATTAGTCAAGATATGCAAAAGCCATTTATTACAGGTAGATATGGGTTAAAGAGCTCTTTTTAAATTAATAGTTTCAGTGGTGAGCCAAATCCAGAATTTTCAGCAGAAGCGAGTTAAAACCAGGGTACTTTCTGGGACCATTTAAGCTTAACACATCCTTTGAACAATCCCATGAAAATGGAGAATGTGAAGCGTATCTTAGATAACTCTATACAAAATACAGTGACAAGAAGCAGCTTTCATCAGTATTGACCTGAACTATGTCCTGAATTACTCCACTCTATAGCATACAACCTTTTCCCCTGCTCTGAATTTCCCTCTACACAAAGCAGACTTTCCCCTGGACCCTAGGTCACTATATCCTTACCTTACTGACGACAAAGAGATCTTCTCTTTTCACAACACCTTCCTTGATTTTCTGCTGGATCCCTTCCCCAATTTCACTCTCATTTTGGTACACATAGGCACAGTCAAAGTGGCGGTACCCGGCATCGATGGCAGCCATCACTGCAGCTTTTACTTGCCCAGCTGCAGACTGAAAACAGAAGGTTAAGATCCCAAATCAAAGCATACAGGCCATTTCCTAGTTATTTCATCATCATCATCATCATCATCATCATCATCATCATCATGGCTGGGCTTCGCAAATGAAGATTTGGGGAGGGCTCCACCCACGTTTGTTACAAGCACGCTGGTGGCTAAAAAGGCCAATATGAGATAGACACGTCCGATTGCAAAAGGCACAGCAGAAAGACTCCTTAGGTGGTATATTCTGCAAGACACAATTCTTTCTGCATTGTCTTTTCTCCTCGAGAGTGATCCTGTGTGCTTTCTCAAAAGCATCAGCCACGTTATAGATGGTGTGTCTCCAGGTCTCCCAGTTGGAGGCCAGAGTAGACCAGTTATGTTGATCAATATGGCCAAGACTGAGATGTTGTTTCAGGGAGTCCTTGTATCTTCTCTTCAGGGCTCCTCTCATGGGGTAGCCGGTGGCAAGTTCACCATAAAGCAGGATCTTAGGGAGGCAGTGGTTAGTCCTTCATCCTTGAGATGTGTCCTGCCCATCGCAGCTGTGTTCTCAGCAACGTGGCCTCAATACTTGTGACTGCTGCTTGCTCTAGAACAGATGTATTGGTCACATAATCTGACCAGTGGATGTTTAGGATTGTACAGAGGCAGCATTGATAGAAGCGTTCTGGGAGATGCAGGTGGTGGCGATAGATGACCCATGATTTGGATCCATATAAAAGAGCAGACAGCACTATGGCTTTGTAAACACTGATCTTTGTACTTTTCTTCAACTGTTTATTTCGCCAAACTCTTTTATGAAGCTTTCTGAAGGCACTATATGCCTTTGCTAACCTGTTGTCTACACCTTAGTCATCCACATCACTGTTGAGTATTGTACCATTCTCTAGCCCAGCTCCTGCTGGGGCACATCCCACCTGTAATTTGAAGCTGCTTCTTTCAGAGACAGAAGAGATGTGCATTTGTGTGTTTCTATATCCTGACAAGGGTAAGAGCTGTGCACAAAGAAATGTTGGCATATCTTTTTCATACAGATTTAGCAATGTTTGTTTTCAGGCATTGTATGGTTCACTGATTTTGTAGTCATTGTAACAGCAGTGCAAACTGCTTTGTCAGAACTTGCTTGAGACGCATGAATGGTCTTCTAAAGCCGTATCTTATTAACAGATGATTCCCAGTGACCTCGCCCAGGATTAAAGTTACTCAGCACTGAAGCAGCAGACAATCCGAGTGCCCCACTGCAGCGGCACGGAAGCCCTGGCTGCGGGAAGGGCTGGGGAGCAGCCGGGAGAGGGGCCCCGAAGGCCACAGCCGCGGGAGCCTGGCTGGGACGGGAGAGGATGGGATCCGCGCATCCCTGGGGAGGGGGTTGCTGGGTATGTGAGGGAGGGAGGGAGCCGACTCTCCCGGGCCAGGGAGACCCAAGAGTCAACTCTCTCCCATGGCAGGAGGGGGACGACAAGGACGGAGGGCACGCTGGGGAAAACAGCTTCAAAAGCAGCGTGGGGCTCTGCCTGCGGGGACGACCAGAGCCAGAGAGCATCCTTGGCGGTATCCCGGGCAGGATGCTGGGGACACCGACAGCGCTGCGCTCCGGCCCGGGCTGTCGGTGGGGACGGGTCACCGAGCCAAACCGAGCCGTGGTGTCCGAGCTTCATCCCCAATTCAGAGCGCTCCGGACCGCCGCGCAGGAGATCGCACCGGGCGCAGTCCCAGCCCCGCTGAGAGCAAGGGACCCTTACCTTCCATGTGCCCAGCCCCATGAGGGGCATCTTGGCCCCGGTGTTGAGCTGCACGCAGGTCGCCATAGCTCCAGCTGGGAATGCTGCTCGGCACTATCGCCCGCCGAGCCCTGTAATGACGGCTGGGTCGCGCCCGCCCCGTCCCGGGACCTGCCCACACGGGACAGCCACCGAGCTGGGGCGGGTCAGTGCCGCGTCTCCCCGAGTCCTCGGAGCTGCTCTCTCCGCGGATGTGGGCTGTGAGCCTCGGGACAAGGAGGGGCTCTGAGCCCACCGGCTGGAGCAGCGTGTCCCCGCGGCAGAGATGGTGGTCCAGGCTCTTGCAGAGCTCCTGTAGTGTCTGTGTGAATCTGGAGCTTTCAGCCCTCAGTGCCCCTCGGAAGGTGGGATGATGCTTGTGGTAACAGGAGAGGAAAAGTGAGCTCCTTTGTAGGAGTAAATTAGAAAGCAGTGAAATTTAAAGAAGAATGTTATTTTTAGTGTTGGGAGAGGTTTCTTGCGATGTTTTTTTTTAAGAATAGAAGAAGATGTTATGTTAAGGCCACCTAAGAAACTTTGCTGATTGCTCCTGCTTGGTGAATTTATTCAGGTGCAAGCATTGTTTGGACTATAATGGTGCATTTTTCTCTGTGTGCCTTTCCCACAGCTGATGTCCAGCTGCTTTGTAGCTTTGTACTGTTTTTTTTGTCAGCAGCATCAGCCGTTCTCAGCAGGATGTGATGTTTCAGTTACATCACAAAATAGTTATATAATGCAGTGTTTGCCTGTTTTTTTTCTTTCTGGATTCCTTCTCTGTAAATTTGCTCTGAGCATGCTCAGACTCATGGGGTTTGGTTCAGGGGTCGATGAAATCAATGGAAAGATTGTGATACTAGGAGTGCTGACGACAGTATTAAAAGAAAGCTGTTTGCATGGGAGGCCTGCTGCCATCCTAGTCTAGGGGGTTTCACATTTCCTTTTTTCCTTCCTACTGTCCCTCCCTCAGTTCAGAAAAATGGACACTGTCCATCTGCAGAGCTGTAGGGAAGTTCTCTGTGCCAGTCATGGCATTGTGTCTGGTGAGCATTCCTGGTAAGCATTGCTGATGGTGGGCAAAGGACTGGAACTAAGGTTATCAGAGGGGCAGAGCAGCTGCACAGAGTGCATACTGTTGGGGAGGTGGACTTAGTAGTGTTAGCTGGGCTCAGAGATCAGTTTTCCATGCCTGACCTCTATCTTGACCTTAATTATTAGCAGAAGTCACGTGGAGACTTGTCCTGACAAAGATTGTTGCCCTTCACAGAAGGTACCCTATTTTAAAACATAATTTTGCTGAGGACTAGTAAGGTTTATGCAAAAAGCACTTCACAATTCTTTTTTTTCAAAATAAAACGTTGAGTCATGCCTGTGATTTGGTTTTTCAAGGCAGATGAAGTACCAAATTGCCTCTGCTCTCCTATTTCCTGGGTGCTCAAGCCAGTGGTGTTCTGCTTTGACTCCAGATGTAGAAGGTCTCAGTGTAGGAATCACAAGAATCTATCAGATTTTTGTGTTGCTTCTGTGAAGGTGGTGCTTAATTTTCCCCAATGGTTTCCTGAATGAGAGATGTCTCTGTCTTTTAAGAGAGGATTTGGGGCAGAAGGTTTGCATTTTGCTTTGTTGTTTGTGCCTGTTGGTGTGAGTCTTTGCCCAGATCATGCCAAGACACAGGATCTGTCAGTTGTTTCTCTATCCTGAAGGTGTGTCTGGGGTTGTCAGATGATGGCAGGGCCTTTGGGAAAGAAGTATCACTTTTGTCAGTGGATGACAACCTGAAATGCCATACTATCAAAACACTTCCTAGCTATCCTAGCACTCCCCAGCAAGGCTCACCTGCATCTTCCACCGGAAGGGATAGGCTTTGTCAGAGGAAAGCTTTATTCATTCACATAGTTACAGTTAACAGAGACCTGTCCCAGTTACTGTGCCAGTCAGTCAGCACAGAATAGCCTGTGGAGAGAAGGTAACACTCCACTGTCACATTCCAGTTCCACCATGGGCCCCCTGCTTTTATGCATCATGACACCCGTTAAACAGTCTCCCCTCTCTCCCCAGTCTCTGCTACTCTGGGTTTTTAATAGCCAGATATCAGCACAGGATACCAACCAAATCAGTCCACAGTGATACCACTGTACAGTTTTCCAGCAGTTTCAGGTGTTGGTCTCCTATTGCTTGTTGATCCACAGTCCACTAAGGCTTGTTTGTAAGTAAATTGTCTTACTCAACTGTTCTTGTCAGCACTGCTCTATCAATCACAGCTTATTATACCAAGTTATTCAACTTTTGATCAGGACAAGATCTTCATGCTCTTGTGACATCATTTAAAATTGAATAGGGATTATTGCTGGGTTAAGAACTGGCTGATGGCTGGGCCCACAGAGTGGTGGGGAACGGGGCTGCATCCAGTTGGCGGCCAGTCACAAGTGGTGTCCCCAGGGATCAGTGTTGGGCCCAGTCCTGTTTAACATCTTTACTGATGATCTGGATGAGGGGATTGAGTCTACCATTAGCAAATTTGCAGATGACACCAAGTGGAGTGGCAATCTGCAAGAAAGCAGGAGGGCTCTGCAAAGAGACCTAGACAGGCTGGATAGATGGGGCTGAATCCAATGGTATGGGGTTCAACAAGGCTGGAGAGCAGCCAGGCAGGAAGGGACTGGGGGTTCTGATTGACAGGAAGCTGAACATGAGCCAGCAGTGTGCCCAGGTGGCCAAGAAGGTCAATGGCATCCTGGCCTGTGTCAGGAATAGCGTGGCCAGCAGGACCAGGGAAGTGATTCTGCCCTTGTACTCAGCCCTAGTTAGGCCGCACCTTGAGTGCTGTGCTAATTCTGGGCTCATCAATTGAAGAAAGATATTGAGGTGCTGGAGCATGTCCAAAAGGCAATGAAGCTGGTGAAGAGTCTGGAGCACAAGTCCTATGAGGAGAGGCTGAGGGAGCTGGGGCTGTTCAGCCTGGAGAAGAGGAGGCTCAGGAGAGACCTCCTCACTCTCTACAACTCCCTGACAGGAGGTTGTAGCCAGGTGGGGGTTGGTCTCCTCTCCCAGGCAACCAGCAGTGGACAAGAGGGTGCAGTCTTAAGCTGTGCCAGAGGAGGTTTAGGTTAGACATTAGAAAGAAGTTCTTTACAGAGAGAGTGATCAAACATTGAAATGGGCTGCCCAGGGAGGTGGTAGAGTTACCGTCCTTGGACGATTCAGAGACTGGATGTGGCACTTAGTGCCATGGTCTAGTAGACAAGGTGGTGTTGGGTCAAAGGTTGGACACAATGATCTCAGAGGTCTTTTGCAACCTGGTTGATTCTGTAATTATTTCCAATGACATTGTTAATGCAAGTTGCTTGGTTTGTTAATTTTCACATTAGAGTAGAACTTCCAAACCAGCAGTAATCTAAACATTTTTATTTTGGTTAAGAATGAAATTGAACACTAATCTCTGTCCAGTTTCAGCCTGTAAAAAATTACAACTGAATTAAAGCCCAGTATGAGTTGGTATGCATCTGTAGGTCTGGACGCTTCTCCCATTTATTCTTCTTTCACAGAAAGCTTTGAACTGTGCTCTAGAAGTAAAATTATTTGTTGTCTTTTATCTTCAGGCAGTGATTATGTAGTTCATTCTTTCAGGATGGATCTTTCTTCTGTGTTCACATATCTTTAACCCTGCAGCCTTAAGTGGTGTTGATGCAAGACAGAAGACAAAATCAGTTGCTAGGTTATTCTGTTTTCTGCTTTACTATTTCAGCCATGCAGAGACACTCATCTAATGAGCAGAGAATTATTGTAGCCCATATTTTGTTCTTCAGAACAGTTTTACTATTTTGTTCCACCAAAGAAGAAAAACCCAAAGTCACTGAATACCTATACTGGGCCCTTGCTGGCAGGAGAGAGACAGTGTGCAGCTAGTGGGCAACTTCAGGGAATGGTAGAAGCTCATTACACTCCAGAGGCCTTCAGGAGGGCAGGATAAAACCATCTTCAGTATTCTGCATTGAAAGGGTACTCCTTGAGATTTTTGCACCTGGAGGAAATCAAAGAGGAAGGATTACTTAAGGCTGAAATATAGAACCTTCAAGGGAGGCTCTGAATTGAGTAGCAGCAGAATGAATTTAAGAGACTTATTAGTATAGAAAAAGCATACAGGACCAACAAGTTCATCTTTTTCTATTATTTAGGCACTGAGCAGTGGTGGGACCAAATTACTTTCTAGATAAAAAGTTAAAATTCATACTGCTTACAGAAAAAACAGCACTTTCTGCAGCCTTCCAGCCAACTCTTCTTGTCTTGCTCTTGGCTTCCAAGGTGCATATCTGCAAGCAGTTGTGCTTTGTACTGCTCAACAGATGATCATTCCCTCCCCCAACCACCTATGTAAGAGCTGACATCAGCTTATAATGCCTCACAGAAAAAATTATCTTAAGTTTAAAACTGCCTAATGTTCATTTATCCCATATGGACACAGCCAAAGTTATCAACCAGAACCCTCACTCTGGAATTCCTGGCACACAAAGTTTCCTGAAGAACAGATTTACAGTGAATACACAGCATGACTTATCCTTTAGTCAATAAAGTAAAAAAATATAACTCCGCTAAGATGTTAAATAACAGACCCTTCATCCCCCAAATGATTTCACATTTCAAAATATATATCAAAATGAAGATCATTGAAAATGCAAGAGTTTGAAGGAGACAAACGGCCACTTACGTGATCATTTCACAGATCCTCCAGTTTCTGTTTAAGCTGAGCAGGGTTGCCATCTCCTCTTTAGTCAATTCGAAGTCAAACACCTAAACAGAGAAACAGCTAGAAACCACCTCTTTGAACAAATCAAATCAGAAGCAAGATTCACAAGATCAAAGAACAAGTTCATATCAGAAAGAGTGCTGGTTACAAGTGATGGCTTCAAGAAACAGGGAAAGGAAAAGAAGTATCTTTGGATTTTCGATATTCTACTGGCAGAGGGAAGAACCAAACAAAAAAGACTGATGGTTGCAGTTACATGTGCGAGCTATTCCAAGGTGTTTGGTGAGCACTTAAGCGTTGTAGAATGCCTCCATCCTCCATTTGTGAAAGGTCCATCTTTCTGTCCCATACCAAAGAAACAGCTACAACACTTCCATATTCAATAAATCCAGCTATGTTACATCTGAAATCCTGATGTCCAATATCAGAAAAAATGCCTTTACGTAACAGTCAGAGGAGCTATGTGGTTTACTGACAGAAGGACTCTTCCCTTAATGTGTTGCTTACTCTATATTTTGAGGAATGTTACTTGATTGAGGCTACAAGCCTACTCACTGTGTCATCCACAAGTCCACAGAGCAGAAGACACCATGTAAAGTAACAGATAATATTATCAGCATACTGTTTCTAAGAGCTCTGTCTTTTCTTCAGTTTAGTTTTCAATGTAGCCCTGACTTCCAGACAGAAAGGGTGAGCCCAGTCCTGCTGCCCAAGGAGGACATGGCAAGGATGAGAGAGGATCTGTGTTTGCTCTGCAGGGAGAAGCCGTGCTGTCCCTGAAGGGCAGCACCCAGCTCACTCCTAATCCCTCACCTGGAAGTTCTCCACAATGCGCTGTGGTGTGACAGACTTGGGAATCACAATCACATTTCTCTGGATCTGGAAGCGAAGGAGAACCTGCAAGAACAGACAACCGAGTCAGAAAGACGATGGTTCCTGCTCTGGAGGAAGCAGAGCCTGTTCCAACAGCTGTTTTCTCTAAGCTCTATGCACTTTGGCAGAGCTGCATTTCAAACCATTCCTATCCCTGCAGCCCAGATAGCACTGCCTGGAGAGCAAAAAGGGAAGTGGTGGAGTCTCACACGGAAGGCCTCCTTTCCCATTCAGTTTTGGAACAATTCCTTTTCTTCCCAGCCAGGCTTTTAGCAGTCTATGCAATGCTTTCATTCTCTGCAAGAAGACATGAGAGGGGAAGGTGACATCTGAAGATGGGTCAAGAATCTTTTCCTGTCTGAGGGTCAAATAGGTAATAGTAGCATATATTGTAGGCCACAGAGTGGACAATCTGCACGGCTTGTTAACGCCACCAAACAGCACCACAGTTCGCAGGTAACACTGTTAGAGGCTGTTCCCTCACTTCAGACATAAGTTTCCTAAATGGCTGTGTTACAGGAATGAGTACCCACTGTGTGGCACCTACTCACCTGTGCTGGGGTTTTGTTGTGCTTGGCTGCAATCTCTTTGATCTTGGGATCATCCAGAAGGGAAGGTGCCTCTGGCTTAGAACTAGACAGGGGGGGGAAAGGGAAGAAACAACAAAAAAAATCACTCTAGAAAGATTCTATCTAGCCTCATCAATTAAAAAAAAATATATACATATATATATATATACACCTGCACCAATTACTCAATTAGTGTGAATGTTTCAGACTTAAATCATGCTAACCCACTTGGAAATTACCCATCAGGACGGCCAAGGGGACAGTATGCTGTCACAGTGATCCCTTTGGATTGGCAATAGTTGATCAGCTTCTCCTGGGAAAGGTATGGATGACACTCAATCTGCCAACACAGAAGCAGGGACAGAGTTGTGGAACTACTGTAGTTTTCCCATGCTCCAGAGGTTTTTCTAAATCCTAATTTGCTAATTACAGGCTGCCTTCATCCTACCCTATGTGTAGTCTGTGTGACCAATACAACTCTGTAATTCTATAGAACACCAACTTTTACATTGAGTACTTGTGTGCTTTTTGGATTTTATTCTGAGAGGCTTTATAAAAGTCAATGATTATAGTCAGAATGATAGCTCGTATCTGGATTCTTCATCCCTCCAGAGAGAATGCTTCCTAGGAAAATAATCTGGAATTTGTGAAAAGTGGTTCAGCAAGGTGAGACAAAAAGGAAATGTTTAAGTTCTGTGTGTACCAAAAAATACCCATAGAGTGGGATTTAAAGTACATGCTGTGTCTACTTTCTTTTCATTTTTCCATCTCCTCATTCGACTGTAATTAGATCTTTATAATCCCTAAAAAGTATTCACCTGCAGTCACTTTGCAGCTCACCTGGTTATTTGCAGGCTTGTACTTCAGTCCTGGTTTGTTCAAGATTCTTTCAGTCTGCTCACGGTTAAAGTTGGATATTCCAATGGCTTTTACCAGACCAGCATCCACCAGTTCTTCCATGGCCTGACATAAAGTGGAGCCAAGTCAGCATGCAGTGTACAAGACATGACCTGAGTACATTCTTCCTGACTTTTCTTCTCTTGTTTCTCTTCATGGGAAGCAGAGTTTTAAAAGCTACCCATGTATTTTTGTGAATTCTTTCTAGCTAATTCTGCATACATGCACAAGCCCTTCTGCAACTGCTGAAGCCAACACCACTGCTGAGGACAGATGATGTGACTTTTCCACTCGGATGAACTTACCTCCCATGTCTGTAGAATATCAGTGTTGCTGGGGATAGCCATGCCTGTGGGAAACAGCCCCTCTTCTACCTGTCAGTGACAAAGAAAATGCTTGAAAATCTGTCGAGAAGTTCACTTAATACATGAGAATCCACAACCAAAACAGTTTGAACTTCTAGTGCAGGCAAGAGCACTAATTCTTGTCTATATTCAGTCATTCCTTCCTGAGAAGTGGAAGGAATTTGTGGCATTTTTGCTAGAGACTGTTCCCATAAGGACAGGGTTTTCTGCTGGACCCCTGGAAGTCAGGGTTCACCCAAACACCTACAAGGGAAAAAACCCACTCAGAACTATAGACTTCAGTCTCACACATGTTCACTTCAGGTATTGTTCTTTAGTTCCCACTTAGAAAGAACTTTTTGTTCTTTTTGTTTTGTTCTTTTTCCAGAGGGACATCAAGATACATAATTGGGTACTGGGAGGAGTTTGGCCTACACAGTGCCAGATTTGCTGAAAAGACAGTTCTTCCATGACAAAACTCAGTGTAAAGCTGCCAACACTAGGAAAATCAGAGGAGCCTTTGTGTACAAGTCATGAAAAGACACCAAGACTGAACTGTGTTTAGCAGCTGTTTGTTGCTGTGACCATGAGACAGCTTCATTTTCACGGCTTTGTTAATATAAAGCTAAAATAGAGCATGAAAAAAAGACGAGCATCTCAAAGGCAACAGGTAGAACAGAGACAGATCAGACTGCAGTAAGATAGAAAGGCTAAAACTAGAAATATTCAAACAGACATGAACTCCTTCACCAATCTTGGGGGCCTAACTTCTCCCACTAAAGTTTCACAGTTTAAATTCCTGTCTCAGTGGAATAAGCAAGGACAGCTCGATCTGTACCACATTAAGGATTTGGTGATTAAAGAGAGAAATTGAAACCAGAAATATTTCTTTTTGTTCTCTGATTCTGTATCATACAGAGGAAAATTTCAGACAGGCAGCAAAGTGCAGCCCTCCATCCTACAAGGGCAAATCTTACATGAACACACACTGGATTTGCAAGAGAAAGGGAAAGCAGCCTGTTTTATGCTTGCAGCTGGGCAACCTGCCCCTGGTTTTCAGACCATCATTCCCAGGATGAAAGGGTATGGAAACAGCAGTTTCAGGGGCAGAGACCAAGAGCCTGACTCACATGGCCAGAGTAAAGCTGGGCACCAGAGCAGTGCTGACACAGATGACAGACACATCATTGTCTTTCTCAGTCACAGCAATTGTTAGGCTGTAAAGGCAGAGTCACAAGAAACAAAGCCAAGGGCATTGCTGTCACTGTACCTTGAACCCAAAAGGCCAGTGGATGAGGTAGAGATCCAGGTAATCCAGTTTCAGGTCAGCAAGAGTCTTCTGGCAGGCTCCCTTCACCAGAGGCTTCTCATGAAACGTGCACCACAGCTAGGGGCAAAAAACAAGGCACACTGTGACCTCATGAGTTAAACCTCTCAGGTGCTCTCCTGAACAGCACAGAAATGTTCCATGTTCTTTGGAAGGTAATATGGAATGAGGCCATCGTAGCGCTCTCCAGATGTGGTGTGCTCTGGGATGGGACTGGCCCATGACACTGAAGGCAGTGTGTGCAGTGGCAGCACAGTGTTTGAGCAGGATCATAACAAAGTCCTCTGGTTCCATTAGTTCAGATATAATTTGTGCTGCCCACTCTGCCTTTTCCTGCAGGTTGGCCTGCAGCTGGCCTCCCCTCATCCATCCCCCAGCACTCTGTCTTCTCAGCAGGGTGCCAGAACACAACAGGTCTGTGGTGCTCAAAGTTGCTGTATATTCTGAGGGGGGAAATCAGACTCTTGCCTCCCTTCAGTGTTATTGGAAGAAAGTGCAGGGAAGACAGCTGCCACCAGTTAGGGTAAGAGTGATTCTTCTTAAGGAACTCACTCTTCCTATCCAATGGCTACAACATTAACAATTACTGTCAGTGGACAGGAAAGAATCAAACTCTATCACTGTGGTCATGAAGTGGAATAAGACAGCAGTATCAGGAATAATCTCGTTTACATTATGAGCTTCTCCAGTGCTACAGCATTAAACTACTTCAGGTTCCTACTGTAAACATATCACAGGTAAAGCCAGTTTGTCCATAATCCATGACCATCGGATCCATACCTTACTGACGATGAAAAGGTCCTCTCGTTTCACGACACCTTCCTTGATTTTCTGGTGGATCCCACTCCCAACTTCCTTCTCATTCTGGTACACGTAGGCGCAGTCAAAGTGGCGATACCCGGCATCGATGGCAGCCATCACTGCAGCTTCCACCTTACCTGGGGGGGACTGACGGGAAAAAGGGTAGGACATGTCTCAGTTTGGGATTTTCACGTACTCTTCCTTCGGTAGCTGCCGAAGCACCGCCGGGGTGCCGCTGCCCGCGGTTACCTTCCATGTGCCGAGCCCCAGCAGCGGCACCTTGGCAGCCCCGAGCCGCGCGTACGCCGCCATGGCCGGGTCGGCAGCGCTCCGCCCCCCCGCTCCCTGGCAGCCAATCAGCGCTCTGGCCCCGCCCCGCTGGCAGCTCCGCCCAGTCAGCAGCGGAGCCTGCAGCCAATGGGATCCGCCCGGCGGCCATGGTGGGATAGCGAGGTGGGCGTTTCTCACGGGGGGGCGGCCGGGGGGTGCGGCTTTTCCTGCTGGAAAAGGGTGAAATTCCTTATCAAAGATAAGGGCTGAGGGCAGGTGTGTCCCGAGGGCAGGTGTTTGTGCTGCAGGGATCAGCTCCTGCAGCGCCCTGTCCCTTCGCCACAGGTTGTCCGTGCGTGTCTCGCTTGTGCCGGTGTGCCGGGGCGTTGCGACACCCTGTGGCAGTTCTCCCCGTGGGTTCTGAGAGAGAGGTGGTTTCTTTCAGGGACGCTTTGGCCCACGGCTTGTCATCGGTACAGCCCAGGGGTGTCCCGAAATGTGTCGATAAGCAGGAGGCCTGGGGTAGGACGTGACACAGAAGTCCCACGCTCCCCGCTCACGGAGCGCCTCCCTCGCTGCCGGGTGTGTGGCTGGGGCTGAGCCATGGCCCGGGGAAGGGCTGAGCCTTTGGCTGGAGCAGCGCGGCACTGGTGGCCTGGGCTGGTGCCAAGAACCTGCCATGCTGCGCGCTATTGAAAGGAGATGGCTAAAGATACCTCAGTATGGCTTGTGAGAGCGGGGAGCACCCTGTTTCCCTCTCCGGATGGGACAAGTACAATTTCAGTTTGTGGTAAGTGAGTTTGTGAGTAATTTAGGCAATAATCAGTACAAATCACTTCATTTTAAATGTTGGGGGAAAGTATTTCTTAGTACGTTTTCAAAGCTGCAGAAGAGCAGTGATTCTCAGCAAATGTCACAAGGATCACATTGTGCCTGTGTCTTTAGGGAGGTGCAAACCATATCTCAGAATAAAATGTACAAATGTAGAAATAAATGGTAAGTGAACTTTAATTTCACGTTAGAAATCGACTTTGAAATTGTGGAGAGGCAAAATACCCTGTTTTAATGAGGTGCTCACAGTGTAATGAAAAAAAAATATTTATCAGCATGATCCTTCAAGTGCTCCATAATGGTATGTTAGGGCTGCTTGGAAGCCTTTGCTATTTGCTTGTACTTGGAGAATTGATTTATGTACAAGCATAAATTCAAAGTATGTACAATGGTGCACTTTTCTCTGAGTGCCTCTCCCACAGCTGGTGCCCCAGGTCTTTTTGCTTCATTTAACCCAAGACAGACAAGATAATTAGTTTTTCTCTTTAATCTTCCTCTGATTTTCTGTCAGGGCTATCAACTTCCTCAGCAGGATGTGGTGTTTCAGTTCAATCACGTAAGAGTTATACAACTTGGGCTTATCTTTCATCCTTATTTGGGATTCCTTCTCCATAGATCTGCCCTGAGTCCACTCAGTTTCTTGGTCTGGTTCATTGTTCAGAGAAGTGATTGAAAAACGTGAAATGACACATTTTGCCTTGTGTGCAATGTGTTTTCTCAAGAGAGCCCAGAGAGCAGCTGAAGTGCCAGTTTGCTCCTGCTCTCCTTCGTATTCCCAAGGCACTCGAGTTTGTGGTGCTGTGCTGGTAATTTATTAGTGTTAGTAGTGTCACATTCAGAAACCATCAATGATGAGTGGCTCTCAAGACTTGATGTAGGAACTTGCAGAATCCATCAGATTTTGTACTGGAGCAGCACCAAGGTGAACTGTTGCCCTCAGAGAGCTGTGCTCTGTGAGCCTGTGAAAGCTTGCAAAGCCTGGCTGTTTGGCCAGCGGGATGGGAACTCCTCTGAGAGAGAGCAGAAACCCTGGAGTGTTTGTTCTAATTCTTCTGAACGCATCTTTCTGGAGACAGGTTCAAAAGCCTTGCATTCCTGCGGCAAGGAGCTGGGTAGAGTGTGTGATGACAGAGAGAGATTTGGTGGAGAGCAGGGCTGAGAAGTGCAATTTGTCCTTCCTTTCACTTTCTTCTGAGATTTCTGATGCTGCTGCTTCTGTGAACTCATGTTCTCCTTTGAAGGTTGGTGCTTGGTTTTCCCAAGACACATCCCGAGAGATGCCTTGCTCATTTATGAGAGGATTTTTGGCATTTTGCTTAGTTTTGCCTGTTACTGCGAGACCTTGCCCAAATCATGCCAATATATGGGAGCTGCCAGTTGATTTTCTGTCCTGAAGGTGTGGCTGGGGTTGTCAGATGACAGTAGGGACTTTGGGAAAGGAGTATGTATTGGAACAGGATGTTTATGTTGCTAAATGGTGTGCATTGATTCAACTTCCAGATGCTTGTTAAAGCAGGAATAAGACAGGAGGATGGTGGTTTAATCTGATTCTAAGACCTTGGCCTCTTTTTTGCACTGAGTTCAGATCAAGTCAGGAGCATCCTCTGAGGTCCCATCACCCTCTGTGTCTTCTCAGTAGTTTTTTTTGAAGACTTTAATATTTGATAATTCTTGTATTTGCCTATTTGTCTATTAACCTGATGAGTTGACAAAACTGTGTAATTAAAGTGATTTAACTCCAGAAATGAAACGATGAGCACATACCCTAAGCAGGCAGCCCTTGCCTGTGCATCCTTTGCACCTAGGCCTGATACAGCAAGTTGATGTGGCTAAACCCTGATGATGTCTCCTTCCTTTCAGTTGGTTGTATGTGCCCTGGGATGAGAAGAGACCCTTCAAGTGGGAGCAGAGTAGCCCTTCAGTGTGGGTAGGATGAGGCAGTAAGTGGTGCCCTTAGCCAAGGAGAATATGGATGAATTTGTGTGATTGTGCCCACAATGATGGCTCCAAAGTTAGAGCAAGTGTTTGATCAGGAGCTTTCCAAGGCAAAGAGGGTGGTTGTGAAAGGTGGTAGAAATTCCCTACATCTTTAGCTCCCATGCCATATTAAATATTGTACCCTAACTGGATTCACTAACTTGGTGTATTTTTTTGCAGGAGGTTGCTGAGGGCTTTATGAGCTGTTTCCTTTGGGAAGCTGGGAAACACATGCTCTTGGATAGTATCTTTTTGAATGGAAAGTGGAAATTTTGGGGAGAAGATCCTAAGGTGTCAGTGGTTTGGCTCAGCACCAAAGGGCTGAGCCTCCCCTGCCAACAGACACCTGGGTTGTGTGGCAGCTGAAATGGGGCTATGCCTGTGGCTCAGGGCCTGTGGCCAGCCTGTGGATTGCTGAGGAATGGCAGGGGAGAGTGCTGAGTGGCTGTCCCAGGGCAAATCCGTGTCTCCACAGTGCAGGTGGCTGCAGCCCACCTCTCTGTGTATCTCTGGGTTGGGAGGGTTTTGGTTTCTTCCTTCACTGGACAGAAGATTTTCAGCCAATTAACGTTTTTGCTTTTTACAGTTAAACTTATTTAAAATATGGGACACCTCTGATGAAATTGTGAATCCATGTTTGGTTTTTTTTTTGTGGTTTGTCAGCATCTGGTTTCTGCTGATGCAAGACTGAAGGCAATTACTGAATGGTGGTACAAGCTCTTCCACCTCTGCTTTGGCTCTTCAGTAGAAATACTGTCTTCTAATAGGCAGAAGATTATTGCATCCCACATTTTTTGCTGTAGAAAATACCCTTTTCTTCTTCCAAAAAAACCAAATTTCATGGGATAAACATTCTGTGTCTTCACTGGCAGTACTGGGGCAGATGCAATAAGAAAACCAGATAAATAGCTCAAAGTTAGAGCAGAGGCACGTGAGACACCAGAGGTCTAGTGAAGGCCATCTTCAGTATTCGGCATGGAAAGGGTATTCCTTGAGATTTTTGGACCTGAAAGAAATCAAAGAGGGAATGTTATTTAAATGCATAACTTAAATGTTATATAGAGATGCATTGGGTACACAAAGGAGCCACCAAGGGAAGATCTGCATCATGTAATTACAGGAAGAATATGTGGAGATATATGTCTTTGTTTCTCTAATACAGACAAAGATGAAATGAATATCCAGAATCCATTTTTTATAATTCAAGTTACAGAGAGTTTCCTGAAAACTGAATTCAAAATGAGAATGTAGTTTGTTTTCTTTTTGTTTGTTTGTTTTGTTTTTAAAATGAAAATATTAAACCCTCTCCTGAAGAAGTGTTCTTGGGAAAACCAGTTGGAATTTGAGTTGGCATGATTTTTAAATAAACTGAATTTCATTCTACCTAGTATCTGTGACACAAAATTCCTTGTAAAGAATATTCAAAGTTTAGGAGTTGGAAGAAAACAGTCAGTGTCACTTACATATCCATTTCACAGATCCTCCAGTTTCTGTTAAAGCTCAGAATAGTTGCCATCTCCTCTTTAGTCAATTCAAAGTCAAACACCTAAAAAGAGAAACAGATGGAAATTTCCTCTTTGGACAAACCAAACAATGAGGAGAAAGACAGGATTAGAGAGGAGCTCCATGCTGGAGGGTCGATTTTTACTCACATACCACTGAATTAACAGATAGAAGGACACCTTGTTTTATGGACACAGGAAATATTTTATGAACATTGTTTATTCTATGGATGTTTCTGGCATGTTACTGATTCCAAGCAAGCAGTGCCTGCTGATTCATCCATAAGCCACAGAACAGGAATTATCATGTAAGGGCTGATCATTAACCTCTCAAAAAATAGGCCTGGCTTGACAGTCAGTAAAGTTTAGTTAAGCATAAAGAAGGAAAAAGTGCAGTCCTGCTGCCCAAGGAGGACATGGCAAGGATGAGAGAGGATCTGTGTTTGCTCTGCAGGGAGAAGCCGTGCTGTCCCTGAAGGGCAGCACCCAGCTCACTCCTAATCCCTCACCTGGAAGTTCTCCACAATGCGCTGTGGTGTGACAGACTTGGGAATCACAATCACATTTCTCTGGATCTGGAAGCGAAGGAGAACCTGCAAGAACAGACAACCGAGTCAGAAAGAGGATGGTTCCTGCTCTGGAGGAAGCAGAGCCTGTTCCAACAGCTGTTTTCTCTAAGCTCTATTCACTTTGGCAGAGCTGCATTTCAAACCATTCCTATCCCTGCAGCCCAGATAGCACTGCCTGGAGAGCAAAAAGGGAAGTGGTGGAGTCTCACACGGGAGGCCTCCTTTCCCATCCAGTTTTGGAACAATTTCTTTTCTTCCCAGCCAGGCTTTTAGCAGTCTATGCAATGCTTTCATTCTGTGCAAGAAGACTTGAGAGTGGAAGGTGACATCCGAAGATGGGTCAAGAATCTTTTGTAGGGCCAAAGAGATAGTGGTAGGGTGTCTTGCAGATCATATAATAAAAAAATCTGTATTGTTAGGGAAAAATCAAAGGAGTGCCAGAATTCATGGATTGGGTAATATGGATAGAGGTTCTACCCTTTCCTGAGCTCTGTTTTCCTAAATGGCTGTGTTACAGGAATGAGTACCCACTGTGTGGCACTTACTCACCTGTGCTGGGGTTTTGTTGTGTTTGGCTGCAATCTCTTTGATCTTGGGGTCATCCAGGAGGGAAGGATCCCCTGGCTTAGCCCTGCGCAGAGAAAACAAATCAATGGCAAGAAACCTCCATAGAAAGATCCAGCGTAGCAACAGAGATCTGTATCTGGGTGAATACTTAATGCTGCAGGTGTAGCTTCAATGTTACAAACATAATCCACGCCAACTTCCTTGCAAATTGCAGAGCAGTCTTACCATGGTCTGTCAGGACGGCCAAGGGGACAGTATGCTGTCACAGTGATCCCTTTGGATTGACAGTACTTGATCAGCTTCTCCTGGGTGAGGTATGGATGACATTCAATCTGCCAACAGAAAAGCACAGAGGCTGTTACTTGGCAGAACTGTTGAAATATTGTGCTCCATGGATTATCTCCTAATCCAGCTAGAGGCTGCCTTTTCCCCTGATTTGCCCATGGCCTGCATGATAATAGTATTATCCTTAGTATTGAAAATACCTATTTTTGTACAAAGTGCTCATGTAGAGTTTGCTATGGGCGTTTCACAAAGCTCATCTCTGGGTTCTTTATTTTTCCAGAGAAACTGTTTTTAAGGAAATACTCCAACATTTGTAAACAGTGGTTCAGCAAGGTGATACCAAAAAGGAAACGTCCAAGTGCCTTGTGTACTCCCAAATATTCCACAGAGAGGGATTTAAAGTACATGCTGTCTGCTTTGTTTTCCCTTTTCCCATCCCTTCCTTCAATTGGTATCAGGTATTTATAATGCCTGAAAACTAGTCACCTGAAGTCACTTTGCAGCTTACCTGGTTATTTGCAGGCTTGTGCTTCAGTCCCGGCTTGTTCAAGATTCTTTCAATCTGCTCGTGGTTAAAGTTGGAGACTCCAATGGCTTTTACCAGACCACAGTCCACCAGCTCTTCCATGGCCTGATACAAAGAGGAGCAAAGTCAACATCCAGTATGCAAGGCAGATCATGATGATGTGGGATTTTTTTTCCTGTCATGAGCAGCACTAAATAACTGTTTAGACTTGCAAAGTTCTCTGAGGGAGAAGCACGTACCATCTCACCCAAGCCCAAATTCTCATTCCCTGAGTGTGTGGAAATTCAGACCAAGTTGCATGAGGAAAAGAATGATGACACTCAGTAATCCACTGTTGAGCAAGCACTGGAGGGCTGTGCCCCACACTGTAGGCAAGATCTCCACCTAAAACACCTTTATTTCTGTGAAATTTGTTTGAGCAATTCAAGAAAGATGCAAAAACTGTGGTGAAAATAATTGTACAGTTGTTATGGTCGAGTAATGAACTTTCTCTAGTTTCAGTCTGGTCTGCAGCTCCACTGGAAGAGCTTGTCCAGCTCACTGTGGGTCAGGTGGTTAAGTAAGACTCGGGGATTAGGAATAACTAGGTAAGGATGAAGCATGCCCATTATGAAAAGGTCCTTTGTACTGCCTTATGTGCCTTCCACCTAATTTTGCTTGAATGAGACGACAGTGGTTGTGTGACATAATTAAACATGGAAAAGACTGATGAGGACAGAGGACATGCCTCTTCTGCTCTGGGCTGAACTTACCTCCCACGTCTGCAGAATATCACTGTTGCTAGGAATAGCCATGCCTTTGTCATCTTTTGGCAACAGCTCCTCTCCTGCCTGTCAGTGAGGAAAAAATGCTTGAAATAATCTCTGCTGGGACACTAGCTGTATAAAACAACTAAGTGGGGATGTAAGGAGCTAAAGCTAATAGTGTATGAAAAAAATCCCAAGTAATTCTCATTATAACTTAATTCTTCATGTTGCTTCTTATTCTTAGTTCATGCATTTTGTAACCTCCTATGCCAGTAAAGACAGGTATTTCTGCTGGACCCTTGGAAGTGATCATCCACAAAATGCATGCAGGGAAGCATGCAGGGACTCACAGAACAGTATTCTGGGGTCTTACATGAGTTCACTCTAAGTGTTGTTCTGTTATGCACATTTAGGAATAATGGCTTCTTTAGTTGTTTTTAAAAAGGCATATGGAGGATTGACTTTGTTCCTGTGAACATACACAGTTTATGCTGGAGTACATTTGCTGACAGATGTCCCATGGGGAGGCTCACTTATTGAAGTTGCTGTATTAAGGAAAATTAGAACAGCCTGTATCTAGACAGTATGGCCAAAGTATTTTGAATGATTGGAATTTTCTAGATGCCACAATATTATGCAGTTTCACTTGACGGCTTTTTCCATAGAAATCTAACTAAAGCAATATTGAGAGAATAAAATGAAGTTGAGCTTGAAAGCATTAGGTAGAATAGAGATTTTGATCTGGGTGTAGCAGAAAGGAGAGGCTAATGGTATGTGCGTGTGTGTATATATATATATAACCTGACATCAATCTTTGAAGTGCATGTAGTCCGTGAAAACTTGATATCTAAAAGCCTCATCTTTTGAAATTCAAAGTCTGTGAAACAACACTGAGTCTCCTAGCAAGGTCAGCTCAATCTCTACTGTATTAAGGACTTGGTGATTAAAGAGAAAAATGGGAATCTTGAAGCATTTACTTTCACTCTGTGATTTTGTAACCTGAACAGGAAAGAATTTCTGTCGCACAGCAAAGCGCAGCCCTCTGTCCCACAAGGGGCAGTTTTCAGATGAGCATGCTTTGGATTTGTAAAAGAAAGGGAAAAAGGCATAACCTGTGCTTGCAGCTGGGAGGCTTGATCTTAGTGCTAGATCTGCCTGTCCATTATCAAAAGGGCAGAGGACACTGTGCAAGCCTCACTCTCAGGGGCAGAGATCAGGAGCACAGCTGACGTGGCCAGAGTAAAGCTGAATGGGCAGCACTGTCACAGTGCTGGTACACACCAGACACACGCTCTTTCTGGAGCTGCAAGTGCTCCTGGCAGTGTTGAGGAGCTCTCCCAGGAGGAAAAGCCAAGGACATTGCTGTCACTGTACCTTGAACCCAAAAGGCCAGTGGATGAGGTAGAGATCCAGGTAATCCAGTTTCAGGTCAGCAAGAGTCTTCTGGCAGGCTCCCTTCACCAGAGGCTTCTCATGAAATGTGCACCACAGCTAGGGGCAAAAAACAAGGCACACTGTGACCTCCTGGGTTAAAGCTCTTGGGTGCTCTCCTGAACAGCATAGAAATGCTCCATCTCCTTTGGAAGGTCAACTGGAATGAAGTCATGTTAGTGCTTTTCAGATCTGGCATGCTCTGGGATTGGACTGGCCTGTGACACTGAGGGCAAGGTGTGTGCAGTGGCAGCACAGTGTTTGAGCAGGATCATAACAAAGTCTGGTTCCATTAGTTCACACATAATTTGTGCTACCCCCTTTTACACAGAGTCTGGCTTGGCAAAAGGGGGTGTTTACAGGACGTGTCTGTCATTCCTGAGCATGCACAGAACTCCTGCATTGAATGTAGCAGGCAAAGCCAAGAAAATATAAGGCAAGCAAGAGTGGTTGGCACCAACCTTTGCCTCAGTAAAAAGTAACTTCAGAATCCACCTACATAGCCTGATTTTCTTAATAAGAAAGAGAACACGCCAGTCATACCTTCCTTGAGACATGTGCTGAGCAGATAACACTGTTCCAAGGAGCCCAGAACCGTGTCTTACTCAAACAGCAGAGACACTCCTTTGTCAGGACTGTGAGCCCGGCTGCTGGAAGAAGCACCAGGCAGTGCCAGGCCCATCTCCTCTGCTGTACTTTAGCAGTCAGCAAGGTGCCATTAGCAAACTGGTTCTGCCTCTGTATGAGTCCTTTACACCAAGTGGTCTCAGAGCTCTGCATCACAGGTTTCTACCTTGCTTGGTGCTACCTGGCCCACTCTTACCTTTCCCCGTGTCCCTTCTTTTGCACTAGTCAGTCTGCAGTTGGCCTCCCCTCATCCATGCCCCAGAACTTCTGGGTCTCCTCAACAGAGTGCCAGACCACAGCAGGGTACAGTCTCAGTGTATCCTTCCTAACTCTCCACACAGAATGGGGTGAAGCAGTAAGCTTCAAGGAGTGACTTGAATGATGTTATGATTTGCTTTATCCTACAGCATGAAATTTTTTCCCAATACTTAAGCTTTTCTACTATAAAATACTATAGGCAAAGCATTCCCCTACCGCTGCTCCAGGATGCAAAAGCATCAGATTCTTACCTTACTGACAACGAAGAGATCTTCTCGTTTCACAGCACCTTCTTTGATTTTTTGCTGGATCCCTTCCCCAATTTCGTTCTCATTCAGGTACGCATAGGCACAGTCAAAGTGGCGGTACCCGGCATCGATGGCAGCCATCACTGCAGCTTTGACTTGCCCAGCTGGGGACTGAAAAGAAAACATAGATATTAAGAATCTCAAATCAGTACATGTTAAATACCCGTATCCTAGCAAAATAACACCAGGGAAACCATCTTACTGAAAGCAATTCCTCCCCTGCCCCCCAGCTTGGTGGGATGTTTTATTTTTTACAAGAACACTTATGTCTTGCAGTCATAAACATGGGCTCCAGGGCTTGAAGCCAACCTCCAACCTCTGTAGTCCACTCCAATTCAGATTCAGCCCAACAGCCAGGACGAGCAGAGTCCCAAGGACCAGGACAGCTCTCCGGAGCTGGACCAGGGAGAGTAAAGTTTTGTGCCAGGGAGCTCTGCAAATACAGGTGCTTTTCCCTGAAGCTGGTACCTGCCAGGTGCCCAGCCCCAGGAGGGGCATCTTGGCTGTGGTGCTCAGCTGCACATAGGTTGCCATGATCCTTCACGCTGTTTGCATTGCCCCACTGCAGCTGCCTCTTGCCCGTCTGGTTTAACAGTGACTGGTCTCTGGGCAGGGCAGGGGAAGGTGGTGGAGTGTCAGTGGTGCTCTGGCTCCTCCTATATCCAGAAAACAAGTCTGCAGCTTTTTCTCTGCGCACACGACTCACACAGGTTAATGTGAAGGCTGAAATCAATTTAAAATTGAGGAGGTAATTACATGGGGCGTGCAGTGGTGTGCCCTGTGGACCTTTCCTCCCCCTGTGGACCTTTCCTCCTGGTGAAGTTCCTTATCAAAAGATAAGGGCTGAGGGCAGGTGTGTCCTGATCTAGCTGGCGTTTGTGCAGGGAACAGCTCTTGCAGTGCCCTGTCCCTGTGCCACAGGTTGTCCATGCATATCTCACGTGTGCCAGTCACTGTTGCAATTCCACCATGGATTCTGTGAGAGAGATGGTTTCATTCAGGGGCACTTTGGCCCACAATTTGTCATTCATAAAGCTCAGGGGTGTCCTGAAATGCATCAGTAAACAGGAATCACAGAATCACAGAATATATGCCAAGTCATACTGTGTGCCTGAGAGTATTGTCCAAACTTTTCTTGAACTTTGTCAGGCTTGGTGCTTCCCCACTTCTCTGGGGAGCCTGTTACGGTGCCCATTCACCCTCTAGGTGAAGAACCCTTTTCTAATGTCTAACCTAAACCTCCCCTGACACAACTTCAGGCCATTCCCTGAGGTCACCACAGAGAAGTGATCAGTGTCTGCCTCTTCTCTTTCTCTCACGAGGAAGTTGTAACTGCAATGACGTCTCCCCTCGGCCTCCTCCAGGTTGAACAGACCAGGTGACCTCAGCTGCTCCTCATACAGCTTCCCCTCAAGGCCCTTCACCATCTTTGTTGCCCTCCTTTGGATGCTCCCTAATAGCTTAATATCTTTCTGCACACAATATTCAAGGTGAGGTCACACAATCACCACCATCAAGCGGCTGGTGATACTTTGCCTGATGCCTCCCAGGACATGGTTGGCCCTTCTGGCTGCCAGGGCACTGCTGACTCATATTCAACTCCCCCAGGTCCCTTCCCTGGCACTGCTTTCCAGGATCTCATTCACCAATTTGTATGAAAAGCCAGGGTTGCCCCATCCCAGGTGCAGAATCTGACACTTTCCCTTTTTGAACTTCATATGGTTGGTGATTGCCCAGTCTTCTAATTTGTGAGGTCTCTCTGCAGGGCCTCCCTGACTTCAAGGGAGTAAACAGCTCCTCTGAGTTTTGTGTCATCTGTAAACTTGCTTAGTGTCCTTTCCTAAGTCCAAGTCCTTTATGAAGATGTTGAAGAGTACTGGGCCTAAGATGAAGCCCTGCAGAACCCCACTAGTGACAGGTTGCCAGTCTCATGTTACCTCATCCACTGTTACCCTCTGTGCTCAACCCGTGAGCACACCCATGGTGTGATGTGTTTATCCACCTGTGTGCTGGACATTTTGTCCAGAAGGATACTGTGAGAGACGGTATTGAAAGCTTTGCTGAAATCCAAGAAGATTACATCAACTGGCTTCCCTTGATGGGTGAGGTGTGTTTCCAGGTTTGATCAGCAGGACTTGCCTCTCGTGAAGCCGTACTGGCTGTGACCAATGACTGTCTTTCAGGTGTTTTTCAATCCCTCCCAGAATAATCTTCTCCATAACTTTACCAGGCACTGAAGTGAGACTGGCAGGCCTTTAGTTTCTGGGGTCCTCCTTCTTGCCCCTCTTGAAAATCACAACAATATTCGCCAGCTTCCAGTCAGCTGGGACCTCTCCAGATTCTCAAGACAGCTCAAAAATCACCGAGAGAGGTTTTGCAATGACATCAGCAGCTCTTTGAGAATTCTTGGATGAATCCCATCAGGCTTCATAGATTTGCAGGGATCCAGCTGGAGCAGCAGATCCTGCACAATTTCAGGGTTGACTGGGAGCTGATCATTCTTGCAGTCATAGTCCTCCAGCTCAGGGCACTGAGACTCCCTTGGTCTGTCATCCATGTTGAAGATAGAGGCAAAGAAAGTGTTAAACCCCTCTACCTTGTCTGTGTCCCCTTTGTGAGGTGACCATCCCCATCCTGTAATGGGCCAAGGATATTTCTGTACTGCCTAGTCATTAATATATTTGAAAAAACTCTTTTTATTGTCCCCCACATTTCTGGTAACTCCATTTCCAATTGAGCTTTAGCAACACAAATTTTCTCCCTATGGCAGCAAGCAACATCTCTGTATTCTTCATGTCACTTGACCTTGGTTCCACTGGGTATTCACCTTCCTTTTTTGCCTTATTTCCAAGAGAAGATCCCTGTTCAGCCAATCCAGCCTTCTGCCTTGTCTGCTTGACTTCTGACATCTGGGAATTGCCTGCTCCTGTGCCCTTAGAAGGTGATGGTTGAAAAGTGACTGGCGCTGATGGACCCCAGCACCTGCAAAAACATTTTCCCAGGGGACCTTACTTACTAATTCCCTGAGCAGCCTGAAGTCTGCTCTCTTCATGTCCAGAGCTGAGATTTCCTGGCACTTTTCCTCCTGTCAACAGAGGTTTTAAACTCAGTTGCCTTTTGGTCACTGTGGCAAGATGGCCACAATCTCTACTTTGCTTGTGAGATCCACTCTGTTGACAAGCAGCAGATCAGGGAGGGATCTTTCTGCATCAGCTTCCTTAGGACCTGTTTCATAAAGTTATCATCCAGGTTTTTTAGGAATCTTCTGGCCTGGGTTATAGCAGCTGTGTGATGCTCTCAGTTAATTTCTGGCCAGTTGAAGTTCCCCACAAGAACAGTTGTGCATGTTGACTTGGAAATGTCCCTTAGTTCCTTAAAGAATAATTTGTTGGTGTCATTTCCCTGGCTAGGAGGTATATAGCAGACTGCCAGGATGATATCAACATTATTTGTTTTCAGCAGCCATAAAGGAGTTTCATAATGCAGAGAGAGACGTGGGAGTGTAGAAGAGAAAAGGTTTCCTGTTAGCTACGGGGTCATGGTCATCGTGGATGCCATATATAATCACATATATATAATAAACACAAATTACACATCCTTTTGCACAAAAATAAAGCAGGATCCAGGGAATGGATGGTGGTTGTGCTTCAGTGTTTGCGCACACGGGGGCAGAGTTAAACTTGTGTGTGGCCACTGCTTTTGCTTTTCTTCAACTGTATCTCATCCAATTTAATTGCATATTGCATTCCTTAGATTTTGTAATAACAAGAAAGTGGAAATCTCTCTTCCTCTGCCTTTTTTCCTAAAAAGTATTGGAAGAAAAAAAATGAAGGTGGCTTACATTTGTAATAAATAAATAGGCATGAAAATTTTCTGGTAGGGACTCAAAAGATACAATCTGAGTTTTGAAGAAGAAATTAGCAGTTATCATTAACATACCGATTTTCTGAATTATCTGATCTTTAAATTAAAGACACAAAAAAGAATTTCCTTTTCCCTGCTGTCTTTTGCACTGAAATGCAATACTGAAATGTATCAGACTGCTTCTCCTGCCTCAACCCACCACTCTCTATCAAAGATGTTCCAAAACTGGCATTTATGAGCATTGTTATGTATGAGGGGGGGAAATGTCTGTTTTTTCCCTCCTGTCAACTGGCACTTACTTTCAACATGTTGTATATCCCAGGGGAAACAGAAAGACTGTCTAAAATTTAGAATGGTTGGATTTACTACGACTGGCGGTGCTTTCATGATCTCAGCACCTCCAGCTTGCTTTTAAGTGCAGCAATTAATGAGGATTGTGGGCCACCTACAGCTGGTAGGAAGCAGTATGTGCTGTACAGAGTTGGGTTGTTACCTATCTATTTGCGGTCAGAGGTTACTTCCATTGGGAGATTTCCCACTGATTCAATAGCATGGAAACAAGCCATTTGTTAAAATGTCTGCCAAAATGTCTTTGTTCAGCCAGTCTAATACCAAACTCTCTCTAACCTATTTTTTATACTGTTCCCGATGTCCTTGGAATGGCTTTCAACACTGTGTGTTTTTCAGTGCTTCATCACTGAAAAACTCTGTTTCCCCCAGCAGCTCATGATGCAGCAGTGGTAGTGGCTCGGGCACAATGGAGGAGATAAGATTCCTCAGGATCTGCATCCCAGTGTTGGCCTGACCATGCTGTTATCGGGGGGATGAACCAAGAACAGCAAGAAGAGGAAGAACTGACCTTTTTCCTTTTCTCAAGCGCTTTCCCCAATCCGTAGTGTAAACCAGTGGGCTCAAGCTGATGGAAGAGGTGCTGGGATATCATACCAGGCTAGGAAAGTAGAGCTACTAAAAATGATTTATGGCCTTTTTTATAGTTTTGCTCAGTCACTGTATGTCACCCTCTGGAGCAAGATGGGCTTCCCAGAACTAGTCACAATCTGACATTTCCACAGCATTGGACCCACAAGAAACCTGAAGCAATATATTTTGGCTTCTGAGAAAAACCCAGCCAGTGTGGTTCTGAAACTGGAGTAACTATTACTGTTACAAAAACAGGAAAGGGAAAAATCTGGGCAACATCAAGCTGAAATTACCTTCAAGAAGAACCTTTGAATTTAGCAGAACTTCAGCAAGCTACAGTTTTTGAGAGCTACATCAAACGGGGTGGTTTGGTGATAAAGAGAAGTGTAACTTGCCAACAAGTGGGCACCTGAGGGTAAACAGGATAGGAAGAGATAGTTAATAGAGCTGTCAGGCAGTGGGGAGCAGACCCCTGGAGGCAGTGGAGGAGGTGTTGACAGCAGGCAGGCAAAGCAAGGCATGTTCACAGTATTCACAAAGAATAATAAGGTTACATTTTCATCTGATTCTTGTGTACATGAGAATCTTGCACTGTTTCATTATGTTGAAATGCAAATGCCTTTTCTGGACACATATCAGTTGAAGTACATTGTATGTTTATTTAGCTTAAATCTGTTCCCTACCACTTGAGTTAAAACAATAGAAAGCACTCCAGCAAAATAACATTCATCCTCCCACAGACTTCGCATTAATTTAACAGCATCAGTTTTTGAACTCCTTTAATTAAACTGCAACTTCCTTGCACAGGCCAGGACTGGTTGCTGCAGAAGCAGAAACATGTTAGTATCTTTTGTGTCTTTTCTTGAACTTGTGAAAAGAAACCTTCTGATCATAGACTGGAGAGGTGGATTTAATGTGGGACCGGCAAATACTTTGCTTGGTTTTCTCTAGGTCAAGCCCTGTGAAAAAAGCAGGTACCAAAGCATCAACAAAGACCAAACCTTCTCAGTAGGAAGAGTAAGAAGAATGGGCTTTGTAATGAGGGGAGAAGCAACTTAAATTAAATAGGAAGGACACTGTGGTCAGCCTCCAAACTCAACTAATCTATAAATGGAAAATTTGACCATCCCAGACCTATATTCCTATCCAGTTTTCTTGGTAGGCCTGGTTATCACAGGGACGAGATTTTCCTCTCTCATGTATGCAGACGTGTAGGTTTTCTAAAGCTCATAATTTTAGAGAACAGGCTGCTATTTTTCTTGCCAAGTGGATGCTCTTGTTCTCGTGGAAAGATATTTTCATGCTCCTTTTCAAGTTCCAGCAGTAAGCTGTGTGTAGCTTTGACAAGAAAAGGGATACTTCAAATGTCTTAAGAGTAGAGGAAATGATATGGGTTTTTTTTATAAAACATGAAAGTGTTGAAAATATTTTCCTCATGTTTGAAAAACAGAACAAATGAAGCACACAGTAAAACCAATGAGTTCATCTTGATTAGGAACAACATGAAAAATACTACTGTGGAATCTGTACACTTACAGCTGAATAAAAATTGCTTTATAACCTGAACTTGTACAGAACGGGGGAGCCAGATTGTTGTAGCAAACTGAGTTTTGTAAATATGAGAGCAGAACTTTATTTGGTCTTTCTGCCATCACATGGCAGGACCCATGGGCAATATGAACATTTAGTGGGGATGCAGAAGGTCCAGTCATTCCCTCAGAAGTTCACTTTATTGTCCTTCACTAATCCATGGATCTGCAGTTATTTCACTGTATGCTCCAGGTTTGCTCTGGGGTTGATCAGATGGGCTCCCACACTCTCAGGATCGGTCATTTCCAGAAGTAATTCAGGACATGTAGGGAGGAGGCCACAAGCTGCAAACTGTTCTAGTGTGATGCTTCCAGCCATTGTCTTATCTGAGGACTCTCACTTCTCTTGTAACGAGAACGTGCCTGTAACCCAAGGGTCTGGGAAAAGATGGTGGCCAGGTATGGGTTGCTGCAGAAGCCAGGAAAATTAGTTTGACCAGTGTGTGCTCCCAACTGCCCCTGCAAAGGGGATGTAACCTAGAAGACCAGATAAAGTGGCTTCTCCATGTCTAAAGTTTGTATATTTAGAAGGGCAAGAGACTTTGGTCCAATAGAATGGGCCTAATTTTATGATATCTTTCTAGAGGTATTATACCTTTCCCCAATAAGAAGACAGGTAGTTTGTTGCCATATATAATTTCTTCTTCAAATGCTGCCTTAAGAAGAGCAGGACCATACTGCCCATTTTTTTTTCTCACAGATCCATTGTATAAAATAAATTATTCATTTTATATAAATATTCTCATGTTGCCATCATTAAAATCTGTGGGACAAAGTGGTTTAATACCTCTATAATTCCTTTAAATTTGAACTGTTAACACAGGCTGAGGCTAAGATAGAAATTCAGCCACACCTAAACCCTTCCCTGAGAAGGATGTTAGAAAGCAAGGGAGTCTTCCTGCACCTCGAGACTCACTGGCAAGGCTTTGCTTTTTAAAACTTTCTCTAAGCCTTCCACTCTCCCATGACAAATGCCTTGTCTCTCTGGGAAACAGAAAAGTGTCTTTCTTTGTAAGATAAAAAGGAGATACTGAATTACAAACAAAATACTTTTCCAGGTTCTTCTGTGGACTGATGGCAATAGAGAAGAATTGACTAATTCTGAATCAAAAAACAGTGGAAGTCAGGCACAAAATAATATAAATGAATGGTTTTACATGTAAGTAAAGCAGATGTGAGATGAAAATTTAAATTGAAAACTCTGGGAAGTTGGATATTCTGACTCCCCATCCTTGCATGATTTATTAGTCCTGTCTGTCATTCTACTCATGCTCCTTTTTTGTTAAAGAAATTAAGTGGGGTAGGGGGGAAGGAAGCAGGAATTAAATTGTGATACACAGCTATTTATTTAGCAACTTGACTCCTAAAGTTTCCTGGGAAACAATCCTGTAAAAGAGAGGTCTGATTTTGTTGCTTTTTAAGGTCAGGAGCAACCCAGCTGAATTCTACAGCAAAGTGTAACAGTGTGACTCAGCCCTTCTCTTTATATTATCTAATCGTGACACATAGGACAAACTTTTTCCATAGGAAACTCATTTTTGTGCTCCACTGAAAACCAAGCTAAACATCAGCCTGTCTTGTTTTGTGAACTGGCGTTGCTGCAAGAGAGCCACATACCAGGAACAGAAACGATACACCTTTGTGATTTGTAGTGTCTGGGAGAAAACAAACATCATAAACGCAGAGAGAACTGTGCACATGCCCATCAACAAGGTCTTAGTTATGTTTGTTATGACGTAGAAGTAAAAAACTTTAGAGCAGCTTTTTTTGAGGTGAGCCACTAATTTTTAACAGACATTAATACACGCAAACCTGAGTGTGTGTGGTGTGTGTTTGTTATTCTCAACATTCTCTGCAATGACACTGGAGTTTCCATTTTACCCTTTTGGTTGTATTTGCCCAGATTCTTATGTGTTGTTGCCATGCTCTAGTATCTGCACTATCCAGTCTGTTTTCTTACTAACTTATCACCACTGGACTAGACACCACCCTGCTGCTTTCTTTTTTTCAAAGGTCTTTTTAAATTATCTCTTCCCAGACAGTTTCTTACTGACGTCTAATGTCTAGACTGCTTTGTTTATCATGAGGGAAAAAAAAGGCAGATTCATCACAGGATTTTTTTTTTGCTTTTGGTACTGCTTCAGTAAGTTAATTTGTACAATACTGTGACCAGAAAACAGTGGAATGTTCCAACCCAAAACCTGAAGTGTAAGCCACTCCAAATCCACAAAATCTAAAAGTGAACCTTGTAAATCTTCAAATTGCGTCACTTGCCCAAGAAAAGGAAAAAAGAATTGATTGTGAGAATTTTGTTTTCCCGGTTATTGACACCTTGTGAAACTTCTTTTAGAGCTATTTTTGGGGACTAGAACTGAATCCATGAGGGCTCCTTCAGAACATTGTGTTCCACACACTTTTCCGTATCATCTAGGCATCTGTTATGGTAAAGTGTTTATCTGAAAATGACCATGTAATGGTTTTGAGGGCATAGAGAATGTAAGGTTTTTCCCACGTGTATGTTCTCAGCTTGGGGTATGCAGAAGTAAAATACTTTTTTTGAGTTAAGACTTCAGCTGAATGGGCAGAAGTCACCTTTTTTAATTCAGAATAACATTACCAGTACATAGGCATTGGGATTGCATAAAAAATGAAGTTCCCACTTCAGTTTTGGAATACAGTGCTTCACATAGTAGCTTCCCTCCATCTGTTTTGCATATAATGAAGGCTTTCATGTACTTTCTTCCTCTTTCTCAGTCATTTATTTGGTACTTAATGATTCAGAAAAACTTCTGCAGTTACTATGATTCTGGTGACAAATGGAGGGTTAGCTTAAGTGCTTACACACTCCTCTTTTTTTTTTTTTTTTTGAACAGACCTTCCCTCTGAGCTATGCAGTTAGAGAGAGGAAAAAAAAAAAGTAGAGTACTTTATTTTCTCTTTGCATGGGCTTGTACTTCTGGTTATGACATAAAGAGAATCTACTGAGATATTGAAGTTATATATTGCCTCCATACCCAAACAGGATGAAAGCCCCAGTGTATTTATATGCCTGCTACGTCCTCTCTGAGCTCTGACAGAGAAGGGTTTGTTTCCCTCGTACTATAGAGCAAGGTCTGGTGTGTAGAGACATATGAAGAGATGGGCTTAGCTGAAGTGCCAGTTCTGAATCCTCTGGAGGGAACAAGGACTCTGCATAGTAGTGTGTTGTACTCCCAGACCTTTCTCCATGCAAATTTGGCCTCAAGTGAAAGTGGACCATCAGAATAGTTGCAGAAGAATCTCAGACAATATCATGGATAGCAGGCAGAGAAAAGACAGGATCTAGATCTTTTGTACAAGAAAAAAGTCAAGTGTTGAAAATGGCCTGAAAGGGCCTGCATGCAAGAAAAAGGGGAGGATTCCCTAGGCACACATATGGGGGGGCAGAGAAAATGGGCATGCTGCTGGTGGCAACTGAAGGTGGAAAGGAGTAGGGAGAGTCTAGGAAGGCAGGCATAAATTAATGCATTAAAGAAGCACCCAGGAGGGAGTTTTAGAGAGAAGGTTTCAGAGTTATTAAAGAGTGCAAGGACTTGATTATATAAGTGTTTTTTTGAAGATGAAATTATTAATGAAGACATCATATATCAAATAGTTCTAAACAAAGAGCTCAGGGTTTTCTGGAAATTACAGTGGGTATGTCTGCAGTGGTCTGTGGCAAATACTTTGTCTAGCATCGAACAAAGTAATTATTCAATGAAAAGACACCAGGGGCATAATCAGTGAAGAATGCTCCTGTTTGCCATAGTTTTCATCAATCATTAGTCAGCCTTTCTTCTTTCCAGTTTTGTTTTCTTCTCTTTTTGCCTTGCTCAGCTCCAGGCCTTTATTCAGGGTGGTGCAGTTGCACTGGTGCCCCAGCAGAATTTTATGTGTTGAGGAAAGGAGTTTCCTGAACTGCATCTGCCATAAACATTCCAACTAAACACTACCATCCGGAAGGGCTCCAAAACAGAGACCCTGAAAAACACAGCCCAGCTGGTCTGAGAGATAATGGCCAAATGAGTATAGCTGTCTGCAAGAAATCACGCACAGGGTTTTGGCTTTGACCCTTCTGTCCTTGTATAGTTTGAAATGTGAATCAAATTCATTAGGCTGTTTTTGCCATGCTAATGAAATGGTCTTGCTCAAAAACTAATGGAGACAAGAAGTCTGTATGTAAAGGCCATGGAGATCCTGGATTGTGGCATGGGTTACTGTCTACTCCATTGTAACTATGACTGCATATCGGCATATAATGTTTCTTTCTGTTAATTGTATTCTTAATGATTGATGTACAGCCAATACATAGTGCTGATACTCAAGAATAGATGTTTTTCTTTCTAGGAACTTTGCTTCTTTTCCTTGCAAAGTCAATCAACCAGTTTTCCTGGAGGCAGGGTGACTGCAGGTGTGTGATCATGCAGCATGAGGTGGGAGCATTTCTCTTAACTAGTTTGAGATAGTGGGTGGCTATAATCAAACTCTTCTGGTACAGTGAACTTGAGTCCTGCATTGATTACATAGGCAGAACTGGGTTTATAGTGTAGGTTCTGGCTCAGACAAAGTTGACAGAAATGAAGTAATTGTTAACATTAAAGTTAGTGAGCGAGATGAAAAGGATTTTATGTGTAACTCTAAGTACAATTCACATCCAGTGGAAATATTCTGCAGACACGACAGATTTTTTTGTAGTTCTGTGCTGAGGTCAAGCATAGCTCTTTTTATCAGGAAAAGGATTGAAAATGTTCCCCTGAGATGCAGAATGCTTTTTAGAGTTCCCAAATAAATAAGGAACAAAGTCAGTGCAGTAACCATTAAAGAGACACAGGATGCTGCTCACCAACAGCCTGGTTGCTCTTACCACACTTAAGTGCTGTACTGTGCTGAGAACCCAGTGAAATGGTTTCATATGGCTGGTCCTTCTTTCCCACTGACAGTTTAGGACCTAATCCTTATAAATGCAAAATTAAACACCATTTCTGCTCACAGCACATTATTTTAATACCTCTACCGTGAACTTTCTTAAATTTCCTTGTGTTGCTTTTTCCTATCAGAATCTGAATCCCCCATCTTTTATTTTCATTTTAACTTATTAAAAAGGGAAGACCACCCCTATCTCTCCCTAGTGGAGAGGATTATAGAGCACATTAAGTGTACACTCGGTTTGTTGCCCTTTAAGCATTACATTGTGGCTGTTCAAGGGTGAGCATTTAGAGAAGAAAATGTGAATCTGATTAGGTAGAAAAGATGTGCTCTGCTTTCTTTTAAAAATAAAAGCAGACCTATAGCAATAGAAGCAGCAAAAGAAACAACCTTCCCACAGCACTTCTCTTGGTTTCTAGCCAGAGCTGCTCCCTCCACTTGGTTTTGATTACTTTGAACTGGGATTACAGCCTGTGGGTATGAGGGCGCTAGCGTGATCCTTAGGAGCACTGACGTCTATTTTTTACTTTCTGCTCATTTCATTATGAATAATGAGATTTTGGATCCTCGCTTCTCGCCAAAACCAAGAAGTCCTTAATCCAGAAGAAAAAGCGAGCCCTGCCCGGGAAAATCCCCGTCCCTGTGCCCCGTTTCCTCTCAACTCCTGGGAATGAGCGAGGGGGCGTTGGGCGGCTGCCCAAGGCACCGGTGCCGCCCTCCTTCCTTGGCACAGAGGAGGCTCCGGCAGAGGAGAACGAAGGATCCAGCGGCTGCGGGCAGCCCAGCGCCTTCCTTCGCCTCTTTCCTGATGTGGCGAAGGAGAGATCCGGCGGCCTCCCTCCCTCCCTCCCTCCCTCCGTCCCGCTGCCGCCGTGCCCACCAAGGCGGCGGGCGAGGAGGCGGACGTGCTCTGGGGGCAGAGGGGGACCCGAGGCAGCCGTGACTCCGGAAGAGCGGAGCCCAGCTGAGTTAGGCGGGTGGTTTCGTGAGAATCCAGAGGCTTGGCTGCCTCCGACCGCTGGCGTGATCCCGGTTCCCCGCTTCACAAAGCGCTGAGCACAGCCCGCGCCAGCGCCGCCTGCGTGCCCAGACTCACGGGGGGAACCAGCATCTCTGCTACCATCCCTCGGGCTCTCGGAAGCCGGGATTTCCGCAGCAGGAGGGGCTGGATAACCCCCGAGAAACACCCCCCAGCCCGGGCGGGAACGGCAGCGCTGGGAGCGCTGGGAGGCGCTGGGCCCGGCCCGGCGTGTCACCGCCCACAGGCCCGCTCTCATTGGCTGAGGGCACTGCCCATCATCCCGAGCAGCCAATCAGGCTCCCCCCGCGCCGCGGGGACGCCGCGGCCGCAATAAGACGCGCGGTCCGGCCCGCTGTGGGTCGGGTGGTGGCGGCTTCGGTGGGCCCCTTAGGGCGGCTCGGGTTTAGCCCCGATAAGTCTCTGGAGCCGGGGACGAGCGCGGTGAGAGGCCGTGGGGGAGGGGGTGCAAGGGCTCGGGGAGGCTCCCTGCGGGGGCGGCTGGGGGGTGGCTCCCTCGGAGGGGTTGTCCCGGCGCTCCGGCGAGGGGAAGGATAGTGTTTTGGACCCCTGGGCAGGCAGTGGCGTCCTGAGGGGGCCGTGGGTGAGGAACCTCGTGTGTGCGTGTTGATGTGTTCGCGTGCCAGTCGTCGCCCGGCGTTGGCGGCCGCCTGTGTTGGCACCGGGAGGTGCTGCCCTACTTGTGGGTGAGCCTCTCCGTGCTCGGGGAAGGCCGAGGGACGCAGGTGCACCATATAAAAGGGCTGGAGCAGGAGCCCTGGAAGTTCTGGTAGTTAGACCTTAAAACTGCGCCTGGCAAAAAGCTCTGCCGGTGTAAGGTGTTACGTTGAGCAGCGTGCGCTGCTGTCCTGTGCTCATGTCTCTGTTCTATCATCGAATGGTTTGCGTTGGAAGGGGCCTTAAAGATCATCTTGTTCCAGTCCCCCTCCAACTAGACCAGGTTGCTCAGAGCTCCAACCAGCCTGGTCTTGAACATCTCCAGGGGTGGGGCATCCACAGCTTCTCTGAGCAACCTGTTCCACTGCCTCTGTGCTGGGTCCAGGTCTGCTGTCTGTATCCCTCCTCCTTACTATCTCAGGGATTTCGGTAGATTTCTGCACACTAGAGCTATGGTAATTGCAGTCTAAACAAATCTGGGGGAGGAAATGATATCCCGGGGCATCTGGAAGGCAAGAAACCTTCCCTTGTGGGCAATGCAGGAACTGTACGTTCACATCTTTTTGGGAGAAGAAGTTTGGTAGCTTTCCCAGCGCATGCAAGAGGTGTGTGTTCTATTTTCTTACAGCTCTGAGAGGAAATGATGGTTGGCATAGCCATTTGCAGTTGTGATCCCTTTCTGTGAGTGCTCGGTGTTTGTTCTTTCTCTGCAGGTAATGAGACAGGAGCGTGTGGTGGCCTCTATATAAAGCAGCTCTTGAGTCTGTGGTGGGATTTGTGTAGGCTATTCCTTTGCCATAGGAAAGGTGAGTAGGATTGTTTCCATGTGTTGCTCTAAGGCTTTCTAGCTTAAATGCTTCCATAAGCGGACTGATATTTAAAACAACTTTGTGACCATCAGTCCTTTCTACATTTGTTTGATGATATGTTTTATGTAGCTGAACTGGAGTTCATGGTCCCCAGATGATATTAGGTCTTTGTATAACTATTTTTTTTTAATATTTATTAAGTTTTTCATTGTTTTTGCCGAAAGTACCAACCAGACTTGTGCACCTCCTCTAATGTTGAGTCTTGGTCTTTTGGTTGGGTCTTAATTTGATTTTGTAAAATATGCAGTCTGTTCCTGTAGGTAATACCTCATTGTTCAGACTGATGATGATGACCTCATTGTTCAGACTAATTGATTGTATCTGCAGAGACAGAGTTTTCTCTGGGGCTACTTATGTGTAGTAGTTCATGCTTTGGACACCTGCAATTTTTTAATTGTGTCTCAGGGATGTTGGAGAAAGCATTTGCATCTAAAGTCAAAGTGGTCTATCTGACACTTGCTTTTTTTATAAACCTGGGATCTTAAGGGGTGTGGTTTAGTGTTGTGTGTGATGTGACATGACACCTGAATCCTAGCAATAGCTGATTTCTTTGCTTAATGTGCAATTGATTGTTGTGAGTGGAAAAAATGAAGCGTGCAGGGGGTTTTGTCTGAGGTGTTCTGTGCAATACACAAATTGTACTCCCTCCCCTTTGCATGAAATAAGACTTTGCTTTGTATTTATCAACTGTCTATTGTGTGTCAGACAATATGTCCTGATATTCTGAAAAAATCTCAGTCCTCAAAAGCTTTTTAATCCTGAAGATGTACCATTAGGCAGAAGTTAAAGCTGGGGAGATTTTGGATAGTGTCCTTGTGTGAGATTAAAGGACAACTAAGGTGCTGTTACAGTCAAGATTAAATTACTCAATCTGTTAATGAATTCAGCTTTTTCTGGACACTTTTTGAAAGTCTGCTAACAAGGAGCTCTAATATTGTGCTGGGTGTTTCCCAAAACCCAGCGTGCATGGGCCTATGCCATCCTGCTGACCTAATTTGTGGTCACAGTGGGCCTGGATTTGAGACATTTGGAGTGTAATTGAAGCAGCTAATTTGAGATGATGGGAGATCCCTTAAGTGTGTCTCTTATGGATATCTAGTCCAAGGTTGGATGTGCAGAAATTGGACCTCAGTCTCCCATTGCCCATGGTTTTGAGAGCTCTTAACAGTCACCTGAGTATACAGCAGTGCTCCCAGTGTGTAGAGTTATATTTTTATATTTCCCCCCCCTGCTTTGTCCATTACAATTTAGCCTGTTTCTCAGGTCAGAGTGATCAGGTGGGGCTTTCAGAGTTGCAGTGCTGTGTTAGATGGACCTTTCTGGCATTGGATAATCTACTTAGAAGATCTTTGACCACCTTGCAGACCCTTTTGACCAGTGGTCAAAATGTATCTCCCATTGAAGACAATCAAGGAGTAGTGTTGCTTGGTCAGCAAGAGCAGAGAAAGGTACTGTTTGACCTTATGAACGTGTAGCTCTTATTTAATGAGGACAACAAACAGGCCTTTTGTGCCCGCTGCAAAAGTAAAAACATTAATCCTGGTGCCTGAGAAACTGGCATTGTACATCACAGGCAGAAGAGGAATAATATATTTGAAAGTCAGGAAGGGGACAGAATAATTTGTGAGGTCACTGCTGGATTCAGTGACATGAGGACTTGCTAGCTGTGCCTTGCATCCCAGAGTGTTTGTGTTGTCACACTTGAGTGTGGAGGAATGATGGAGGAGGTGGCCTGCAGAAAAATCAACCAGAGACTGGAATAATTAGCAGGACAGGATAGGGTCATGAGAAACATATTATGCAGAGCATAATTATGGTGACATCTCCTTTGAGAAAAGCTGATAAGGTTCTGTATGTTGCCAGTTCCAGTTCTGTGGTCCTGCTCTCCAACTCCTCTGGCTGAGGGCCACAGCTGCTGTCTGTGCCTGCATTCCCTCAGAGCCAGTGTGGATCTGGGAAGCCCTTGTGCGCTTGAGCTCCACGTGTTACTTCTGAGTTCACTGGTGAGAGTGAGATCTGCTTCTCTGGGAGCCTGTGATACTGAGTCAGGCTCTGTTAAAGCACTTGAGGGAAACCTGTAGACTAGAACAGCTTGTACAAATCTACTCTTAATTAATTGGTTAAGTGGGTAGTTGCAACAAGCTGGGTGGAGGATGGTGCTTCTCTTACTACACGAGAGTGGGAGGAATTCAAAACCAGGAGACCTCAAACGTAAAAACATACTCAGCAGACACTCGTTTCTTTGGTTGTTCTGATTCTGATAGTTGTTTACTTTTTGCTGACATATTGTGCACTATCTGTGGGATGTTTGATGTATCTATCTCATGTTTTTGTCCAGATGCATCGTTATTAGATGCCAGATCAAGTTGCCAGCTGTGCTAAGCTGCAATCAAAATGTCTAAGTATAGGCTTGTTCTCTTAAGACATGGGGAAGGAGCCTGGACCAAGGAGAATCGCTTCTGCAGCTGGGTGGACCAGAAGCTGAGCAGTGATGGGATAAAGGAAGCTCAGAACTGTGGCAAACACCTTAAAGCGCTGGGCTTTGAGTTTGACCTCGTCTTCACCTCCGTGCTGAGCCGCTCCATCCAGACTGCATGGCTGATCCTGCAAGAGATGGGCCAAGAGTGGGTCCCCATTCAGAGCTCCTGGCGGCTGAATGAGCGTCACTATGGTGCACTGATCGGGCTCAACAGAGCAGAAATGGCTCTGAATCACGGGGAGGAGCAAGTGAAAATATGGAGGAGAAGCTACGATGTCACCCCGCCTCCCATATCTGAATCTCACCCTTACTACGAAGAGATATACAACGATCGCCGCTATAAATGCAGTGATGTCTCTCAGGAAAGTCTCCCGAAAGCTGAAAGTCTAAAAGATGTGCTTGACAGACTGCTTCCCTATTGGAATGAAAAGATTGTGCCAGAACTAAAAAGTGGCAAAATGATTCTGATCTCTGCTCATGGTAACACCAGCAGGGCATTGCTGAAACATGTTGAAGGTAAGGGTCTTTTTTTTTTTTTTTTTTTTTTTTTTTGTGTCTTCCCCTCTCCTCCTTACTCAATGGCTTGGAGTTTTGTATCTTGTTCTGTAATGTATGTTACTTATCTGGACCAGGATGTAATGTTTCTAATCTCTAAGGAGAAAATAAAAAGTTGATCAGGAGTCAAACTGAGGCATGTGGAAGTGGAGAGAGTTAGTTAGGTTAATATATTTAAGAAAAGGGCCAGATGCTTTCTTCTTGTTTCTCATTGGTCATTTAAAACTACTGTATTCAAACTAATTTTGTGGTTGGTCCAGGTAGACAAAAACTCTTCAGGCTCAGTTAATTTTGGATTTATTCAGCTGTTTTGTCAGGTTTGAAATCATCATCTGTTCATTAAACAAGCATTGCTGTAACACAGTAGAATAAAAGTGCTCGAACTTGGGTTGTGGAAGATGTTCTTTAGTATTACTGTGGTGGGTCACTTTTGAGGCTTCATTCCTCATAATTTTTTACTTATGAGCTGTGTGCCAGAGAGTTCTGCAGAGAGTAGGTACTTGCTAAAGCTTAAGAAAATACTGTGTTTTTTCCCAATATAGAAAATGCATACTGGTAAACAGCCAAGTTGGTAGCTTAGTGTAAGGTTGCTTATTTATGTTTGCATTGGGAGATACCATTAAAGGCCATCTGCTCCAACCCCCTTGCAATAAGCAGGGACATCTTTGACTAGATCAAGTTGGTCAGAGCCCTGTCCAAACTGGGCTTGAATGTTTCCACAGGGATGGAGCATCTACTGCCTCTCTGGTGAACATGTTCCAGTGTTTTACCAGGCTCATCATAAAATTTTTCTTCCTTATATCTAGTCTGAATCTACTCCCTTTTATTTTAAAATTGTTACCCCTTGTCCTATTGCAACAGGCCCTGCTAAAAAGTCCGTACCTATCTTTCTTAGACACCCTTGGGAGCCTTCTCTTCTTCAAGCTTAACAACCCCAAGTCTCTCAACCTTTCCACACAGGAGGTGTGCTTCATGCCTCTGATCATCCTTGTGGCCCACCTCTGGTCCTGCTCCAGTGGATCCATGTCTTTCTTGTGCTGAAGATCCCAGAGCTGGGCTTGGAAAGGACTTATCTGGGACTTGACTTAAAGATAAATCACATCCTTTGCATTGTTAGATTCTTCCCCCCTCCTTCCTCTTTCATCTCATGGCTTCCAGGTCATCCTAAACTGGAAGATGGAATATATTAATTTCTTTGTGGGGAGAGTAGATTAATTTATTTCATTTAAGTTTAGTGATTATATGTGTGTTAATACAGCCTACTGGAGTTATAGTTGCAAGTATGCACAGACTGGATTGTGTCCACTCAATTTTTTTTTTTTTTTTAGTAATGAAATCTTTTGTTATGTACCCCTATGTTTCAACATGGCCAAATGCAAAAGGTACTCAACAGTCAGAGCCAGTGAAGACTGCTGATGCTTTAGCAGAAATCAGACACCTGAGAAATAAGGATGTACAAGTGGCTTCTGGAACTAGAAAGGCTGTGAATCCTGGGGTCCAGGACGAAGGAGGAAAGCTGGTTCAGTCGGTTCCACTGATGTTCTCAGAGGTGGTTGTCCACGCTGTGTGAAATGATAAAAATTACAAAGGAAGAAGGGGGAGGGGGAACTGCAACCACAGTGTTTCCCCTGCACCCCAAGAACTGAACCAGTTCCATGAAACCATGATGGACAGGCCCTTTGGGGGTGAAGTGCTGACAGGTGACCATGGCTTCAGCAGAGCCCCTGGGCCACATTCTGTGCAGGCATGCACTGAGGCTGGAGCTGACAGCACCAGGGACTGGTAAAGGTTCCTTTGGAGTTAGTATGGACTCTTTGCTGCATTAAGACCAGAGAGAAACAATGATGCAGAGCTTTTCTTTGGGACAGTTGTTAACTCAACCTTTTCCAGGACTGCCCATGCTCAGCCAAAGTAAAAAAAGCTGCGTTTTGTCTGTCTTACAGTGCTTGACCCTCTCAGGATATGCTTACACAGGGAAATGTGAGGAATCCTTGGCAGAGGATCTTCTTTTGTTGGCTAAGGACTGTCCATCAGCTGCCCCACAGAAGCAATTGCCACATACCTGCTGGCTCTCCTGCTGTTTCTGTAGTGGAGGTTGGATTGCTGAAGAACTGGCCTGAAGGGTAGCATGAACAGAGACCCCTGTTATTTCAACCTGCTTATTTTTTAATTATTATTATTATTTTTAATTTTATTTTTTATTTAAGAGCTCCTTAACTGGGTCTGGGAGTTCCTTCTCTGCATTGCTGGCTTGCTCTCCCTTTGCCTCCTGAAAGGTTGTGAGTTGCTTTGGAGTCTTGCTGGAGTTGGACCTGATTCAAGACTGCTTGAAATTTTGCAGTCTACTGTATTTATAGCACCCAATGTGAGATGGACTTTGTTTTTGTGAATTTTTTTGATAAGCTTAGTGTATCCTGTACTTCAGTGGAATTTTCTAGGCCTCTCTAGCGTAGTTGGAACCATTTTTTTTTCCTCTTTTTTTTTTTTTTTTGGCATTTTGAAAACTGGGCTCCAAATGCCTCAAGCAGCAATCCTTCATGACTACATGAGTACTTGAATGGCTTAGTCATGGGGTTAACTTTAAGTTTCTAAGCTACATCTTCCAAGATTAAATGGCAGTAAATATGAATGTTTTCATTCAGTTTGGTCTGATGAAACAATTCTAAGTGTTTCTATGAATTTTATTTTATTTTTTCTAAAAGACTTCAGAGTATCCTTGAAGTTGTTATTTCAAGGAGGTATTTTTTTGGAACAGGCCTGTGATTCTCCAAAACTGATGAAGAGCTGTAAATGTAGTTCTGCTTGCATGCAATCATCAGAACAGAGTGTTGTGCTAACAATGGGTTTGGATTTTGGTCTTGTTTTCTCAGTGCACAGAGGAGGGGACATCACTAAGGTGTATGAAAAGCCTGTAGGATTTGCCATGCTAAATACTCATCCTAGATGCACAGGATATATTTACAGCTGATTTGCTCAGTTCTTTGATGGAGGAATAGTTTTCTCTTTATCTAATAACTCGTGTTTCAGATTGGAAACCTTTTAGCAGTGTCCCATTGTGAAGACATTAGTGTAATACTTTTGACCACCTTGCCCTGTTTGTATTGAAGTACTAATTGGGAGACCAAGTCCAATGGACTGATTTATCAGGTGACTTGCAGAAGGATTAGTGAGCTGTCTCAGCTCTTTCTTTCCTCCCAGCCATTTGACCCTGAGGACTGGTCTCAAGTACTTCAAGACATGGTCCTGTGGAAGGCCTGATTCTCGAGTTTCCAACCTGTTGAAAGGTTGTCATCTCTTAGATATGGTGTGGTGGTCACTGAGCCTTGTCATGCTCAGGGTTAAAAACAGAGGAGAGGAGTTACCCAGTCTCTTGAAGATGCAGATGTTGCAATCACTGGGCTTGACTGGTTGTCACAGAGCTGGGACAGATCTCTGGAACTGGCTTGCAGGTAGAATGTGGTGACTGTGAAGGCCTCATGCTGGTTTTGCCAGCCTATGAGCAGGGAGAGCAGTGCCCTCAGGGTTTTACTTTCTTGCTCTACTCTGCAGTCACAGTATTCTAGTAGTTTACATGCTGGGGCTACACATGGTGTGACCTGGTGTGGATCGTGTTGAGGGCTTCTTAACAAGATTACTGCTGCTTGACCTTCTTAAGGAAATACTACTTATGTGCCTGTGGTGTCTGAGTGCAGTTACAGAAAACAGCTTGAGATCTAACAGTTCAGTGCTGTTGAAATGAGATGGTCTTGCTCTCCCTGTCATTCACCCCAGTCTTTGCTGTGTGCTTCTGCTGCTTATTTCTTGTGAGCTTGTTGAGCCTTATTGCAAGTTAACTTGGCCTGTATTTTGGCCACTGCTGAGCAGTGCTCCCAGAGCATCAAGGCTGTCTCTCCAACATTGTCCCTCAGTAGGCTGGGGCTGGGCAAGTTTTTGGGAGGGGATGTAGCCAGGAGAGCTGACCCAATCTGAACTTTGGGTATTCCTAACCACAGGATGTGCTCAGCAGTAAAAGCTAAGAAAAAGGAAGAGGGGCAGTTGTAATGGCACTGGAGCAATTACTGTGCAGACTGAAGCCCTAATTAGTGGGAATAGATTGGACATCACCTGCTGATGGGAAGTAGGGAATAAATCCTTTGTTTTTCTTCACTTCTGTGCTTTGTAGCAGTGAATCTGATGAAAGGGATCCAGAGTGCTTGGCCTTTGCTTGTGCTTTAGTAAACTGCCTTTCTCTTGACCCACAAGTTTTTTTTCCCTATTTCTTTTCCCCTCCCATCATGCTGGGGAGGAGAGTGATAGAGCAGCTTTGTGGGTACCTGGTATCCAGCTAGGGTCAACCCCCCATAATTCTTTTTGGTGCCCTACTGTAACCCCCCTACTACCAAAACATTGCCATGCAAACCTAATACAGACTTGGCAGACATAAGGATGAAGCAAACAGACACGATATGCTGCAGCCATGGTTGTAGCCCTCCATTTTCTTTTTCTTTCCTTAAAATCTGCACAACAAGCTAACATTCTGTAAAGACCAAAAGCCAGATTCTAGCACTGCTTACTTCCCTCCTCTTCCCTGTTGAAGTTAGGTCCTCCTTAGCCTACAGGGAGGACAGAAATTGGCTCTGAATATTTAATGTACTAGTTAAAGCTTCAGTATTTTCATTAAGCATGTGGGAGGGATGCTTTGACCTGATTTGGATCTCACCTACAAAGCACCAGTTCTTGAGCAAGTCCATTGTGGCTGAATTTATGCATATGGTCTTGTGTGTTTTATTGGATGCATCATCTGGCCTCAAGTGTAGTTGGCATGCAGGGGAAGAGGGGTGTAGTTATTCTCAGTAGCTGTTGTGGTTTTTGTGTTGCTCCAACTAGAAGAATAGAAGGAAGGAACTTGATAAGAGCAGGTGAGAGGGAAGGAGAAGCTGAACCAGCCTTTGCAGAAGCTGGCTGCAGGTGCTCAAAATCAGTGGGGTTTGTCTCTGTAGGACTTTCCAGTTTATGAATATTTCAAAGCACTTCATGGGCCACCATGAAGTGAATTCACCATAAAGGTGAATTCTTAAACTTGCACTGAGATATTTCTGGTCTCTGTGGATTTGATCACCCACAGTTCAGTTAAATGGAGTGTAAGTGAGCTGGGAAAGAATTCTGAATGTGATTTTTTTCAAAGGTCTTTTTTGTAATGATTGCTGTACCAAATTATTACAATGTTCATGTACCGAACTGCTTCCTGCTGTACAGCTGGTGTTAAGGGACAGTGTTTAACATGTGATTGTGAGAGAACATGGGAAATGTCTACTTGAGGAATGTAGTTGCTCAGTCAGCATTTTGTCTGGGGTCCTGAGGAAGTCATCCCAAGTATTTCAGTAATGCCTGTGGGTTCTCATGGCTGTAAGTAGGTAGGACCTGGGTTTTAAACCTCCTTGGGTAAAGACTGCTTCCAGCAACACTTCAGCAGTGCTGAGACCCAGGCTTTGGAATTAAAATGGGGAGGGAAGAGTGTTGATTCTTTTGTGATCTTACTTCCCATTGCACCTTGTAGTCAGCAGTTGAGACCTTACTCTGATTTCACCCTTCTTCCCTGTGAGGTACAACAGGTTGTGACACAGGCCAGCTCAGATGAAGTGCAAGAAAAGGTCAGCTGGTTTGAGTTACAGCATGTGAAGTAACTGGATAGCAGTTGCTGGGTAGCAGATATCCAGTTGCAGTGGCTGGAGTGTGAGATGTAAACCCTTCCCTGGCCTGCTGGGTCGGGGAAGTGTTCTGATGAACTCTCCCTGCAACCGAAGAGTTTGTGTGACAATCCTGCTCAGCTTCTTGCTTCCTGAGGAACAGAAATACTTCACAGATGCTCTACCAGTGCTGAGATAAAGCCACAGGACACTGTTGTTTCTGTAGAATTTTCTTCTGACTTGAGCTTGCGTTTCCATGCTTCTGGCTGTGAGGCAACACTTCTGTAGGAGGAAAAATCCTGAGGAGAAAGCCACCGTGCTTGTTGCAGCATGTTTATCCTAAACTGCACCATTTTGCTTTGTAAATCAATACTAGTTGACATTTGTGGTCACTTTGTGTTCTGTAAAAACAGTAAAATGCATTTCTGAATCTGTGTAGCTACAGCTAGTTCTGTTTATTCCACTCCAGAGGAAAAACCTTTTAAATATCATGGGTTGTGACCACATTATATGGTTTGCCTTAACTATCCTGTGTGACTTCATCTGCTTTGTGTATATATGAATGGTTTAGTCTGGGAGACTGAGTCTGAGAGGTGGGCAGAACACTTCCTAGGCACAGATTCTCTGTGGATACATGATGACATGTATGTTGTTAAAATCTGATGTTTAAGAATCCTTGAAATAAGAGCTCAGGCAGCTTGCCTGCTTGTTTTGCAAACCAAAGTCTTTGAGAATTGTGCTTATGCCTGGTAAGCAGACTCAGTATTTTTCCCATTGATTTCTGTGCTGGTTTAAAATTTTAGATACTCCTTGAGTTCTTTGCTGTAGGAGAGTTTCTTCATTTTTTCAGCCTACACATGTGAAAAGAACAAAAAGAGATTGCCCTGGAGACTATACTGTTCCTTTAACACAGCACATGGAGGACAATAGGTTCTACTCATGCATCACGAAGGATGATTAGAGTCCAAAGTGCTACTCCAGCATGAAACAACCTCTGCTAAACAACCAGTACACACAGTTTCTTTAAAAAGGCAGAATACCAAGGTTAATTTTCCCCTTCAATTTTGTATGTGAAGCTTCTCACACAAGCTGTCTTTTAAGACAGTATTTAATTCTTCTACTGTCAGGATCACTCAGATCTGATTTCTCATAAGCAAGTTTACAGCAGTGTCAACAGTACTCCTGTCAGAATTACTACATACAGGATATTCATTTGCACTTTCAAATGAGGGAATGGGGAAGAAAAAGGAGGGAAGAAGTCAACTTCACAGCTTAGAGTATTTTCCACTTCGCTAAAGGAATGTGTACCTGGAGAGAAATTTGATTTTATTCAGATGTGCTTAATTAAAATATTCTGAAGGCTCTGATCTCAGTGAAATGGCTGGTTATTTTTACATCAAACAGACAAGTCTCCAGAGACTCCAAGTGAATTTTGAGACCAAACATCCTAATAAAGTTTTCACACAAGGTCTAAATAGTCGCATTAAGAAGGAGTGACTGCAAAGACATTCTCTCAGAAAATCAGGCAAAAGAAAGCTAGTGTCACTGGGAATGTCAATATTTCTTTTTTCTTCCCCTTTTTAGAAGTACTGAGGTCACAGCAGCAGCCTGCTGTTGTAAAGTAGGACAGCTTTGAGCAACCCACACTTAGAAAATGCACACAATCAAGCTTCTAAGGCGATGACACCATACAAACTAGACCAAGGTGCAACAAGAAAACATCCTCTCGAGCAGCTGACAAAACAGATGGTTCTCAGAATACAGGGGTGCAAATTTACCAGTGATTTTCACATTAAGTAGAAAAGCAGAGCCAGCACATTAACAGGAAAACCCATACCAGTGAAGCCACTCAGCCACAGTAGGATGACAACAGGTCAGAAAAAACAGAACTAACCATGAGGTAGAAAGACTACACAAGCATGCAACTTTTGCAGTGACCTACTCTTGTTTAGATTAGGCCAAGCACTTAGGTTAGCCCTGAGTTTCAAAAGGCATGGAGCACCAGAAACAAACCCTTTCAAGAAACTTACACTCTGTTACAATATTGAATATCAGTCCTTTAAAAAAAATTCACACTGTGACAGTTTAAGCAATCCTTGCACACAAGGGATTCTCACCTCCATGAGAATTCTCTCCTTTACCTATTCCTAAAGCACAAACCTTTAATCTATGGCCTAGCTGGGAATTGACAGTTGAGTAGCTGATGGTGTTGATGGAGTCTGGAATGTGTGTCCTTGACTGTTCTAAGATTAGATAATCTCAGAAATAAGGCAATAGGCAACTAGGAAGCTGTGGGTGTAACTCTGTGTTTTTCCTTTGGCAGGCATCTCCGATGAGGACATCATCAATGTTACTCTCCCCACTGGTGTGCCCATACTTCTTGAACTTGATGAGAATTTGCACCCTCTGGGCCCTCACCAGTTTCTGGGTGATCAAGAAGCTATCCAAGCTGCCATCAAAAAAGTGGAAGATCAAGGGAAAGTAAAATCTGTTGAGAAGTAAAATGCCACTGACTAATGAAGCTGTGTTCAAAGTGTGGTAGTAAGTGACAATGTATGTATGACTGCTAGGTTGTACTGTGTGAATGTCTCAATTTCAGGCACTAAATAATTGGAAGGGACAATTGTTGAGTCTCAGGTTAATAGCTTAACCCTTTGCCTTTTCAAAAACTGGACTTTAGATCACAGGATGAGGTTATCAATACTGGAAAAAAGAAATGAAGAGATGATTCAGGTAATGGAAACTTGTAAAGCAGTCTGCCCCAGATCTGGGACTGAGGATGGCCCAGTACAGAAAAAAAGGGATGTGTTAGTGTTGTCTACCAAAAATCAGTCCTAATCTGTTAAGGAGAAAAGCACCATCTTACTGGACTAATTAAGTCCAGGTTGTTATAGGTGCTAAAACTTTCTCACTGACAAAGTGGCACCAGATAACTCTGTTATCAACTGTGATTCTTCTGTGTCAGTGGCAATGACAATTTGTTGTGAATGGATTTCCCTCAGTCTTTCCGAACACTTCCAGTTGGACAACTCTCTGCCTTTGTTATTTTGAATCTTCCATGGCCAGTTCACGATCCAGAGAATTTTGTAAAGATGTTCTGACTGTTAGTTATCCTAGTTGTCTTTTGTTACACTATATTCCATTTTTTCAAAGGAATGTAGATGGAATTCTTTTTCCTCCACCACCTTTGCAAAGCCTAGCATGACTGCATTTTACTGGCTTGCAGTAATAGCATCTAACTCAGACTTAAATACACAAAAGAAGCACAGAGGTTTCCTGCTTAGTGTTTAAATTATAATGGAGCTCTCAGGGACCTGAATACCTTTGAAACACTTCTGTAACATTTAACTCAATAAAACTGGATATAGGAACTCCTCCCCCCCCAAGCTTTCCTGAGTTGCAAAGATATCCTGATAAATATGTTCTACAGTAATATTACTGTGGCATTATCTGTATCAAATTCTCTGAAGGGCTGGAAGAGATGTATGAGGCAGGTAAGAAGTGTTACTGGGTGCAGCTCATTCAGCCGTTGTGCTGGTAGGGAAGGATATTCTGCCAAGCCTGAAAGTGTTCTCCAATAAACCTCTCCTCACAATCAAAGCTTGATTCCTGCTCAGTGTGGCCTTGCTGTTGTTAGGCACTGATTTTGACCAGTTCACACTGTGGTTGGATGTTGTGTAGCATGTATGGCACTCTGATGTTCTCTTTATGTACACAAGCATCAGGGTAATTCCACTTCTGAAGACTTGCTCTTAATCTTACCTGCAAATATGATACTGTTACTAAAATTTATATCTGGCCCACTGTCACAACACCTGAGCATCTTGATTCTGACCTCACATACTGGCACGGGTGTCATTTGTGTGTGTGCTGTTAGAGCTGAATGTGTTCTCAGCATGGCCCAGGTACAAATATTGATGTTAATGAGAATTTCCTTGATATGATGATGGTATAAACTTTTACAGTCCTAGGGTAGCCGCTGCTTTGCAGTGAGCAGCTCTGTAAACTCACTTTGTGAGAGGATGTTTTTTTTTGTTCTGAGGAAAGCAATGTGACAGTGTGGTGTGCCTCTGACAGTCCTCCTGATACGTGGAGCAAGGCTTTCCAGGTCTGATGCCAGGTCACATAATTCATAAAAGACTTCTTGCTAGGAGGCAGTTTCTCTTGCATGAACTATGCTTGGTCTTCTCTTTGGTTTCGTTTTTGTAGCCCCTGCAGTAGGAACAAAGTTACATGTTTCTCTTTTGAACATAAAGCTGGTAGGTTTCCTCTTTCTTTGTACAAGAAAGGGTTTTACAGTGTTTGTTTTGGTTTTTTGTTGTTGTTTGTTTGTTTGTTTTCTCTGAAATATTGTTAGCAGCTTCTCTGCTGCTTTATTTGATACTGACTCCTTTATGGGTTTTTAGTTTTCTGTGTGTAGAGTAACTCTGAATCTTAGTTGATACTTTACAAGTCGGTGTGACAGACTTAGATTGTTATCAGCCAATGTTCACCTGTGAATACCCTGAGAAGGGCCTCTGGCACTCAAGTGATTAAATTCTTCTCCAAACATTATATAATGTGTCAAGTTTAGTATCAAGTAAAAGTTACTGTAGGCTTGTAAACAAGACTAGCAGAGCCACCTGTTGTCAGTGGGAACTGCATGCATCCAGATGTGAAAGTACAGGCCATGTCCACATCCCTTTGGCATTGTGGTATTGTAGTGTAGAACTTCTTCAGGACTTGATGTGCAGCTGGAATATATGTGGAAATGAAAACCAGATAAACTGGGAGATATGCTCTCTCTTCCCCTCCTCTTAGAGAACCCATGCTCTCTTCTGGGCAATGGAAAGGTAGGGTACACAAGTAAATTTGGAGAGCATTATTACTTCTTCTTGCAGCTGAATGGGTAAAATTGATCAAAACATCCTTTCAGAAGAGTCATGGACAGTAAGAAGAAAACACTAATGTGATGATTTCAGGTGATGCTGTTTTTACAGTGCTGCTTGAGATGTGAACAGTGACAGTGCCCTGGAAGTTTGACTTTGATTGTGACTCTGGAGCGATGACAGAATTTTATATGCACATCTGGCAGCAATAACACCTCATGAAAGTATCAGATGGAACCAACTGGGGATTTCATTGTTCTCCTTAAGATTATTTTAACACCTTGCAATGCTTCCTTCTGAATAGCCTTTTAATTAAAATCCTGATTCATAAAACATGTATATTGAAGAACAGAAACCAACTTCCATCAACAGTGGTGTAAAGATTGCTGATCTTCAGGCAGAGCTACATGAGAGGGAGACATGAGAGTCTTGCTGGTGACTTTAGAGATCAGTGGTTGGGAAGCATTTTCCCCATATTTGAGTATGTCTGAAAATCCTATAAGGTAACTGGTGTTTTTACAGTTAATGTAATGGATGTGGTTAATTTGGTTTGTTTATGTATTTTTAACTTGTGGTTCATAGCAGTAATAGATCTAGATCCTTTTGAAAACCTTTGTAAATAGGGAGGATCTGGCAAGTTCTTTCTAGCGCAATAAATTCACCTGAAATAGAATTCAACTTGACTTCAGTCTTTTTTTCCTTCTACTCCCATCCCCTTTGTCTCCTTTTCAAGGCTGATAACTAAATAAAAGTGACTTTCAGGGTTCCAAAACTCCTAAAACTGTTGTTGATTGCACATCACCCTTCAATTGGGCTAAAATAGTGTTAGAGCAAACATACCTCATGTTTGCATGTAAATAATTGGGCTGGAGGGAATACATACCTGTTCCAAAGCATGGGGACATTTTCTTGGGAATAATGAACATTTAGTTCTGGAACAGTGAATCTAAATGAATGCTTGCTGTTCCCCATGCTTGCTTTTCACTTTAATAAGAAGCATTTCAAACTCTGGCCTCTGGAGTCGAAGTCAGCCCCTTCACTTTCCAAAGTGCTCTGGTACCAAGCAGAATTGTAACTCGAATGACAAGCGCAAGGAACTACAAACCTGCTGAGGGCTGTCTTTTGTTACTGACCTTCACACAGAAGGCCTTGGATGCTGGGATAATGGGAAGCAGTGTGAAGGTCCTAAAAGCTGAACATTCAGATAGAAGTGGGAAGACACAGCAGTGTGGCTCAAAATGAACGCACACTGAAGAAACCGATACTGCTCTTGTGATTGTGTTGAGAGTGAGTGGGGAATGGAGCAGATCTTCCTGAGCCATTTGTGTACTGATATTTAACACTTTGCAGTTAATGTGGCTGCCAGCCAATTCAAAATTCTATTGGTGTTTTAAGGTGTATTCCACCCTCTCCCCCAGTCACCTTTTGTACTTTTCTCTGCCTTTGTAACACCTCAGATTGTTCCAGAGTTGTGTCCACTGTTTCCTGTGCTGGGAGAAAACCATCCGAAGACTGGCTTGGTTTCAGTCTGCCATACTTCTGTGCCAAGGAATTTGCTTTGAACTTTCTCTACACAGCCTGAGGAGAGACTGTTTCTACCTGGTCACACTTTCAAAATTCACACTTTGAGTTGTTTTTTTCTTTAATGGAAATTTTAGTCTGTGGTAAGTCTGTGGAAAGTGTCTGAATGCCAGCTGAATATTAAACTAATCTGGCTCTGCCTCCACAAGTTTATGATCACCCTGTTTCAGAGCTGCTAGTTCTCAAAGTCCCTAATAAATGACACTTCCCTTGTCTGTCTTCTGTGCTGGTGCTACCATTTCCTCAGTCTTAAATTCCCATGGAAAGGAAAGGAAGTTGACATGACAACTCAGCTGCTCAAGAAAGTTCAGAGCTAGGTAGGAACAGACCAGTGATTCAAATGATGAACTGTAGAAAGATTTGGAAAGAAGGCATCTCCCTTTGAGAGCTGTGCCAAACAGATGTTGCTGCCTCTTCCTTGTATTATGGTGGCTGAAGGTTCTGGAGGTGGGTAAATACAGAAGGGATTCAGCATCACACGGAGAGCAGAATGGCTGTGACATGGCACTCCTCCCTCCTGCTGCCCTATTAGCTTGTTAGTCAACACCCAGGCCTTCCTGGGGCTATTCTAGCAGAATTTAGCAGCCACATTGTGTCCCCACTCTACAGAAGGAAGGGGGAGAGGCTCCCTGTTCTGCTTCTTCCTGTTGTGCTGACAGAGCAGGGCAGGGCAGCAGGTACCAGACTGTGGATGTTGCTGTGCTGTGAAGTCCCACCCGGTGCAATGAAGAGGCCTGAAGATGTCTGATGGCTGTTTTGAAAGGAGTGGGCTTTGACCCACAGCTCAGTTGGAGATGGTAATGTAGATGCTGCAGTTACTCTGTCAGGCTTCAGAAGGCAGTCCCTAACAGGACCCCTGGCAAGCATATGCTTCATTTACAATAGCCATGTTTTTCCTTGGGTCTCCTTCAGCTCCCCCTCAGCACGGCATGTATTCCCTCACCTTCTGTCTGGCACTTGCTTGAAAGTATTAGTACACATTAATTAGGTGGAAGAAATTCTTGCTCTCTTTTCTAGAAAAGCAGTGTAAGTCCAGGGACAGCACATGCTCACGTTTTGGTTGCTGTTGGCCTCAGAGAAGCCAGGCAGGACTTTGCTGCTGCTTTCCACGTTGGTCATCTCTAGCCATTTGGAGCAAGCAGAAAAACTGAATACACGTGAAGCACCTTCTGCTGCCAGAGCTGTTTAGTGGAAGTGCCTGTTTCTTTTAACGAAGGACTTTTTTTTTTCTCCTTGTTCCCAGTGCTGGAAAGTAGGAATGTGCATATGCAGTGAATCCCATAACCTAAACTTAGGATGCTTTGCTGAGGAGTTAACCACCTAGTGAATCCTGCTTTCCTGACAGACACTTGTCAAGCTCCCAGTAACTCTAATGTACTGTAAATAAAGCTGGGCTAGTTCTCTAGGTTGCATCTGTGGCTCTTTAACTGTTCCTGAACTCCACAGATTGTTTTTTTTTCTGGAATCACTCTGGAAGGCAGTGATACTGGCTGTGATAGGAGTGAGAAAACAAGCATAAATATTCATAACTGTCCCTAAAAGGCAAAGCAATCGCTCTTGCACAAATTGCAACTGTAGAAATGCAAGTGGACAGCAGGGGGGGCAAGTGCATTGTGGTAAGCGAATGCAGGAAAATGGGACCAATTTTACACTCCTGTGTGCATATGGGGACAGCAAGCTTTAATCAGCCTCTTCTGAAAGACAGCACATTTTATCTCTGCCAATGCCACCCTGTAGTTTAACAAATGGTGCAAAGATTACTTAGTTCTGGTGTGGAATAAATTGCAATCATCATTTAGGGTCGTTTGTACAGACTGTCAATTAGTCCTGCTTTTGTATTGCATCAGCAGCTTCACTAGAATAGTCAGTGTTGCATGAGAGAAGGAGCACATGCCAAATAAATAAAAAAAAAAAAACAAAACAGAACTTGGAAGAGGCCTTGGGTTTCAGGAATCTGCAGAGGGATCTGGATAGACTTGAGAGATGGGCTGATTCCAATGGGATGAAGTTCAATAAAGCCAAGTGCCGGGTCCTGCACTTTGGCCACAACAACCCCCTGCAGCGCTACAGGCTGGGCACAGAGTGGCTGGAAAGCAGCCAGGCAGAAAGGGACCTGGGGGTACTAATTGACAGGAAGCTCAACATGAGCCAACAGTGTGCCCAGGTGGCCAAGAAGGCCAATGGGATCTTGTCCTGTATCAAAAATAGCGTGGCCAGCAGGAGCAGGGAAGTGATCCTTCCCCTGTACTCTGCGTTGGTGAGGCCACACCTTGAGTATTGTGTTCAGTTCTGGGCCCCTCAGTTCAGAAAGGATATTGAGGTGCTGGAGCGGGTCCAGAGAAGAGCAACAAGGCTGGTGAAGGGACTGGAGCATAAGTCCTATGGGGAGAGGCTGAGGGAGCTGGGGTTGTTTAGCCTGGAGAAGAGGAGGCTCAGAGGTGACCTCATCACCGTCTATAACTACCTGAAGGGAAGTTCTAGCCAGGTGGGGGTTGGTCTCTTCTCTCAGGCACTCAGCAATAGGACAAGGGGGCACGGGCTTAAGCTCCGCCAGGGGAAATTTAAGTTGGATATCAGGAGAAAATTCTTTACAGAGAGAGTAATCAGGCATTGGAATGGGCTGCCCAGAGAGGTGGTGGATTCACCATCCCTGGAGATTTTTAAACGCAGATTGGACGTGGCACTGAGTGCCATGATCTAGTAAATGGACTGGATTTGGACCAAGGGTTGGACTCGATGATCTCGGAGGTCTTTTCCAACCCAATCGATTCTATGATTCTATGATTCTATGATTCTATGACTTCAGATACTCTTGTACAAGTTTTTTCAAAGGACGGTGCATTCTTCTCTCTCACCTGTTAGGGTTTTCCAGATCAGGAGATACCCTCAAAGTGCTTTATATCCTATTTTCTTCTAGTTCCTTATTAGGTACTCTGTCCTTCCCTTCTGCTACCTTAGTAACTCAAATTCCACAGCAGCTTGGATTTTGGGACTGTTTTCTCAGCTTGGAAAACATTAATCAGATTTGGTGAGAATCCACCTGAAGTACTGGCATCTTTGTTCAGAACAGGACATAAATCAAAAAAAAAAAAAAGTGAACACCAGCAAGTGACAAAACATTTTCCATAGAAAGCTGCTGTCTATGTAATAAACAAATGCCAGTTATCTGAAGACTCACATGGTCATTCGTGTTTGAGGAGTCAGCACCTGGCTCTCATTGGTCCCACTGGCTACTGTATTTCTCACATCTTTGCAAGTTTGTGGTTTTGTCCTGTCCCCTGGTGTGACCCTCCCCTAAATTTCTACATCCAACCACAAATTACCTCATCCAGCTGCTCCCATGCAGCATTCTTCCATGACACCTTCTTCAGTGGTGTGCCCTGCCAGCTCCAGAGCTGCTTATAAGAGGTGCATAGGTAGGAGGAGACAGGGTCAAGTGTGGAATAGGTCTAAGAGGGGGATACATCTGAAAAAGCCTGAGAAGTGTTGGGCTGAGGTGTGGATTTCCAGCTGGATCGCATTTTATATTTTACAATCCTGTCTGTATTCCTGTGATGCACAGGGGAAAATGAGGTTTTTTATATTTTAGCTGGAGAAAACCACCCACATCAGAGAAATATTGTGACCTGTGTTCCTCTTAATAATTTTTATCTGCTTGTTCTGTTCTTTCTCTTATTCCAGTGAAACTCTTTCCCACCAGTGGCTGCTCATGCACAGCATTTTTTTTGCAGCTGACAAAGGTGGAGCTACTTGCATGGCAGATCTGTTGGAGGTAGTAGGAGGGTGGTATGACTTGAGGGGCTGTTGCAGTGGGTTTCTGTTGTACTTGAGCCCAGCAATGCCACACAACCAATGACTTTTTACTGCTGTGGCTTGCCAAAGACCAGTCTGTGCCTCCGCCACTGCTGGTGAGATTTGTGGTTGTTCACCACGTCATGGATCAGGTCTTTTGTTAATGATATACCTAAAAAAAAAAGCATCATACAGGTGCTACTTGATGTTAATTCTTTCAGGGTTCAAGGGTAGCGTGCCAGGATTGAAGAAGAATTGGTTGAGCTAACAAATGGAAAAATCCACTACAGAAATATTAGGGGTGCTATATTACATATTCCTTTACTCTGAAAAGGATAAGCTGAGAGCTGTCAAAACACTGTGCAATCTATTTTGCAGTTTTATGTAACTTTGATTTGGTTTTCAAGGGAGATGAGAAAAAAGGCTGGTTCATAAAGCCTGGTTATTTGGTCTTGGTTCAAAAGGTGCTTAATAGGTTTGCTTCCAATGTCCCTGTTTTTAAATGTGTTACGCACAGTAATTTCCACTGAACTCAGCATTTTTGTAAAACCAGGTCACTTGAAGAGCTGCCTACTGCATGTTGAGAGTGGGAATATGTGATCTTGTCCAGCTCTCCAGGACAGTGTGGGGAAAAAGGATGAGGGAGGTCCACTTGCTAGACAAGTTGCTTAGCCCTCATTGTGTTCAACATGTCCACTGATGACTGCAGAACTCCTGACTGAAAGCACAATAGTGGATCTAACTCTTAGCACTCACGTTTTGCTGTGTTCACCTTGATTATTATAGCCTGGGATCCTGATCCTTGTTTTCCTGGCAGCAGACAGTGTGAGTCCTGCTGACTGCAGAGGGAGAGGGCCAGGCTTTCCACAAACTCTTTTTTCCCCTGGATGCAGAAATAAAGAGCAGGCTTTGAAATGCAACCTTCATATCTTGTCAGCATGTTTCTTGCTAGGTTCCTGGGAGGGCCCTTAAAGACATCAGCCTGGATGGACAGACAGGAAGAGGGCTAGACATTGCAAAGCCTGAATAATCCTGAATTCTAACCTCGTCATCAACCTAGTGGAGCTCTGAGCAATAAAGTGAGGTTTCTGAGAAAGCTTGAGATTTCTGCCTCACCTTCTATTTACAAAAGTTTTGTGCTTTTTAATTTTGCAATGTGCTTGAAAGATTCGTTGTCTTTAAAATGGAGTTTCTTGTCCCTTCACCCATTCACATGTGGCCCCAGCACCCCAATTGCCACTGTAACCTTTGCTTGCTTTGTGAGAGTGTGTGTCATGCCATGATCATGTCAACAGTCACCCAGTCTGCAGATATACTGCTGCTCAGTGAGCAAAAAGAGGTTTTGTGTGGGCCCCTGTAGATGAGTGAATAGCACAAGAAACACTTTGAGGTGTAATGAGCATGGCAGAAGAGTGGACAGAATCCATGTCCATGTTTCTCTTGATGTCAAAATCACAGTCTCCCTGTTGCAGCAGTGTGGGCCCCAGTTCTGGCAGTAGAGATCCCTGTGGGCAGACCAGAGGCAGACCACTCTGGTGGGGTGCAATGTTTGTTTGTGTAGTGATCCTTTCCAGGAGGACTTCTGCTGAGGCAGAAGTGTGTGTTGCCCACTGCCCCTCGGAGTCAGAGATCCCTGCAGCCATGATGAAGGAATCCATATATACTTACCGTGTTTGTGGCCCCTCATTCTTACTACAGGAACTGTAATAATAATTTTTTAAAATGTAAAAATTGTAGAGATAAAGCTCAGAAGTCTTCAGTGGCAATTTACATTGCATTGGCAGAATCATGCTGTAGGTGCCAGCTGGTGTCTCTTCCAGAGTTCACTCATAAAAATAAATGTGTGTCCGAAAACAGCCCACAGCTGGCCAGTCTGACCATTTCCAGCTGCGCAATAGTCATGAAGATCATTCTCACAAGTCTTTGTAATGCTGTTGCAAACGACCAGGAACTTTTTCAAGCTCAATTTAAACAACCATGATACAAATTTAGAACTGGAGGAAGATGCATCAAAAAAGGAAGATGCCTCTGCCTTTTTTGATGCAGCACTTCAGGGCATGTTCCTGATGGTAGTTTTCCTTACCGAGGGGGACTGGTGGAACAGGCTTTAACTCACCTCTTTGTGCACCTCTGCAGTACAATATCCCCATCTGAGCAAGGCCCTCCCTTGGCTCCCTTTATTGACAAGAGGGACTAACCATCATTTTTAGGATGTGAGTCATCAGATCTGTTTTAGACATTTCATTTAGGTGAGATTAATGGTGGCTTCCCACTATTTGCTTCTCTCCAGTGACTCAGGGAGCTCCAGTGTGACCCCAGTGTGAGTTCCAGTCTGGTTTAGGATGTACTTTACAGAAACCTGTATCTGCAAAGAAGCATCACCATGCCTGATTAGACCTAGTTTCAGAGTTGATTTTGATAGGTGATACACACAGCATGCAAACAAACCCATGGATGGCTACATTTATGCTCTGTTTTGTCATTTGCCCCAAAACTGGATTTTGCTGTCGATAAAGAATAAGACCCAGCAAACTTTGTGTCCTGTATGACTTTGGCTTCTCTTCCACCCCATCCAGGGCCATGGGGCCAGCTTTGAGTATGCCTTGCAGCTTCATATGCCTCACATGACCCTCTTTGTTCCAGGCCACAATTGCACAAGTGAGAAGAATTATATTGAATACAGTGTGACTCAGGAAAGAAACAGATCCACATTTTTTCTTAGAAAGTCAAACGCTTTACAAGATTTTGGTTTTCATTTGCTGTGGTCTCCAACAAGTTGTGCTGGAGAGATGGGTCAAGGTGGAGGAAACTGGACTCTTTATTATTGGAGTGTTAAATATTTTATAGAATTATGGTGTTGAAATCTGCAATCTGAACAGTTGTCAAAAAGTTCAGACCCGCATACTTAGCTTCCAGAAAATGCCCACGTGAATTTCTCTTATTGAAGTGGAGCAACCACAAGGGAAATTCTCAGGACAGACAATTTCAAATTCTAAATAGAAATGTAACAGGAAATTAAAGTAAAAAGGAAAGACCTATGACCAATACACATAAAAAAATCATTTGACCAGTGTCTAGATTTCAGCTTCATAGCAAACCTAGGCAAACCACCAAGAAATATGTTTTTGTTATGCTTTTCCAGCTATGTTTCTCAAGCTCAAATCACTTGAAGTAAATAAAATGGACTCAGGAAATTAGTGTATTACGGTTTTATTGATGCAATTGTAACTGTATAACATACTTTACAGTATTAATGTCAACATCCAATCAGTACTTTGCAGACAGTTTAATTGGATGCATCTGATAATTAAGAGCTCAGTTGTGACCCCATTGGTCCCTTCAGAACTGTTTCCTTTATGCAGCTGAGCCTGTCAGCAGCTGTTTGTGTTTGGTGTGTATGTACAGGTAAGAGAGATTTCAAATGATGAAAGCTCAAGTCTTCCTGACAGCAATGTCTCAGTGGTGATTTTGTTTTTGGGAGACAGTGGATTGATGACATTAATGAACGAACACTCATAAGCTGCCCTGTGTCAATCCATGACATGACTGCAAAAGTAACTTCTTACAAACTGGAGATGAGTCTTCAACATTGGGATACTCTGGATCTTTAGAGTTCATAAAACATGTATGGCAATGCACAGCACCACTAAATATGACACTGGTGGCCTAAAAATACAATAGAAAGAGAAAATTAAAATTACCTCTATTTGCAAGCCTGAGAGAAAAAAATAATACCATTGCAAGCTTACTCTCTATTTGTGCTTCCTTCTAGAGTTAATATTTCTAGACATTCAATACTAGAAAATTGTTGAAATTAAAATTCTAGGCTATAGTATGTGAGTGCACATACATATGTATAAATATGCACTTTGTCTTATATGTAACAGTAACTGTAATGTAGGATTGTACATCCTGAATACACTACTGTTACTCCACTAAAATTGCCTGTTTTTCTGTGTTTGTGCTCTTATGAGACCCCACCTGGAGTACTACATCCAGCTCTGGGGTCCCCAGCACAGGAAGGACATGGGCCTGTTGGAGTGAGTCCAGAGGAGACCACCAAGATGATTAGAAGGACAGAGCACCACTCTTATGAGGAAAGGCTGAGAGAATTGAGATTGTTCAGTTTGGAAAAAAGACAGCCTGGAGGTGATCTGATTGAAGCCTTTCAGTACCTGAAGGGAGCCTACAAGAAAGATGGAGAGAGGCTATTTATTTACAAGGATATGTGGTGACAGAACAAGGGGTAATGGCTTCAAAAGAATAGGTTTAGACTATATACTAGGAGGAAATTCTTTGCTGTGAGGTTGGTGAGGCACTGGAACTCTGGTTGCCCAGAGAAGCTGCGAGTGCCCCATCCCTGGAGGCAACCTGGTCTAGTGGAAGGTGTCCCTGCCCATGGCAAGGGGGTTGGAACTGTACAGTCTCTATGGTCCCTTCTGCTGAAAACGTTCAGTGCAGGTGGCCTGGGGGCAGCTGCAGGTTCGAGCTGCAGATTGAGCTCTGAGTGGGGGCTGTGAACTGCTGACCCATTTGCACAACAAAGGGCATGGGGACCCGTGGCCCAACCAGGGGACTGGACAGTCAGAAGACAAGGAATCGAGAGGATGAAGGAGACTTCGGTACACTTGGACCATGAGGGGATAAAAGCCCAGGCACTCCTTTGCTGGGGGTCCCTCCTCGGAGGCACCAGCTTGAGTTGTTTCTGTGTTACTGTGCTGTGAAATTGCTTTATGGATTGAGACATCCTTTACAGAAAGGGTAATCAGGCATTGGAATAGGCTGCCCAGGGAAGTGGTGGATTCTCTGTCCCTGGAGGTTTTTAAGATGAGACTGGATGTGGCACTCAGTGCCATGGTCTGGTAACCACAGTGGTAGTGGATCAAGGGTTGGACTTGATCTCTGAGGTCCCTCCCAACCCAGCTGATTCTATGATTCTGTGATCCAAGACTCTGCTGTGGGAGGCCTGGGGTCAAACTGGTAAGGAAATCTAGTCTGACTGTCTGAGTGAGGTGTGTAGGGAGTCAAGTGAGGAACCTGTTGGCTCACTGGAGGTGTCTGCTGTGAAGGGGCTTCGGTGCCAGCAGTGAAAGTCTGGTGATGGGAGTGTCACTGCCACAGTGGCTCCTGAATGGTCAGGCTGGCAAGTTTCCTTAACCCTTCCAAGCCAAACCCTTCTGTGACTCTACGATTTATGCAGGGGGCTCGGGGCTGCTTCATTCAAAGTTGGAGATTAAGATCACAGGTAATTAGGAGTGACTTGTGAATCCTCCACCCTTGCAGGAACTTAAGGGAGTTCAGAGTGTATCAGGGACACCGGTATGGTGCCTGACTGATGATCCCATTTTCCACATAAAACAAGGCAAAACATTAGTAGGTGGAGGTGAAAAGTATTTCCCCAAAGACTGTTAAGATAATGAATACATGTACCTCTTCCCCATACATGACCATAAAGGCAATATAAAGTCTGATAGTGAGAATCCAAGCAAACATGAGTCAGAGAGCTCGTCTCACTATATGCATAGATATTTATTGAGATAAAAGAGGTTATAAAGCAGTTTGAGGTGTGCAAGCTCTTTCTACTGCTGCAGAAAGAGCAATCCTCCTACCATCTCCTGTGTGGCTTGTAAGTCTCCCCTCTAGCCCTGCAACAAGCTTAGATGTGTTTAGCTCCATAAAAAACTGGCAGGGGCAAGCATATTTCAAAAAACCAGCACATGCTACTATTGTGAAGAGCTGAATGGTTTTTTTTCTCCTTAGAGTATTTCAGAAGACAAAAGTGTTTTTTCATGCATTAAAAAAAAAAAAAAGTGAAATGAGAAACCACAACTTTGGGGTACTAATACTTTGTTTATAAAAACTGGAAATTATTCTGGGAAGTGGATTTTCATAAGATTCTTTTTTGATAGAAAATGATCTAAGAAAACAGGAGAAAACTCAGTTTTGAGTCCGTGCTTCTTTGTCCAAAGAAAAACATTTTGTAAGGACAAAAAAAAAGGAGGGGAAAAAAAGCTTTTGTAATCTGCTACAAAAATACTTGGCGTTTTTTGAACATTTCTATGTCTTTGTTAGCATCTCGCTCTGCCTCTTATTTGTCATAATTTAGCCTTCTCAAGATGCAATATTTATTTTTCCAGGCATTTTGTGAAATACATCATACTGTCAAAGGAAGGTGGCAAAGAGGACAGTTCCTGTTGCGAGACAGCATTCCTGGGGGAAAACCACTCTGCCAACAGCTCTCTGCAAGGCAGATAGATATGTTATAGAACAGTTTCCTCCCACAAAGACCATTTGCCATATCATTGTTCTCATGTCAATCACTCTCCATGTTGAGAAACTGCATAACCCTCTGTAAAATTGCAGCTCTCCAAAGGCAGCTGGAAGTTCAGGATGGTTCTGGCTTATGGGGTGGAATAAGTTGCTGCTTCTGCACATGGGTATGATTGGGAAGAAAGGTGACTTTTTATCTTCATGTTTCACCAAAGACACTCATTCTAATCCTGGGTTATCAAAGACTGGGGAGAAATGACCCTTGGGATATGATTTATTTTTAACATGAGACAGTTTTTGTAGGTCTTTGTAATTTTTTGTGCCAGTAGATTTGATAACTGTAGGCAGTAGAATTTGATAGCAGGGCTGATAATTAAAGTTGCCTAACATTTAAAAAAACCCTTTAGGCTTGTTTAAATCCTATTTTCACTCGTTAATATTTTTGTTAAACTTCAGTCCTGCAGAATAGTGGTGGTATTTTCCACACCAGAAGTTTTCTTCAAAAGGGAGAGTCAAGAGCCAGATCATAATGGGCTTGCTTAATCTCCAGTTAGGAAATAAACTGGTTTTTTGCCACTGTGAAGTCTCAGGAAGAGGGAGGAGAGGATGCAGTTCAGCCTCAAAGTGGAGGGGCTGGGAGGAAGCTGGGGTTAAACCACACCACTCTGCCATAGATCTAATGCTGTGCAAAAACAGGAATAACCCTTAACAGTGGATTTAAATATGCAGCTGCCAGGCAACTTGCAGAAAATGTCACTCCAGCATCAGGAGCTCCTATCCCAAGAGACACTGCAGTCCTCCAACTTTCATACCTAGCTCACTCTGAACTGATGGTAGTCCATGCTAGACCCTCTATGCTGGTTATATCCATGAGGAGTTTTATTAATGACTGAAAATGGCTCTTATTTCTGCAAGGGAGAACCAACAATGGCTGCACAGAGGTGCCTTTCATGCCTTCAAGCCAAAAATCGAGTCAGCTTCCTGCCATGGGGTTGAAGTAGGTGAGGTGTCCCTGTACCACTAATAACTTATAGGCAGAGATCCTTGCACAGCAAGGCTCTGCTGAGGAAGAGACATGCTTTCACCACTGAAAATTAGTGTTCCTCCAGAAACTAAGCCAGTGGGAGCATGGTTTGTAGAGGTCTGTCAGTGACAGCATTCTTGAGGGTAAGAACTAAGGAAGAAGTGGGTGGCAGGAGCCCCTCTCAATTTGAAGACTTTTACCATATCAGCATTTCCCAGGGAATTCCCCCTGATTTTCAGGTGTTGCTCATCTACTGAAGCATGGCACTGACATTACTGGAATAAGCCTAAAAGACAAGGACTCTGTCTGTGGTTTTCTAAGGTTTGTAAATGAAGTTGCTCTGTCCCAGTTCTGAGACTTCCATTATAGTACTTTGGCATACCTTCTACTATCTAGATACTCTTGTTCCATCTAGTGAGTAAATTTATTGCTCATCCTGGCTTAGTTTGGGCTGTGGAGAGGGCCTGGGGAAAATAACATAATTTATGAATTTGACCTATGCAAAAATGGGAATTACCCAGGAAGATTCTAGGCTCGATTTTGTTAGAAGAGTAAGAATGACAATGATCTTAGTTTACAGCTGCTCCCTGACATGTCTTTTAAATTCTTTCTAAAAAAAAACCAAAACTCGAGGGTTTCTTTTTAATGAACTTTCCCATGAAAATCTATTTGTGCTTATATTCAACGGGTGGATTTGCTTGTTATGTGAATCGAATGGCAGGAGGAGGGAAGAGATAAAATGAAAAAAGTTGGTTTAAGCACTTTAACTGTATCTGTTGCAATCCATCTTTACTGTTCTTGTTCAGCAGCCAAAACACATTCCTCTTTTATAGAAGAAGGAACACAAGGGCACCGGCTCACAGATCTTTACTGCAATAAAGCCGTCTCTGAGGCCTATGTGAGGGGCCACATCCAGCTGGGCACTGAAGAAAGAAGAGCAGGGACAGGGCATGCCAGCACTGAGATGCTCAGGACCCTTTCTGGTTCCTGCCAAACCCCTGTTAAGCTCAGAGAGGTCAGGATTTGCCCATTCCTTCTTCTACCCTGCCTTGTCTTTCTAGGAGACCATCTTGCCTAACCCTTGCCAGAGTTCATGTTCGTATTCCCTCTTTTTCCCTTTTCTTTCCAAAAGACATTTGTTTGGACTGTCAGTGGAGAGCGGAAAGAAGAGGTAAAAAGAAAAGACCGTGGCATTTTTTTCTGAGAGTTTGTTTTCGTGGTCCTGTTGGATAGTCATGGAAGTAAACAGCTCTTTCCAACAGCCTCTGGATAGACTGAAGGGTCTGATAGGCCCTTTGGTTCACCTTGCATCCTGACCTGTGTCTCACAGTCCTGCCTGGCACTGCAGCCTCCTTTCCCTGTTATCCCTGTTATCCCTGTCATCCCTTCTGTGGTGGGTGGTTTATGCAGTGGCAACAATGTGATGTGCATATTTCAACCAGATGTGATGGTTATGTAGCATGGTAGCAGCAGGGACACGACTGCACAGTAAATGCCATTTTCTTTGGGTAGAATTTTCCTAATTTTATTTGAAAACTCCTGTTATTACTTCTCAGTTTGGTTAAGCTTATGCAATAGATATATATACACCATATATTAATATATATATATTTTTTCTGAAAACATACAAGCTGAAGACATAGGACTTCCATGTCTAATGGGGTTTTTTTGCTTTTAAGTTCTTTAGTTTGAAAAAAGATTTAATAAGGAAAGTTCCCTTCTCCCACTAAAAAAAAAAAAAAAGGGCATAAAAAGATGTCAGTCCTGTTTTGTGCCTGTTAAGGCCAAAATTATATAGGGTTTACAGAGACTATCTCAGTGCTTTTGCGTGACCTTTGCTGCCTTGTTTATTGGTCCAGCATTAAATGCCAAGGTAAGAGTGAACAGCTCATATAGCCTCTGAGAGAGGACCTGATTGAATTGTTCCCTTTACTGAGTGCTCTTAAATGCCCCTGGTATCATATTTTTTGCACAGTACAGTTTTTGTGTTTCCTTGAAAAGCAAGATTTTATTTGTATAAATTCTGGAGTGCAAGGGTTGGAAGCAATGGTAAAGGAAGTCTCTTCTTATATTTGCCTTCCCCCTTCCCGAGAACACAATGCAGCACTGGGAGCTTGCCTGGGTGTAAATCCCATGGTCTTATGGTCTACTGAAAGACTCAGGGCCATGCTGAAAGAAATCCATCAGTTCAGTACATTGTGCTGGGTGTCTATCGTGCCTGACCCTATCAGCTGTGTCTGGGTGCTAAAGTCCTGCTTTCCCGCAGAAACAAAAAAGCCAAGATCTTGACAATGAACACTGAGTATTACTCAGGTGACATTTGCTGCAGTGTTGGTCCTGGAGTCCTGTCTTAGCCAAATTTCAGGTCAGGCAGTTGGTTTGTCTTACCGTACAGCTTTAGGCTGATAATGCTTCTTGGCCTCTTCCGTTTTTAGTAATTATTTTTATTATTACTAGCCATTAGACTTCTTCACTGCTCTCTTTTTGCTGGCTCAGTTCCTTTGTGAGTGATACAGTCCCCATGGACATCGTGGTGTAGGTAAAGGATGTCATTACCTATTATTTCTAAGGATCAGAGCTTTTTCACTTGCTCCTGGGGTTTGAGGCCTTGCATGACCTTCACAGCTCGCAATCAAAATGTTCTCAGGTTATATGAGCCTATTTCAGGGGCTTCCACCTTCTTACCTATAGACTGCCATGAACCCTGTCATCTTTAATTGTGTCATCAAAAACTCATGCCTAACCTAGTGAGCAGAATAACATTTGCAGGCAAAATGATCACAAAAATCAGAAACCTGCCTAAGGGAAATAAGGATCTGCCTTCCTGAGCTAAGGAATCCATACAGAAAGGCCAAGGGAAGGAATGTGATTGGGGAGAAAAAAAATTCTGGATTAATCAGAAATTGTAGAAATCTGACAACCAAGAATTGCTTTTCCTTTGAGGCAATGCTAAATACTTTCAGAGGGCAGTGTAAAACAAAGTGACTGACTATTCATTTTTTGACCCCATGGAAGTGGTTGGTGAAAAACAACAAGGAGAAGCCTTCAAAATATCTGACCACCAGAGCCTTCTGATGATGTACAGGAGTTGGTAGGAACTCTGTGAAGATCTGTGCCATTCATGACTACTGCTGCCCCTGGTAGGGTCTTTAAGAATTGCCATGGGGTTGAGACAAAGGAAAAAAAAAACCCAAATCTCTGCTTTTAAAAGACCAAAAACTGTCCTGAAAGCTTTTGGTATTTAATTAATCAGTTTACCTAACAGATAACCAGGCATTTCCTGTCATGAACACAATTAAAGGCTTTTAGCTGTGCCTGGGAAAATGTGGGTGAATTAAAGCTCAAGTGGTTCCTTAAGAGATGTAATGAAGAAGATGGATTGCAAGAAAAAGATAATGAATTTACAGAGTTCCTGTGGAGAAGAAATCAAGATGTTATAGTGGAGTGGCAGCTACCGAGCAGAGTTTCGGACTGGCTAATGTAAGTAATTTATCAAATGCAAAAAAGACTGTTGAGCTTTTAAAAATATAACATGGTTTCCCTAGTAAAAATGAACCAGTCATCTGATTTGTTGAATATCTGATCCTTTGAAGGTTTTATGTTGGAGGACAGTGACTTCCTTTGAACTAGTTCGGATGTGAACATGGCCAGATTAACTCAGAATCAAACCTACCCTGTAGAGCACTCGAGACCATTTGAGCTGATACTTTGACCTGACAATGGAAATGTTAAGACAGCATCTGAGGAGACTGTTTGTATGGTGTCTTCAGCATGGGCTTAGCTGGGTATATCATGTATGTAGCAGAAATACCAAAAAGAATTCAGGAAGAGAGAATAGGCCAGAGGCTCTGAAATGCAAGCACCAGCGAAAATCCAAAAGTAGCTTGGGAGCTCTGTGTCTCTTGTGCTGACTGGGGTCCTGCCATAGGGGAATGGGAATCAGGACAGAGATTCCTTTGGTGACAAAATGTCTAAGGGAACCTTTTTATGGACCACACTTCAATTTTCAATCTCCTGAGGAAGACCCAGTCTCTCAGCTGTGAGAAGTTCTCTGGACTTTTGATGCAGGTTGTCTGGGGAGATCACTGCCTTTGGGTTTGCCAGCACTTGTGTTTCCTCAGGGCTCTGTCCTGCTCTCGCTGACCATGGGTGGTGTGATGGAGTCACAGTCCAAATTGCCTACAGCAAATCAGTAGCTGGCAGAATCGAGTTTAGTTCAGACTATGCCTTAAGAAAGACCACAAACCCCCTCCAAACCCAAGTACTTTGCTTCTCTTTTTTAGTATCCCTGGCATTCATTTTAGAAAAAAAAAAAATTCTAAAGACATTTCTGTTCAAATTCAAAGGCACTTTATGGAGTTCAATATACTTAGTAGCTGAAAGGCCAAAAGATGTATAAAATTAAGATGGTATATAAATTGGCACCTTAGAACACTCCCCTGTATCCTTTGCTTGTATCATTGCTTGGATACAGCCTGAGCACTGTTTCTAAAGTCTTATACGTGATTATGCATTTTTATTCAAATGTTCTACTTTTTCAAAGACTGAACAGAGCAATTCCACCCAGGGTATTTGGAAGCAGTATAGAAGTACTAATAATATTGGCAGCCCATTGTTGTTATTGTTGAAGTTTATTTTAATTAGTAATCAAACTTAAGTATAGTTTTTCATTGTATTTTTTATTTCAAACCTTTATTGGGTTCCAGATTCGCTCCAGGTTCACTAGACTGGGTGGTAACTAAATCTTAGTTTTGATCCAGAGGAAACTGTCACGCCCATTTTGAGCATTCCTTGTTTACTTACTTTTGCTCTCTTATTTTTAGCTGTATTTTGTACTGCATGTCTCTCTCTCTGTGTATTTCAAAATTATTTTAGATTTTTCATTATTATTATGTGGCATTGATTCTTGGCACTGAGGTTAAAGTCTGGAACTGAGCAAACTATGAAATTACTGCATCAGCACAATTACTTGAAAGTCTGTGTTATATACTTGACCCTGTGTTTGTCAAACCTTAGCTCAACTGCTGTGTACAATCCTATATAATGTATTCCTCAGCTGGGGAAGTGAGAGGGAAAGAGAGGGGTGAGAATATCAGTCACTTATCATTTATTTGGTTTGCTGTGATCCAGAGTTTGCCCACTGAGCCCTGAAATGAAAAGTGGTCAAAGTCTTTCCTTGTAAAAGTGAAAAATTAAAAAGCAAAACCCTCTCTTCTTTTTAGTATGTTCTACACGAAAGGGTCCCCTGCAAGAAATCTGTTTTACCGAGTGGAAGTACATCAGTAATGGCAGCTGCTGCTTTGTTCAGGTGTGAGTTTCCCTCAGCAACGCCCAGGATGGGCAAAGTTCCAGGCTAGTCACTGATATTCCATGCATGGAAATGTCATGACTTTGAAATCCCATTCTTTGCATCTTCTTGAGAAACTGGAAAAAAAGGAGAGCAAGTCCATATGCATAGGAGAGAGATTCTTCAGTTTCGCAGTCAGACTCTGTGTGCTCTGGGAGGACAGTCAATCTTCAAAGCTGTGACATTCCTGCTTAGCAGAGGTATAATGTAAAATCATTGAATCATTTAGGTTGGAAAAGACCCTTAAGATCACTGAATCAACTGTAAATATAATGCTGCCAAGCCCACCACTAAACCATATCCTTAAGCAAGACATCTACACATCTTCTAAATCCTCCAGGAGGAGGGAAGTGCCAAGGTAATGATTTAGCCTGTAAGATAAGAAATCATTACATCTCAAGTGCTATCTCCACAAACCCCATTCCTGAGTCATTGCAGACTGTCTCTGTCAGTCTCAGGGATTAAAGCAAAGGGATTAAATCTCTCTGGGTGCAAGAAGTCCCAGGCTGTTGACTGGGTCATCCTCTTATATTGCTGGAATAGGTGCCACACCGTAACAGACGGATGCTGATGACCCATCACTGCTCTCTGCTTTTGCTATGTTCAATCCTCCCCCTGTGTGTGTGCATCCTGCATCTGCATATGTGTGTGTGGAACAGCTGCAGGAGTCAGTGTGGAATACCCAAAGGGTAACACACCATGTGCTGATGGTATGTTACCCTCTGCAGCAACAGGGACCACTTCTAATGCTGAAAACCTGAAATCAGTGTCACAGAGCTGTGGCTCCAGCCCCTTGCTGGAGAGGGGGGTGCTCTCCCTGTCAGCAGGGTCTTGTCCCCAGTGAAGAACATTGGCTTCTCTCTCCTAAAGGCCTCATGGCACAGCAAACTCCAGCCCCAGGCCTCACTGACCCTGTTTTGGAAGCATGCTTTGCCAGGACTAGGGCGAGGAGGGTGAGAAGCCACGCTGGCACAGGAGGCAGCTGGCAGCAAGAGGGCGTCATGTGTCCAGTGTGTTACACTTTTCTTGATGATAAATTAAAATACAATGGAGTATTATAGATGTTCCTTGTACATCTTAGCCACAGTTAGAGGACTTATGTTATTAATACTATGTATAATGAAAATGTTTTCTAATGATGGAGCTTCTAATTCTCCCTGAAATCCTATGTTTCACTGTCTTTTTCTTTCCAGCACTTCTCTTTCTGTCATGATTCTTGTGTGTCTTGGCTCCCATAGACCCTGTTCCTTTCTAGGGCTTTCTTTAGTTGGTTGCAAAGTGCATTTGGAAGTTTTGCTCTTCCTTCATTAATGTTTATTTGCAGAGAAACAGTGAAGGAGTGCTTGAGGAGGATCTTAACTTCTTTCTACATTGCAGCAACCTGTGAGAATCTCTGGACTGATAACAGCACCAGATTGTGTAATGATTGTCCTGTCCTGTGGCCTTTGACTTTGATTCCTAGCAAAACAGAATAACTTGAGCCTCACAGGTTATTGGATGTGCAATATCCTTAAAAGCAGCAGGTGAATCCATGCAAAAAAGAGGTATTACCCCTAAAATCCAAGCCAGAGTTGGCTCTACACTTACTTCTGCTAAAAGCACCAAAACATCAAAGTCAGAGAATTGTAAAGGGGACATCAGTAAAACAGGAAGTCTGCACATCTTTGTGGATGAGGGGGGAGGGTTTGAAAAAATGCTGTGATGAAAAATGGCTTATAAAAATTCTGTGTCCTGTAACAGACACAAATTGGCCTAAATTCTCTTTTTTTTTTACTATTTTCTTCTCTATTGCACAAATTGAGAGAGGGTTCAAATATTTAAAATATTTCTGAAAGATCAGAAAATCTGAAAACATTTTTACGTGAAATCTTTCTGATATTTCTTTCTTTTGATTGCTACTGACTTTATCCATGGGATAGTAATGTGTGCCAGTGTAGGACCATGCCCGTACCTCGTACAAGTTCCCAAGTCACTTCTCAGACCATATATAGGGATCATTCCCTCACCTCTTGGGCAGGAGGCAGGGTGCCACTGTGTGATGCCAACTGTGCTTCCCTGCAGATGGGAAGTGAAGAGGCATTTTTTCTGTGGAATGGCAATGGAAATTCTTACGTGGGCAGAAACGTGGTTACCTCAGCCATTATTTACAGGGACACCCAGGACTCCCTCTGAGAAAAGAAATGTGCTAGAGGGTGTCTAATAACCAGAAATGTTCAGGGCGCCTGTATAACACATTGACTATAAGACAACAGTCTCCTCCTTCCATGAGAGGTCATCAAGGGACTGATTTAAAGTAGCAATAAGCATATTGGGAAGCACTGGAAAGATCAAAAAACCCCTAAGTATTACAGCTGTTTTCCAAAGTATTTTGTCCACAGGGTGAGCATATCTGATTGATGGAACTGATGGTCACATAAAATGCTGTTTCATGGGTCACCAAGACCAAGATTCTGGAGGTAACTTTGTCTTTCTAACCATCAGTCTGTCATCACCAATAACCTTCCCAATGATTTACCATCCAGGTTTTGCTTGATGTCTGACCAAAATTGATTGTTTTAAATGTTAAAGTCATTCATCAGCCATTCCTGAAGCCAGATTTGGGGGCAAAATAAATAACACCAGATTAAAAAAAAGAAAGTTTCATAGTTTTCTCTGTAAGAAAGAGGCTAGTGAGACAGAAGGGACTGACTGGCAGTGTCCAGGACCAGCCAACACTGCTCTAATTTGTGTCTGAATAGAAAAATGGCCTTTGAGGAGGAGACCTCACCTGAGCCCCGGGAGTCAGCAGCAGCCTGTGTGTGGTGACAAGCACTGGTGGGTGTCTGGATCCTGGGCCTGGAGGGGGGAAACCGAGGCAGGAGGCAAGAACAGAGACAAAGGAAGGAATATTTGCAGAAGAAAACAGGTATATAAAAGGTTTGTCCATCTCGACTTCTGCCTGTTTCTTTTTTCACTTCTTGTTCTTTCCTCATAGACAAGGAGCACTGCTGAGTCCTTGGCTCTTCAACTGTGATGCTCATCGTGACTTGTTCCTTGCCCAGCAAACCTTGGTAGAGCAAAATATCTTCAGGGAAGAAGGGGACTACTTTAATGCTTACTTCATGTGAGGGTCTCTTTTATCAATAGTACTTCCCCTTTGGACAAGAAGATTCTATTTGGACTGCAATCAGAGGCACTCAAAGAATCAGATTCAAAGGTAAGCAATGGGAGTCAATGGGAGCATCACACAAGTCTAAGTGAAGAGGGGACGAGAGCTCAGGACCTGAAGGAAAGACTGTATTTGGAGACCAGAATTTTGCTCCTGTTAACTTTCCACAGGATGGAGGGCACAGTACACCCAGGATGTGGATGAAATGCAGCCTTGAAGGTAAAGCGGTGTTAGAAACTTACAACAGGAGTAAGAATCTCTCTGCATCCAGCAGGAGCACGTGATAGAGAGTGGTGACCCGAAATATCTTGTCAACATCTTGCTTATTTCCAGGCACTGGCCAGCAGAGATGAGAGACTGAGGGCTTCCCGTGACCAGAGACACAGTCCATGTCCCCATGAAGACAGTGTTGGGTACAGCCCCAGCTGCCCTGAGTACTGTGCAGCATCTCTGCCAGGCGTATAGCAAGTGTCAGTGCTTAATCATCTGGGTGGAAATGGGCTCTTTGTGTTCCCTTACTGAATCCACTGCAGCATGGGTCATCTTCCAAAAAAGAGAAGTGTAACTGATGATATGTTCCTTGGAAGTCCGAGGAGCTACCAGCCCTATTCCATCATCCAACCCAGCTGAGGTGCTGCCGAGAGGAGATGTTTCACAGAAAGGGCTCAGTGAGAAGGTGGGTTTTGTAGGGTTAAGCAGTGAGATGAGGACAGGGAGAAGCAGCACAATTTTGTTTTGATTTCTGTTTGTTTTGGTCAGGAAAAGAGTGTTGTGTTTTGAAGATGAACCAAGCCCTGAAGAGAAGGAGCTGATCCAGGCCCCGTGGGTGGTGTCAGCCCTTCCCCGGTTGCAGAGCTGAGCGCTGTACAATGAATTTCACTTTTGTGTGTGTTTGGACTGCCTCAAAATGCTTTTTCTCTTCTATACCTTGACGTGTGCTTTACTCCAAGGGATTAATGTTGGTTGCACTGTAATGATCAGCTCAAAAATAAAGCTGACCATGAATGAGCTTGTGTGTAAAATTCACTGGTGTGCATGGGCTGCATGGCACTGGCCTTGACATGCACAGCGGGATGAGTGAGGTGGTAAATTTGATTCATTTCATTGCTGTAAATGCAGATGTGGTGGAGGAGGGACATTTGGGGTGTTCAGATGCAGATACTGGGCTGCGTTTCCTCATCAGTAAAGGATGTTCCAGGTTCGGGGAGTTTTAGGAGGGAGAAGCACCCACAGCAACGCAGGCCCTCCTGCACTGCATCTGTCTGCTGACAGCTTAATGCCACAGAAATTGCACATATTAGCATCAAACTGCCCATGTATATATTGCCTAAATAAATGCCCCCCGGAGGGCTCTGTACCAGCGGGGGGTACCCCATATCTTGAGCACCACCTCTTGAACACCACAGCTGCTGGTACACAGGTTTGGTTAATTGAAAGGAGCCTTTAAACAGGGGAAACCCAGTCCGTGAGGCCTCACATTTTCTCCCACAATGACTCAGTCTTTCTGCTTATAGTACAATGTATAGCAGCGCGTGAATTTGCCAGCCCTGGTGTAAGGCATCCTCAGATGAATGTTATGGGGATTCCTTTTTTTTATTAGTGTTCGTTTGTTTTTTAACTTCTCTTGGCAGGGGGGTAACTGATTACTTCAAGTCAGTAGACTCAATGGTACACAGCCTGAATTTCTCCTAGCTTTCTTAAAGTGGTTTTGGGCAGCTATATGAAACCGAACTTTCAAAATGCCTGCTGCTCAGTGCTACTCTGTGACAGCAGCTTCTGCTATTAGAGACTTTGTAGTGTGTACACTGTAGCTACATAATTAAAAAGATGATGAGCAATTTCTTTCATCCTCCATAGCCAGGAGATAATGATGATTGGCAGTTGTATTAAAAAGATAGGTTGGACTCTGGCTCCTTTTGCTTCATGCTGTATACTTGCCAACCCAGTTACTTTCTGGAAACAGCTGATTGTTTTTCTCAGCAATTCAGTGACCTAGTCTGTTCCAGACATCTGGCTGCTGAATACCAGATCGATTTGTGCACCTATAATAACCTGGTGTACTTAGTTGTGAAAAGTGGCTGCTGCACATTCATGAGGATCCCAGGCTGAATGCGTTTGGCTTGCTGTGTGTGGACAGGCTTGCTCTGCATGCTGGTTTCTGACCTCCTTGATGCTAACAGGCCTGAACTGTGCTAGTACTGTGTGGCAAGACTACTGCTACACCATGCACAGTGCTCAGGATTCCAGCTAATGGAGCAGGAATCCAAGCTATTGCATCAGTACAGGCAGTACTGGGTGATGCTCAAACAACATTACATTGACATTGTTTTTGTCATTCAGCTCTGGCTTTGTGAAAGCTCCAGAGCTTGCCTATCCTCCATGCACACTAAATGAAAATTGCCCTTCATAAGAATGTCAGATATGTTTCCTAATGAGATCTGGCAGGACAGGATAAACACATTCATTTTACATGTACATAACATGTCAAAGAGATATGAATCTTTTTAATATTTGTACTGCTCAAGTTCAAAAGAAAATGCTAGTCCCCAGAGTATGATGTGTTGCCATCTTAAAGCTTTGAGTTAGTATTTCCACCCATTGTGTTGAAAACCTGTTGCACTATGGGACAAAAAACACAACCGGTTGTGCTCAGAAGGAAGAACAATACTTGAACAAAGACGTGGCTTTTTTTCTCTGCTGTCCTTAAGGAAGCCAAACCCACACATTTAAGAAATCCAGAGAGCAGTGACAGGTGTTACTGTTGTATTCTGTCTCTTTAAAATGCCTAACAGCCTTGGCACTCTTATTTTAGGTCATGTCACTGGGGAGAAAGTGGCTTACGAGTAAGGAGGACCTAGTGCATAGTCTGACGTGGTGCAGGATGGATAAAGCAAACAATCCTGAGTCTCCTTGTTGCAGTCTTGTTTATGGAGTTGGCAAAGAAATTCAAGCCTGCGCAATGGATTTTTTTAGGTGAGATGCAGTATGCGCGGAACTGAACCCACCCTTTAATCCTGAGGTTCATCTGCCAGGGCCGAGCGAGCTTGGACGGTGGCAGTGAGATCCTCAGGACGTAGGTTTGATTAGAGTGACCTTCTCTTAGATGGATGGCCTTACAGGGCTAAGCGAGCTCCATCTGCCCGGGTTTGGAATTAGAGTTGACCTTCTCCTAGGATGACTGCCAGAAGGCTAATGAGCTCATCCTGCCCACAGATTTATTGTATCCGACCCTGTAGTTTTGACCTGTCTGGCATGGGTGACCCTACTGAAGGCATGTACCATCGCCAGCGTAGCTCGCAACCACATAGGGGTATACAGGTTGCATTCTTACTATTAAAAATGATTAGGCCAAGTCTTACACTACCTAGGTTTCTGGCAAAGAAATAGGCTCTCTACAAGTACCAGATAAAGAGAGCAGTACTGCTGTGGGAATTTCTCTCGTTTTATATTCCCCAAATCCACTTTTGGCACGACTGGCAACTACAGAGTTGAAGAGACAAGGGCAGCTCATTAGGGGCCTAATCCAAACCCCATGGATGTCACAGTGGGTTTGTGCCAGCAATGGGACTTGGTTGAGTTTATATTTTGAGCCTTTATCTCTTCTCCACATGTATGGATATCTGGGATACTGGTGAGCAATGAGTATGGGTGAGTCCCACTCCCAGCTCCTTCTCTTTGGGGTGGCTGCAGGGTTTAAAGTTGTGAGTTTCATCTCCCTCTCTCTCATAAAGACTCATCCTTTGTCTCTCTGCATCCATTAGCCAAAAAGACACTATCTCAGCTGAAAACATATTCCATTATTGTAGTTTGGCTCCTTGGAATGTTATGACACATCCCTCAACTATCAGCTTTGTTAACTGTCAACAAATTAGTGTTCTTTCACTCCCAGCATGTGCACTCACAGGTCCTCTTGGCTACTGCCTTTACAGAGAGCAGCACCAAGGCTGCAGTCCAGGGAACACTCCCTTTCATGACTTTCTGCCCCAAAATTCACCCTCTCACCAGCTGAACAGTGGGACAGCATCCCCTCAGCTAGGAAAGCTTCCTCTCCTTCTGTAGGATCAGGAGAAAATGGCTGGCACCAAATTTACTCACTGTTGTCAGCAGAACTTAAGCCAAGAGCTATCAGGTCCAATCCTGAACCAGCTTGGCTATCCTTGCCATCTGGATTTTTTTTTATATGGTTATTAAAGCGGATGGAGGCCTTGAACAAAACCACTGATCAGTACTTGCAGCAAAAAGCCTATCTGAAAGCCTGAAACTGGAGCTAATGGGAAAAACCACAGCCTACAAAGGCAGGGGAAGGAAAACAAACCCCCAATTTAGCTTGCTTTATCTCTTTTCTCTAACCCTGTTCAGCTGGAGAACTGGAGCAGAGAGAAAGTCTAGTTAGAGTTTTCTGCACCATCCTACTAAGTTATGGCTCAACAAGGGTCTGAGTCTTTTTTTCTTCAACAGATGAGCCACAGGACCATCCTGTCCCTCTTTCAGTGACCCACAAGGACCCTTTTGAAACCTGATGCCATCCCTGGCTGAGCAGCTGTGCTGGAAAAGGCTAAGGGTGGCTGTGCTCTCTGCCCTGCAGCTTGCAGCCAGAGCTGGGTCTGGATGCCAGGATTTAAATGTGTGAGAGATCCCAGGATGTGGGTCCTTGCAATCTGAGAATTATAAACCAGTTATTTTAATCACATGATTGAAATTTAAATAAACAGTCAGAGAGTAACCAAGGCATGTCCCTCAAATACAGTGAGTCAGACACACCATTTAAGGGAAATGAGAGGGAAATAGCTTCATTCCAACACAAGGCTTATCCCAGAAGCATTCCAGCCCTCTGCTTGAAACACTGTCAGGAGGAAACTGAGCCTTGCAGGCTTCTTTGCTCCTTTCTGCCTGCAAAATAATTATGCAACCTCACTGCTGTACCACAGTCTGCCAGACAGTGTTTTACCTTTATGATATGCTAACACAGTTTTCTGAAGTAACTCCTGTGTATGCCCAAGGTCAATAAATATTCGTATTAACTGTGCATTGAAGTTCTACTTTCTGCATTCTCCTGAAGAGGGTAAGCAGCTGAATCAGACTTTAAAAGAAAACCTCTGATTTTTCTCACTTGAAGATCTAAGTTTTAGAAGCAGATGTACCATACCTGATTTTTTTTTTGGTAGCCTCCAAGCAGTCAGGCTGACCATGACAGTACAACAGAGCAAGCAAAGGGGAACTGGGCACACTTGTTAGTCAACTCTGCTTTCATGTCTCACCCTCACCCTGATTATGTATCCTGTCTTTTCTCCTCTTGTTCACTGTTTTGAGGGACATGAGGTAAATTTAGGGTGAATTAAGACATGGAGAAAATGTGGGTTTTTTTGTGTTTTAATGCCAGTCTTGTCTTTTAATGCATGGAAAATGCTGCCTGGTCTAGTGTGAAATCAGTTTATACTAAAGTCCGAGTCTTGCAAACATTCAATTAGGAGACCAGTCAAGTATGTGGGATTGAGTTCTTTATATAAATGTTTGCAGAACCGGAGTGTGAGTTCACAGGCAGGCATGGGAGCTTTGGTTTCCCAGCTGATCCATAAAAAGGGTCAAACACAGTATGCTGATAAATGTAGTACACTTACAAAAAGCTGCCTAACCTCAGTCCAGTCCTGACTGGTGCTTCCAATACCAATTTCCAGCTGTCTGTCAAGGTTAAGTTGGAGGCTGATGAGTTTGCAGAATGTATGATTTAAAAACAAATTCAGACTCTTCCCTGGGCACTGCTGCACATCACCACCACACATATATGTGCAGTTGGGAGTGTAAAAGTAGATTCTGCTTTAAGCAAATCAAGATCTCCCACTGACCACCAAGAAGCAGTTCTGGTGTGAGCTGTGGAAGAAGCAGGAGTGGAACAGTGGAATGAGGTCTGAAGATTCAGGGTAGTATAACTCCCTGGAGTTTTCTGCATTAGCTCCTCTTTGCTTCTGCTTCTGGTACCAAACTCCTGAGAGAAGCTAGAGGAAGCTCCTGGTTTTCAAGCCAAGTGAAGATAGAGGAGAAAGTTAACTCCTCTTATGGAGAGAAACAAATACTTTCTCGACTCCAACTTGAATTTTGGTGAACCTTGGCAAGACTGATGGAGACTACAGTGGAAGACAAAACCGGGCAAGGGAGGAAAAGTTGAAAAGAAGTTCATTTCAGACAATTATATTTCTACAATGTAATTTGGGAGTGGTGTAATTTTTACAATAAATGTCTACAATCTCTCAGGAAAGAGAGAAGAAGCAAAGACTCCAATGTTCTAACAGTGTTTGGTGCCTAGTTCCCTGCTTTCTGTGCTGGTCAGGGAAGGGACACATGAAGCCATCAGTGAACAACCGGGACTTTAGCCAACCCCCATGGGCCAGAAGGAGGAGCACCATGACTGATTTTTCTTTCCTATGATTAGCTGGCATGAAACTATAAGGAAGTTCCTTACACCCTCGTATTTTTTTAGGGTAGTTTCTTTGGACAGCTTGTGGTTATGCTTTTGAGGGTGTGCAACTGGTATGTTTTGAGATTAAAGGCGCTGTGCCAGTGCAATATGTTGCTTTTGTTCCTTGAATTTGTTTTTAAGTACTGGTATCTGTGCTGGAGTTAGACTGGATTGTCCAAACAGGGATTCTTCGCTCCTCCCGCTGCAGAATATGTGCTGTGTTCCTGTTGCTACAGCATATACTGCTAAGTTACAGCTAGTACAGTCTGGTTTTCACTAAGTGCACCGGTGAACAATGTTTAAACAATGTTTAAAAAAAAAAAGAAGTACCCACGACAAAGAGATGACTTATCATTTGCAACTTTAAAAGGGAGCCTGCAGCTATATGAATCTGGAAATAATATAAACTTAACCCACACAACTGTTGCATTGGTTTTAGAAGAGCTTACTTTAAAGCTAGTATGTGAGCTCACTAAGAGACTGAGTGGTTGGCAAGGATGCTAACCATTTGTGGAATGTGTCTTTGGAAAGGATTAAAGCAGAAAACATGTTGCTTCTTACCAACTCTGAGCTAGGAATATAGCTCTAAGGGGTGAGCACTAAATTTTAAGCATCCAGTATGTAAAGCTTTTAAAGAATAATTTTTTTTTCTTTCCTTGCCCTGGTGCAAGGATTAAATTCAGTCCAGAAACTTTGAGTGGTCCTGGACTCCTTAGAGATGTGGGCTGTTGCAGGAATAGTTTCAGAGTTTGCCCTGGAGGTGCAGTCAATGCAAACCTGTCTTTGTGGCCCTGGTGAACCTTTTCTGAAAAAGGCAGTGTAGGAAGACTGAGCTGATTCATGTGAAGTTATAGATTCAGGGACGGAGCTGCCCTTGCACTTTTTCTTCTGTGGCTTTACTTCACTTATGACCCCTAGAAAACCTTCTGGAAAAGAATCTGAAACTAATTAAGAGTGTCATTTTTGTGGCATTAGCTAAATGGGAAATGGATTTGCTTCCCATTTGCATAAACAGAGTCCTGGCAGTAGCTTGCTAGAAAGCAAAATGGGCAAGGTCTGAAAAATGTTTCAGAAGAAACACACTTGTTTAAAACGAGGGCTTACAGATCTGTGGGCCTAGATAAAAAATATGTGCCTGCACATATTCTGTTCTAGCTGTTAGTTCTGAAGAACCTCCTAAGACATCTGACCCAGGGGGAATTTTCAAAGCTGTGTAAGAATATTTAACATTTAATGCCCTGATACCCTGCTTCTCCTACTGCTGCACAACTAATAATGTGAAATTAAATTGGTTAGATGTCATTGTTACCTCAGGAAAGGGATGCTTAGGCTGCCTTTTTTGTTAGGATGTAAGTAAAGGCATTCTGCTTTATTTTAGCAGTGGTTTGGACTTGAAACAAAACTGTTGAATTTGAAATGAAAACAGTTGGATCCTTTGTACTATTTATAATGGGTTTTTGGTAGATTGCTTACTTGTGAAGGATATTTCATTGTTCATTGAAGGTAGTTCATAACTGCATGGTAGGCATGATTGAATTTGATCAAAATACAAATCTAGATCTGAGCTCAGTCCTGCTGTCCAGACTGAAACACAGAAAGGATAGTTTATCCAGTGTTGACAACACTGAGCATTCCAGTATCTTGAGTCAGGCTTCTCCCAAATTCTATACTTGGCTTAAGTTAATCAGACTTAAAAAAAATATCAAGTTGTTAACTTACTACTGCCTCTGCAATAGTAAGACCATAATTTCCAAGGAAGCCTGTAATTCTCACATGACCTTTTGTCTCCAGGTGCTCTCAAAATATTGCCAATTATTAGAAAACTTGAAACAAAATATTATTAGTCTTTCTGACTTTAACTTAGAACAATGTATCTGTTAAAATATTTAATGTTGGGGTAGCCTGTGAGAATTGGGTTTGAGAGTTCCATTTATTCCATACCTACATTTATGTTCTTAATGAGTTAGCAGTGGTTGCTCCCAGGGGTAACTGGGAGACAGGTTAGGTCTGATACCTCTGCATTGTATTGTCTTAATTTTAAGCTGTGGCTTTGAATAGTAAAGGATATTTATATTTTCTGTTTAGCGTAGTGTGCATCTGATGGTCTGGTAAAATGTTTTTCCCTGGTGGTTGGTCATAGCAGCTTTTATGCCATGGTGCTTTCTGCCCTCCACAATTTTGCATTCTGTCCTGTGAGGACAGGAAATGCTGATTACATTGAGAGTGTAGCAGCCTCAGATAGCTGGGATGCTTGCCCATATCAAGCAGTGAGATGATTTTTTTAGTGGCAGGAGCAAACTGTGGGAATCCTGACTTGCAAAGCTTTTTTACACTGGAACATTTTCCCTGCAGTTAAAGTACTACAGAAGTTGGTGAAGGCTTCCCTAAACTGTTTGCATTTTATAGCATGAATTGTTACTCCAAGCATATGCAGATGTAACTGAATCTTCTCCCAAGAATTAGCTAAAATTAGGCAAGGTCTAATCAGACATTAAATAGTTCTACTTGAAAAAACTCTGACTTCTGTGAAACAAAGGGCCCCAGCACTTACAAAACAATGTTTCTGTTTCTCCTGCTCTAACTACAGAAGAATGTGTCCTCATAGGAGAGGACTTTGCTGGTTCCAGTTTATTGATAGAGAGTGTTCAGAATCTGGTATTTTTTTACATGTCAGTTTTATTGCAGAGGACTTCGAACTTCAGTCTTTCTTTTCAAACTAGACAAACGCATGTACTCAATCTCATATCCAGTGTTCTGCTTACCTGCTGTTGCCTAAGCCTATAGACTCTGTTTGCCCTCAAGCTTTTTTGTCTTTTGGCAGCTGCTCTCATTCCAATTACAAAATATCCTTGGAAATTCAATACCTCATTTTTCTATTATTTAGATTATGGCTTACATTGTAGTTCAATGAATTTAATTAAAGCACTTCCTTGCACACATGGTGCCCACGTGGACAGGGAATAAGAACTTTTAGTCTTAAACCAGGCATATGTAATAATTACAACACAAGAGATTGTTCCTTTTTATTACATCCTTCAGGTAAGATGAATGTTCATATTGCCTGGAGGAAGACATAATCTGTATGAGCTGGCTTTAAATCCTTAGGTAGCAAGAGGGAATAATCTGTTTTAAATAACTGTATTGTAAGCTATGACCTAGTTGAAAGTCTAGGAGTAAAAATCTATGGGGCTAACCAAATGTTTGGGCTAACACTACCCAACAGCACTGAAACCTGGGACACAGGCATTCTCATCCAGAAGCAGTGGTGATGGCTGGGTGGAGATCACCATGGCTTGGATGTGTATGTGACCTGTTTCTGCTCAGTGAGCCGGGTTAGTTTAAACAGTGGGAACATCTGTCCTTCAGTAACGTGGATCTTCTGAACAGCAGTGGGCCAGGGAGCAGTGTTAGCAAAGGTGAAGGAGTCATCCTGCATGGATGGAGTTGGACCTAAAAGTTCATTCACAGCCTTGAACTACCTGCCCTTAGCCAGGCTATTTTACTACAAAACAAAAAGTGAACACGCAAATCCTACCCATGAAAGACCTTCCACTGAAGCAGGATGCTGTGTGAACTGCAGCCAGGTGTGAATCAGCTCTGAAACCAGAGCATCCTGGTGCTGCCTCCATGCACCAGCAGCCCCTGAGCTGCTGTTGTGTCTTCCCTCAACTTGTGTTTGCTACCCATTGTTGTCTCAGTCACTTTTTCCAGGACTGGACTGCTAGCCCACTTACTTAGGAAGCTCAGATCTTTGTGGGATGTTGGAGGAGTGGACCAAGACCTGCAGATCTGGGAGCTATCCAGTGGGGTTGTGTCTGCCCCTTCACTCCTACCTCAGCCCTGGGGCCCTCATCAGACTTATTGGCTGCTGAAGGGGGATTGTGATGAAAAAAAGTCTCACTTTTCATCACAATGAAAGTTTGAAGATCTGAGTGTTATTTTTTGGTAGGATATAAATCTCCAGAATATCCAAAGCTGGCTGGTAAGCTGTCTTTTTGAAGAAGTTATGATTTTGATAACTTCCTTTTCTAATGCACTGAGGAGGATGCTCAGCTAGTAGTAGTCCCACTCTTTCTCTCTCCACCTTCCTGCAAGCCTCTTTGTTAAATTCGATTGAATTTCTAATCTCTGGCCAGCTTCAATATCGTTAAAAAAAAAAAGAAAAAGGGAAACAAATCCAAGACAAAACCAGCATCCTTAGATAAGACAAACGAAGGCAACACATGCAGCATGGACTCGATGTATATTTGGTTTGTCCCACCAGTTGTCTGGTCAGCCTAGGACTGAGGTTGGTCCCTCAGCCCGTGGTGCTCCATTGGATGCTGTGCCTTGGCTGGTGTCTGGGGACCTCGTTGGGAGATGAAGGGGCTGAGATATTTGTTCCCAGGGCAAGGGGAAGTGAATTTGCAAGTGAGTGCTATCATTATTATGGAGCTGGGGCTGAAGAAGCTGTAAATGTTTTGTGCTGCTGGGAAGTGAATTTTAAGGATGTGGGCTAAAATCCAAAAATAACTGGGGTCCAGTAGTGCTCTTGCTTATGCCATGACTAATTTTGTTTCCTTTGGGAGTGTACAAGTTATCATTACGGACCAAGCTAGTGGTCTGTTGACATCTCTGAATGGACAGCATCAGAAGCACCAAGAGAAAATTGTAGCTGACAGTTGTTGAATAACTACTGAGGACTAAGCCATAGCTGCTATAAACCAATCCTTCTTTCCCACCCTTTAATACTAATGTTTATTGCTGCTGCCTTCAGGAATGGAAGATACTGTGTTTTCAGGGGTGTGTGAACTTTTGGAATGGCTGCAGCTTCTCTTGTCCCAAACAGAAGTTGATATTGTGGCTCTGCAGTAGAGTCTTTTTCCTCTTGTCAAGCCTGGAGTGATTAACTTTTTTCCTTTACTTCCTTTGCTCACCATTCCATGTGTTTTCCTAGAGAAATTGCAAAGTAAATGCAAAACCAGCTGCTACATATTTATGGTAACACAGGTAAATGCTTTCAACAAATTAATTGGGAAATCTGCAGTTTTATTTAATGCACAGCTAAGCCTTCTAAAGACAGGAAACTTGAAAATTGTGAAATATGCAGTTTCAACTCTGGTTTTGCCCTTTCTGAGCCATGTGGTTGACTTTACTGGTTTTTGATGCTTTTGGAAAACAGTTTTCTCAATCCCTTTCTTGATGTAAGTGATTTTATTTCACCATGATCATGCCACTATATGGAGTTGACCTAACAATTTAGCATGCTAGTGAGATGAGTCATCCCAAATGTAAACTGCTTGTATTAAAAAATCCTGCAGTTCACTAGGTTCTTGCTTTCCATTGTTCATAGCTCCCAGTATGGATATGGAGGCTGCTTGCTCTTCTACTTTAAAAGCTGGAGGTTGGTTTGCATAACTTTGAGATTAGTTCAGCAGCTTTTTTGGGTAGGTATTGCTTAATGAGGGAAAACACTTTCATATTTCAAATTCTCAGTAATTGTGGGCAATTCTGATGTAACAGTGTGATGTTTTTCTATAGTGTAAATTTTTGTAGCCCTTCCATCTAAAATGATTTAAAAGTATGTCTCAATATAGTAGCTGCTTTTCAGCAACCAAAGCACTGTTATCTCTTCACGAAGTATGGTGCCAGTGTGACTTTGTTGTGTTTTACTTTCTCCTTTGCCCTCCTATGATATCAGTGAGAACAAATGTGTTACCAGCTGTGCTGAGCACAAAGAGATTCCAGTTGCATCTGGCAAGAATTTGGGGAAAATATACTGTTTCCTGAACTTTTTGGACAAAAAAACCCCCATCACTAATGAGTGCTCTTCAGTCAGTCTGGCTTTCCTTGGTGGATGTCCTAAGCAATGAAAGCACACACAGGGTACTCTATTTATAATTTAGAGAATATAAGCTGTACCAATGTCTTTGGCCACATTACCTGTATTGTGTTTGTAGAGAAGTAACTAGGCTGTAAAAGGAGATTATATAGGCTGTGCAATCTCCTCGCAAGCTCCCATATTTCAATAAGTAAAGACTGAAAGGATGTATTGCACGAGCCTAACCACAACGGCCTTAATTCACCATCTGCTGTACGTTGGAGGGGTCTTCCTTTTGGCTCCAATATATGCTGGATGAGGTCCTTTGGCAGTTATCACCATTAGCAGCATCTTTTGCTCAGGGCATGTGCTAAATTACAGTGAAAATGTGTCTAAGAAATGTTTTTTGCATGTTGCTCTTGAAAGCTGGGTGTGGTGGTGGGATGTTCCCCTCGTCCTTCATCAAGGATTACCTCAGGCTATTTTTATGCCTAAATATCCAGATTGAGACACAGACCAACAGATACCTTTGCCCCCCAAAAATGATTGAAACTGCCTCTGGCCAGTATTTTTGTGTGTGTTTTCACCACAGTCAAATGCTTGGATTTTTGATGGAGTACTGGAAGTCAGAAAATTATCATAGTAGTCCAAGCAAGAATGTAGGTGCTTGAATTAATGTTTCCAAATGTCTTGTTGATTGCAAGGGTAAGTACCTGAGTTAACTCCTTTGATTTGGTGGAGTGTTGCATGGGCTTTTCACATGTGCAAGTTAGCACACAAGGTGAAGAGCCACAGAAATAGAGACCCTTTGGGAAGGATTGAATCAGCCTTGGGGATATCTTCTGAAAGCATTTATGAAGGTACCCAAATTTCCTGTGGCAGTCTGCGCAATCCTTGCAATGTTGTACAGCAGGTTTGCCACTAAATCAGGGGAGGGAACAATTCCTCTATGTAAAAACTTGTTTCCTCTATTTGGTCATCTCTTTGAAGCTGTTTGCTCTTAACACAGAGGGATGCTCAGATTAGGTTCCCTTTGAGGATCTTACCTGTGCCATTTGCTCAGGCAGTGGTTCCTCTTTGAGGAGTGCCTAAATGGCAATTCTTTTTGCCAGTGGCTCTAAGTGTACAAATAAATTGCTTTGCTGAGCTTAAGCACCAAACATTTAATTTGGAAACCAAACATTACTTCTTTTTCTGGTTTGTGTATCTGCAGCAGTAACGATTCTGTAGCACATCTTTGTTAAACCCACTTTTTTTATGATCCCACATGTTTCTTTCCTCCCCATGTCCCTGGTTGGTCCCATCGCATAGTGTAGGCCCAAAGTTGTCTGTTCTGGAAATCAGCCTATCTGTGACACATTGCCTTTTTGTAGGTATATGAAATTATCTTTTTTAGGTTCTATATCTGTTCCCCTTGAATAACAATTCCTACTGTTCCAGATCATTTGTTTCCAGCTTTGCAATGCCTAGCTTTTCCCATTAGTTTTTATGTAGAGTAATTCAAACAACTCTTTAAGAAAAACAGTGCATGCAGTAATCAAAGTTTGGACTAATCCCCATGTTATGGATTTTAGCATAATTATATAGAATATAACCTACATTGTATTAATTTTAGATATTGTTCTAGCTTGAGAACTGTAAGCCATTACTTTATAGCAACTTGTATATTTTAGAGAGTAGAGTTCTACTGAGATGTCTAGCCTCAATTTCTGCCACTTTTAGAGTTCAAACTAATATATTAGAGAAAATGCTCACATTTATTTAATGTTTATTTCAATAAACTTTGTTCAAAGCTGTTGCTACATGAGGTATGGATTTGATGGATGGACTGTTTGGTGAAAAAGGAGTTGCCTGGATGGTTGTATTCAGAGTTGTAGTCAACAGGCCAATGTCCAAGTGGGGAGCAGTGACAAGTGACATTCCTCAGGGGTTGGTATTGGGACTGGCAGTTTAACATCTTTTTCAGTGGCATGGACAGTGGGATTGAGTGCATGTTTGCTGATGACACCAAGCTGTGTGGAGATGTTGATGTGCTGGAGGGAAGGGATGCCATCCAAAGGGAACTTGACAGGCTTGAGGGGGGGGCCCTGTGCGAACCTCATAAAGTTCAATGAGGCCAAGTGTAAGGTCCTGCACTTGGGCCTGGTCAAATGCAAGCACAAGTACAGTCTGGGTGGAGAATGGACTGAGAGCAGACCTGAGAAGGACTTGGGGGTGTTGGTGGACAAGAAGCCCAATATGATCTGGCAATGTGCACTCACAGCCCAGAAAGCCAACCACATCCTTGGCTGCATCAATAGCAGCGTGGCCAGCAAGTCAAGGGAGGTGACTCTGCCTCTCTACTCTGCTCTTGGGAGACCCCACCTGAAGTGCTGTGTCCAGGTCTGGGGCCTCCAACACAAGGAGGACATGGATCTGTTGGAGTGAGCCCAGGGGAGGGCCATGAAGATGATTAGAGGGATGGAACACCTCTCCTATGAGAAAAGGCTGAGAGAATTGGGACTGTTTGGCCTGAAGAAGAGAAGCCTCTGGGGAGATTTTATAGAACCTTCCAGTACCTAAAGGGGGCCTGCAAGAAAGCTGGAGAGGGACTTTTTACAGGAACATGTAGTGATAGGACAAGGGGGAATGGCCTTAAAATGAAAGAGAGCAGGTTTATATTACATATTAGGATGAAATTCTTCACTGCGAGACATGGAAACAGATTGCCCGAAGATGGGGATGTCCCATCCACCCCAAGGCCAGGCTGGATGGGGCTTTGAGCAACCTAATCTAATGGAATGTGTCCTTGCCCATGTCAGGTGAGTTGGAATTAGATGATCTTTAAGATCCCTTTCAATCCAAACCAATCTATGACTATGTGTATGGGTATTTTTTTTGTTAGCATTGCCTGGTTACCGAGCTTTGGTATCTGTTAAGACATTTTTAAGGTTGCTGACCCTGTGGAATTTGCTTGATGTTCTGTGACTGCTGTATCCTTAGGAGACCAAAAATAGTTGATGCTATCTGGTACTTGAGATAGTATGAACCAAATATTCCCTACTTATCCTGAAACTGCTGTGTTGCACAAGCTGCCAGGTCTCAAAGGGAGAACTTGACCCGTGCTTTGTGTGTATGTATTGAACCATGGTAACTGAGCAAACTGGAGAGACCCAAGGAACTCATCTGTATATCATCCTGGTCTCTATCAGGGGGATCATAGGCTTATAGAATATCCTGAATTGAAAGTAATCCACAAAGATCATCAAAGTCCAACTCGTGGTCCTGCACAGGAGAACCCCAAGAATCGTAACATGTGCCTGAGGACATTGTCCAAATGCCTTTTGCACTCGAGCAGGCTTGGTGTTGGGACCGTTTCCTCTGGGAGCCTTTTCTAGAGCCTCTCTGGGTAAAAAACCAGATCCTGCTATTGAACTTAATATTGGGATCCAGTTTTCGAGAAAATGTGTTTTAGGATTTTTGTTATGTTATTACACTATGTTATTGTATTACTCCCTTTCATCGTACCCATATTTTCCCTTATTTTCCCTAAGCCTTCGAACCCTGTGTTTTTATTGGCCAGTTAGTGCTGCATTGCAGTACCAACCTTATATGGTCATTTCTTCCTTATATAGATATGCTCCTCCCCTTGTTCTCCCTACATGGTCCTAGTTTGCATACTCCGCCCTTGCTCATCCCCAGTTACTCCCCTTGTTCCAGCAAGTTCTGCTCTTGCCCTATAAAAGGCAGGAGCCATGTTAATAAAGTGTTCTGTTTTGCATCTAATGTCAAAATGTCTGAACCCTCATTCCTTTTGGGCTGTCGAGGACGCCGAGAGCCTGTTTCCCACAACCTAAACCTTCCTTGACATGGCTTAATGCCATTCCCTCGGGTCCTGTCAGTGGTCACTAGAGACAAGAGATCAGTGCCTGCCCCTCTGCTTCCCCTCATGAGGAAGTCGTAGACTGTGATGGGGTCTCCCCTCAGTCTCCTCTTCTGAGGTTGAGCAAGAAAAGGTACCTCGTCTTCCCCTTGTATGGCCCTGAAGACCCCCACTGGTGACTGGTTGGCTGGGATGTGATGGTAAGGATTCCCGGAGAGACTGGCATGGCTGAACTCTCATGGTCTTGATAGTGATTTGCTCCAAGTAATCATTTCCCTTTTTTTGGAAGGGAGTTTTGTCTCTAAAAACTGATGATTTCTGAATACTTGCCATTATAATGAGATTTTTAAGACTTGTAAGAAGATTACTCTCAGGCACATGTTGTGACTCTTGGGGATGGTCCTGTGCAGGGCTAAGAGTTGGACTTGATGATTCTTGTGGATCTCTTCCAATTCAGCACATTCTGTGAAGAAATCAGGGCTGTTGCTAGCCAAGGATTCCTACCTTGGGTGACAACTAAAAGTGGTTCAGCTGGCCATGTTGTTGTAGTTGTTGTTGTTGTTTTGGGTTTTTTTAGATTAAATTGAAGACAAAGATCTGGGAGAACTGTAGTACTTACCCAGTTTTTCTGATTATTGCAGTTGGGACAAAGCTCTGCGTTTGGCTGGTTGTGACTCATGATTTATAATTCTAGGAACTAATCTGACCAATCCATTGAATATGCTGCTACCGGCTCTTCAAAGAGTAAGTAAAAAATTGGTGATACACATATCAGATGCTCCTCTGTTTTCTGGTAAACAGTCAAAGGGCCAACTTCTCCCCAAGTAATTCATTAAAACAACATTGTTTTTCATGAAAAGCAGAATAACTCTTGCAAATGTTTCCAAAAATCAGTACTGTGCTGATGTTCACAGGTGTGGAGTGACCCCAAGTCCAGTACTTTGCACTTTTCTGATTCAGGTCTCACAGGTGCATACCATATTTTCTAAGATAGTGCTAGCTGTACTTATATGCTGTTGGATCTTTCCTAGAGTGACTAGATTACTGGAGGTGTATGTGATCCACCTGAAGGACCATAGTTGCAAAAAGTGGTCATGTATCTTATGACCCACTCTGGATTCCAGTCACCCTAATGGTATTAAATACCTTATTTTTTTTTTTTTTTAAACTTAGCACTGCAGAAACGAATGTGATTTATTTGTGGACTGATGTAAGCAAGAAATCTGGTATCAGAAGTCTGGCTCCTTTAGTAGTGGTGAGAAATGCAAAGAAATAAACATTACCACTTTTTCATTAATGCAATTACCACACCCCATTGAACATGTGCTGATAAATTTGAGAGGCTTATACTATTCTTTAGGTATATGCATTCACTAGTGTAGCCATCATAAAATAAACAGGGGAGTGTTCAGCTTGGGGAAACTTTCAGAGAACAAGAGCTCACATTATATAAAGCTATGATTATGAATGTCTCCTGTGGCATAATTTTAACTCTTACCATCTGTTATTCCCTGTTGCCATAGCAACTTAAAGTAAATATAATAATTTACTTAAAGTAAAAATAGTCTAAAACTAGGAAAAGCACAGGAGGGAATGTCTGTCCTGAAAGAAAACAAGCCCTCAATGTGACCAGGCAATAGCAGGAAAAAGACTGATGAGAACTTCAGGAGACTTAGCTGGAGAATTTTCAACATGCAGGGGTTGGGTGAGAGAAGGATCTCAAAACAGTGTTTATAAGCAGTTGTAGCTGGGCTACCAAAACATTATCAGATGCTCAGTGCTTTACTTGCCATCTGTTTTCAACTTTGAGCTTGAGAAGTAATTTTACTTTAACTGTTAGAAAAATACATAAATATGATTTTACATTTTTGGCAGATGTGCATTTGATTATTTTTTTTTGTTGAGCTAGAGAGGGATGAAGAGCTGTTCTGATGCAGCCTTTAAAAGCTGTGAGCATTGCACTGGTGTTCATCAAATTATGCCATTCAAATATTAGAACTGAGTGTTTAGGCCAAAAACAAGGCTTAAAGGGAGAGCTGCACTTTCATGCCATGCCAGCACAGGAGCTGCTTCCAGATGCTCCTTTCTGGAAAATACAGGAGCTGAGCCCCATTCAGCAGGAAAAACTGACTAGGGAAGGGAAGGGTGAAAGACTGCATTTAGTGTCAGAGGCATGAAGAATTGTTTTAATAATTGCAGATGCTGTGAAATAGCAGAGTGTTTCAAAAACCTAGAAACTTTATTCTTTTTGAGAGGAGCTAAATCATTTGAGGATGACTTATCTAAAGAAATCCTTGGTTTAAGGATGCTTTGCATGGGAAGAGCAGCCTGCTTGGGGGAATTGATAACTGTTCTGGGTATGTACATGCTTTAGTTTAATTATAATGAAGATTTGTTTAGCTTCCTTGCTAAGTGTTCCTGTATGATTTTTAGCATTCCCTTTCACTTATTGGACAGTTACTTAGAGTGATTCATGACTAGAGATGAGAAAACAAACTCAGATTTGATATTAGGCAGTGGCCAGGGAACTTAGATGTAATCACTTCTGCAGTTTGGTGTGCAGTGTGTGCACCACGGGGGACTAAGTGCATAAGATCTTGTCTGAGCTTGCAAACCAAGACAGCCCGGATATACAAAACAGCCTGGGAATCCAGGTACCATCAGTGCAAACTAAGGGTCTGTGGCTGGGCTAAAGGTACGTGAGACCAGAGGAACTTAAATCAGAAATTTTACTTGGCCCTGTTATCACTGATGACCTGACAGGCAGGTTTTATCTGCAGCCTTGTGGTTTGCTCTATGACAATAACAATGAATGCAAATTCTAAAAGGCAGCCAAATGTGATTGCTTTGATTTTCAGGAAAACTCTGACCCACCAGAACTGTAACTTTTAGTGATAAGTCTTGTGAGTTCCAATTACAACTACTGTGTATCTGAGTTTTCATAGACATGTCTTTTCCTCCCCTCTTTTATTCTCTGCCATCAGAAACCCTAGTGTAATCTAAGAGTTTTCTATATTTAGCCAGAGTTGCTGATCAGTGCTGCTGTCAGCCTGCTCTGTATCTGGAAGCTGTGGACACTTCCATAGCACAAAACCACGCTGCACAGCTTCTGTACAATGAGTCACGTGCTCTGGAAATATTGGGAGCTGGTGGCTGTGTTCGGCTGCTGTATGCATGCAACAGGCCTGATGCACCTCAAAAACCTTGGGTTCATTTGCAAACCCACTTGAGGTAGGTCCAAGGTTTCTCACAAGGCCACCTATTCTTCCTGCCAAGTTAATCAGGACACAAATGGGATCACATTCTTGTGCGGCGATGTGATCTAGAAAAATCTTTCCCAGGTCTTGCTGTTGTCTGAGGGATCTGTAACACTTTCTCCTCACTGATATGGCTTTTCCCAGCTTTCTGTACTAGTCCCAAGTGAAATGTTGAGACTCCCCAGAAGGCTTTCTCCAAGACCTGTTTTAAGTGGTGATAAGGAAACCAATGTGATGACCTATTAGGATATGACATCAGATACAGTTTCAGTCTTTATGTTGGCACCCTATGCGTCCATCATGGACTCTCTCACACATGACAAGTTGAAAATTCCTCAAACCCCATCTAACTCTACTTCAGCTAATCACAGAATCACAGAATCAGCTGGGTTGGAAGGGACCTCCGAGATCATCAAGTCCAACCCTTGATCCACAACCGGTGCGGTTACCAGACCATGGCACTGATGCCACATCCAGTCCCATCTTAAAAACCTCCAGGGACAGAGAATCCACCACCTCCCTGGGCAGCCCATTCCAATGTCTGATTACCCTCTCTGTAAAGAAATTCTTCCTAATATCCAACCTAAACCTCCCCTGGCACAGCTTAAGACCATGTCCTCTTGTCCTGCTGCTGGTTGCCTGGGAGAAGAGACCAACCCCCACCTGGCTACAACCTCCTTTCAGGGAGTTGTAGAGAGTGAGGAGGTCTCCCCTGAGACTCCTCTTCTCCAGGCTGAACAAGCCCAGCTCCCTCAGCCTCTCCTCATAGGACTTGTGCTCGAGTCCCTTCCCCAGCCTTGTTGCTCTTCTCTGGACCTGCTCCAGCCCCTTAATATCCTTCCCAAACTGAGGGGCCCAGAACTGGACACAGCACTCCAGGTGTGGCCTCACCAGTGCTGAGTCCAGGGGAAGAATCACTTCCTTGGACCTGTTGGCCACACTGTTCCTGATCCAGGCCAGGATGCCATTGGCCTTCTTGGCCACCTGGGCACACTGCTGGCTCATGTTCAACTTCTTGTCAAATAGTTTGTCCAAAGCTCCACTCACTTCATCTGTGCTTCAAGTATTCATTATACAAAAGAGTTTCTTTGGAGACTTCAGAAGAATATCATGAGGTCTCATGAGCCTTACTCTTAGCATTTTTTTCTTGTACTCCGTTCCTCTGTACTTATTTTGTGGGAAATCCATGCTCATGTTGAAGTGCTTTCTGGCATGCCACAGGAAGGAAGGGGTTCTCCAGGAGTTCTGATAACGAACCAGCTGCTTGGAAGTCCTGCTGGAAACACTGCTTGGAAGTTGCATAGAAAATAATAAAGCTTTCATGTATTCTGCTCAAAATAGGCTAGTTATTCAATAGCATATGTAGCTGGATATGGTGGAGATGTGTACATATGTGTGCTCTGTTTGTATTCAGTGTGTATATTACTTAACACAGACTGCTTGGCAGTCTCTTTCCACTACTGAAGATAAAATGTTTCCTTCCTTGAGGAATTTACAGGCTAGATGGGCACTTCAGGAAACAGAAAATCCAACAGCAGCTCAAGATGGAGTAGTTCATTTTAGGAAGTTTATCTCTATTTCATTATGGTGCTGACATAGTTTTTACTTGGAGTGGGATTTATGCTGATGTACCTTCAGCTTTTATGACAATCTCCTTATCTATTGCACTAAATGGTCCCTGCTGCAAAGGTTTGAATTCTCAGCTAGATTAAGATATCTAATCTCTGCTTCCCAAAAATGCCATTGTGTTGTCAAGTGAAAGCAGAAAGCTCATGGAAGACATAGAAGTGTGCAAAATGCCTTCCATATTTCACCAGGATTTGTTCTGACATCTGTATGTAGCTAGCTGATTTTTTCTTTTTTGTTTTATTTGACCCAAATAGCAACATAATAAATTCAACAGTCAGCAACATACATCCTTTGATGCATCTAGAGAATTCAAATTATTGTTTTATGGGTGAAGCGAAAACCATTCAATTAGGATTTCTATCTGTGCAATCCTCTGCTTTGGTATGTTGACAAACATGAAGCATGAAATAAGCTTGTTGCAGCTGTGGGAGGAGAGCTAAGGGTGACCTTGTGTTTACAGTTTTGCTGTGGAATTTTTGCTTCTTTAGAAACTTTGCAGATGTTGACAAAACTTCCACGTAGCTCCCTCCTGAAACTATGCCTTGTCTTTAATCAAAACTGAATCATTAGATGGTCCAGTAGTTCCCTAATTCCCTATTTGCATGGAAATCTTGCTCCAGTTAACTCTGAATTTGTGCTGTCCTCTTGGTGAAAAGCCCTTGCTAAGTCTTGTTGTAGTCCAGTCTTTTACAGCATAGTTTGTGTATGTTTTCAAGCAAATCCGGGACTTGTTGAATTGAATTTTAGTTTGGATCCATTTAAAGCCTCTGTGTAGTTTTATATTTGGGCTGTAAGGGATATAGAGTTTTGTATTTATTTGAGAAACTTGTACAGAATTTAGGGGTTTTTTGACCAAATGCTGTTTTGCGGTTAGAAGCCGTGTTATGCTGTCTGCCTTCTGTGTTGGATATGTACATTGTAAATAGCTTCCAAGTTCCTAAAGGCATTTCCTTCCTTTTTCCATCCCTTTAACTTTCCATCTGGTACAGGCTGCAATAGTTTCCATGCTCGCTGTTCAAGATCCCATGCATCTAAGTGAGCTCATGATGACTATTGTTTTATTCTGCTGAGTACTTTAAAAGCTGTAATGAGACTGTGTGGTAAAGTTAATAGACCCTCCTGGTTATTCTCACAGCAGTTGTAAAAGATTACTTGGTGTCATGACTTCATATCCAGGTGACCGTATAAAATTAGGAATACTCTTAACACTTGTTCTCCAAGGTATGTATATTTTTAATATATTGGTGCCATGAAAATGCAATCCTTTAATCAGGGAGATGACCCAGAATGTTCAAAATGGTGATGAATAGCATGCCAAGTCTTTTCAGTGTTCAATAACAAAGTTTAAGGCATAACACACTGGGCATATGGGAAAAGTTCCCTTTTTCTTGCAGATGATTGATGTGCCAACCTTTCATTCTGCTTCCAGCGTGCTTTGAGATGCAGATTTTTTTATTGTTTTTTGTTTTTTTTTAAGGAAAAGACTACAGGTTCTTTGAAATTTTTTCTTACTTACAGTATTTAGAATCTTAATGTTTTATACATTAAGGTAAATGAAAATTGAGTTTTGTGTTGTCTCTTGCAGTATAGTTTTTAAGGCCTCATGGAATAAACTCTTCTGCTCATAAAATGCCATCCACCTAATCATTACCTTCTTTTGGTCTGCAATAATTGCAGTTGTATATAAGTAGCTTTCTGTTGCGTTGTATTTTTTATTAATCAAGTGAGTGGAGGAAATGAAATGTTAGCATGGTTTTCATCAAAAATAGGTCTTTGTTTTTACAGATGTTTACTGCTTACAGAACTTAATACCATTATACAGTCTTGCCAGTCCATTTCATTTACCCTGTTACGGCTAAAAACCGTGATGGGTGAGGCATTCACACTTATTAATGAACCACAATGCCGAAGTGTGCACCCATAATAAATGGTCCCTTCCTTGTTTATAATCTCTCCTACGAGGCTTCTCTAGCTCTTCCTTCACCATCAGCCTTCATCCTTTTTTTTGCCTGAGAAACAAAAATGGAAAACCCACGCTGAAAATGACTTAGTGTGCTGAAATGGTCGTGCTGCAAAGGTCAGCCTTTCCCTGCAGTTGGCTTTATATTCTCACACTAAGGATAACATAGAACAGGAATAACTAGGATACCTTTCTTTGCCAACAGGGAAAGAGATGACTCTCCTGACTAATCCCTGGGAGGTCTGGATGTAACCCTTTAGGTACATGGGTTCCCTGGAACCTGACAATCGTTTGTTGGGTAATACTGGGAAAGCACTTCCTCCTTTACCGCGTTACACATGAGCTCCTTTGACAAATGAGAAGATTGATTCTTTCAAGGGCTTGAGTGATGCTGATGTGGGTGCTTTAGCAAATAGGCTTACTGAACCTGGTATTCTGTTTCCAATTCTATTGGTGGAATCAAAGCAAGTATAATATACAAAATTATGCATATATGTATCATATGTATTCATAAACAAGTGTAATCCCTGCTCTGAGCAATATGCTGCTCTAGTTTAGCTCAGTTGTGAGAGGCTACTAAAGTTGATGGGAATTTTTTGCAAATTTGGGGTTCTTCCCAGGGTGGCTGTCTGGTGCTGTGGCATTATTAGACGCCTCGCAGTGTGTGTTTGTCATCTTCAGAAATAATGTCCTTGTGATTATTCCTCATGAAAGATACATGTCTACAGACAATAGGTGCAACATGGGTTCCTTACAGACTGACAGATCTTTAGTAGGTGCCTGGTGAGAATGTGGTTGCTGGCATCATCTGATGCAGAAATAATAGGATTGTGTCCATCAACAGATCTACTAGGGGTGGAATTTTGTCATATGCTGCTGTCATCCAGAACATGCACAGCAATCTTTTGCCTGGACACTTAATAGGTCACTAATCAGACAGTTTATCTCTCACAAAGTAGACAGATACTAATCAGTGATAGTTCTGACTTGGGTTTACTGTGAACAGGAAGAACTGGTGGGGTTTTTGGATGGAAATTCCTATCCCTTAAGGATTCTTTACACTTGCTTTTGTCTCTCCATGGCTGGGTTGCCACACTGGCCCAGAGGCAACTGATATGATCTTGGCTGTTTCTGGGCAGCATCAACTGCTTCAGGGGGAGGTGGTACATGCTCTGGCCATAATAGCAGTGCCTTGACTGTCTAGACTATCTAGAGAGGCCCAGATGTTTTGGGCTTTTTTTATCCCAAGAGGAATAACTTTACAGTAAATGGGGTAGGCCTAACATTTCCACAATTTATTAATTGCCAAATGAATTAGATCTTATGAAGAAAACCCTACACTCTTAGATCTTAGCAACATATGATCATGTAACTGAGGCTAAGTACTTTTGCAAAAGGTCATAATAATGCACTCCTAAGAGCTGGTAGTTGTATTTCACTATGATCTTTGGTTGATAGTAGTGGTGCCAAAGAGGTGTGCTAGAGCTGCAGAGTATTTTACTACTGATATGATGTGCCTGTAAGCTGTACTCTGTGCCAAATTAAGCAGCAATGCTACTGTATAGCATATACCATAGTTAGATATGGAACCCAAGCCCACCATCTGGCCTTGGGGAATTTAATTCAGCTGACTGTAGTTTTGGTGGGAAAATGAATTCCATAATTGAGGCTGAGACCTGATGTCCCCCACAGCATTTGAGTATTCAGAGTTTTGGGAGGAGTCCACTTCTAATATTCACACTAATTTATCATTTTAACTGACATATTTGAATTCCAGGTTAAAAAAAAAAAAGGAAAACAGGATATTAAAGGATCTGATGGGCCCCATCCAAGTTTTGTGTGAGTCTCTCTTTACTGGCTTTAATGGAATGTGGCCCACTCTGTAGAAATAGTTCTTGAATTCTTTTCGTTGGAAACACTGACAAAAATTAATATGCCCCTAAAGTGAAACAGACCTGGGAAACAAACCAAAACTCAGCTCTTGGAATTGTCCAAGCCAAAGGAAGTGCAGAAGCTAAACAAATGCCATGAGAATGTAAGAAGACTTATGCTTTCAGTTTTAATACTAAAAGTATGAATAACAAAGATAAGGTTATTAATTAGAATAACACTGGAGACATACTGACAATGGAAACTTTAAATGTTCAGAACCTTACTGGAATTGGGGCAGTGTGCTTTTGAAAGAAATGATTTTTAGGATGGTACTGGAATGATCCAGGTTGCATTTGGACCATAGTGCTGGAGTGTGTCTGGTTTCAGTAGTTTGCTGCAGAGAGTTCTGAGCGTGCAACCATGAGGAGCAGAAATCAGGCCTTTAGGGATTGAGTCCCAATAGAAAAATCTGGTGGGGTATGCCTTCAGTGGGGTAAAGTCACCTTAAAATGGTGTAACAATTCTTAAGGCACTTTTAGAGATATCCCTTTAAATATGTTTGCTAGCTGGTTTTATACTGTCACACTTTAACAAATGTGTCACACTCTGGAGTGGAAGTAAATTGTGGGGTTATTGAGGTGTATCTCTTATTGGCAAAACAGCCCTAAATAAATAGAAGTGTGAAAAATTAAATATGAAATAGTTTTTTGAAAGCTCAACACATCCACCTTGCTTTGAAAAGGAACTGTTCCTTAGGGAATGGCATTTTCCCTTGCTATTTTAATTTTTGTGGAATTGTTTCTACTATGAGAGTAGAAAGTGATGTGATTTTTTTCTGGTAATGATGCTGGGTTTGCAGTGTCATGAAGATGGAAATTGTCAGGATATGTCTCTCTGAAAAGCATAATGGAAAATATTTTGTTTCTTTGCTTTAATTGCATTTATTCAATTGGTGTTGAATCTCTGCTCGCAGGATGATTTTTTTCTTTTTTTTTTATTGTCTCCTTTTTAGAGTGAAGCTATTCTGAGTACAGTGCTATTGTAGGAAATCTCTGCTCTTCAGGCTGAGAGTAGTTTTGCTTCTGACTTAAATGGTGCCAGTCAATTTAGCTTTAAATGCAATAGGCTTAATCCTGCAGGAAGGCAGTGCTTTATGTGAAAGAGGACATCAAAATTCCATTTTTTTCTGTGGAAAAAAGTGCTGGTGGGCTATGATAGTAAGTATTGAAATAAGAATAGAAAGAATATATTTATCTATTTAGGGAGCAAAACAGCTCCTAGAAACCTGCTTGACAGAATGCTACAATGGACTTTTACATGGAGTTGTTTTTTTTGGTGATGGGTGGTTTTCGTTTTTGTTTGTTTGCTTTTCAACTTAAATTTTGGCCTCTGTTTTCCACTCCTTAGCAAAAAATGCCTGTTTGCTCTGAATTCTCTCTGGCTGTGATTTGCAGCATAAGGTACAAAGTCCAGAACTTTACTTGGGACAGGTGAAGGCCCTGTGTGCACGCTCAACCCTGGTAACTAACGAGCACTCAGACCTCACAGTACATGGTGCTGTTGAAATCGCGCTGTAAATAGTTTCTGGACAAACACCAAAAAATTCTGAGCATTTAAGTAAAGGAAAATCCCTCTTACACTGCAAATAACTTGCAGGAATAAATGCAAAATGAAGTCTGCGTTAGATCACTCTTGTTGCAGTACACGGTGGTTAGGAAGAGGAGCATGTGATGTACTCCTTCACTGTATACATTCCAGAAAAATGTGTTTGAGTTTGTTTATAGGCACTTCTGGGGTGCCTGCCTTTGCAGCATCATCTCATTGCTCTCAGGGCATTCACGCCTTTAATGGAAAAGAACAAATGGTTTTCCTCGTTAGAGTTTTTGCAAGTGAGGGCACATCAGTTGGGGCCTGAGATGAATCTCACTGTTAGTCTGACTAAATAGGGTTTTGCAGCAGTTTTTGGCAGACTTCTTAAAGGAAATGAAATAATGAATGTACTCTTCATGTTTCTTTAAATGCATTAAGCATTAAGTGTGAAATTAAATTGAAAAAATTCTGCTGCGCGTAGTTTTCCTGACTTGCAGTAGTTTTTTTTTTTTTATCTGGGCTCTTGTTTATTCTGGTAAAGGACACTCCATAGGGAGTACAGCTGATTGGAAAATATTAGACCCTTTAGTGGCCTGCTTCTCTTTTTTTTTTGATAGTTCTTTTTTTTTGATAGTTCTGTTTAGTAACAGTTCAAAACCAATGTTTTCCTGCCACCATCTTTCAGCAGTGAATAAATGGTGGTGGTGTTCTAATTGCTTTTTCACTTCACCTAAGGCATAAACTTTGCTCATGTCTAAAGCAGGATCTTTCCCCTCCAACAAATGGTCTAACTTTTTATGACAGATTTTATATTTCTGTTCAAATTGCAAATTCACCATTTCCCCCTCCCTCTTCACGCACCCAGAGCAATGCATGTGGCTCTCATTTGTCTGTCTATATATATATGTCAGGTTAATTTCTACTGTATTGGTCATAATTGTTGTCTCTGGAAATAATGGGATAACCTGTTCTGGGATGTTGAGGAAAGAGGCACTTCATTAGCTCTTTTAAGTGAGGGACAATGCATCAAAGTCATGTTGTGATACTAAAAATGTGCTAGAATTCCCAGTGGCTCTAGCTATGTCTAAATATAGCTTGAAAGCCCAAGCAAGACTTGTGGTGAGCTAATTAAAGACAGTATGGTGGAAAGTGCTGAAAAGATGCTAGTCCTAAGGGAAAGAAAGTTATCTCAGAGCTTGCAGAGTTCTTTAGTTTTCCTGTTTACCCAGTAACTCCTAATTACTGCACTTAGGGAATTGTTTGAATTCCGAAGACTTACTTAAGGGCCTGACATCTCAGTGAGCTTTGTGTAAGCAGGTGGATCCTGCTACTTCATGTAGCTCCCCTGAAGTTCAAAGGCTTTGTGAAAACTCAGCATAACCAGTCTGTTGCTAGTTCAACACTTCTCTCAGTTGAGCAAGTTCTGAAAGGCCTTTCATTGCTGTGCTACCCTGATGTAAAAGCTCTTTGCTATTCATTATTGTCATACAGAATCTTATTTTGTCTCTTTCACCTTTTAGATGAGGTACAAATATATTCTCTTTCTTCCATTAATCTCCTGTTGGGAATATTTTCATTGTTTAGGTTTGTTTTAGTTCTCTTCGACTTTTAGCTGAGCAGGAGAGTAGCTGAAGTGTGATCAGATCTCTGACTTGGTAAATCTGGTGTGTTGCACTGCATTTGGGTTTGAAGGGAGGGATATGTGAATGCATCTGTGATCTCACAGAGTCTGTTCCAAACCTCAGTGAAGACAAAGATTTTGAATCTTTAATCAGCTTCTGTTGAGAGCAGCGAGAAAAATATTAAACCTACCTTCTGTAAGAGCAATACCTCTTTTGTAAAGCCTGTATTTAAGTTTTTCCTGACTTTCGTGGTCAAATGCAGTAAGATATCCTTAAAGTACTTTTTTTTTTTTAATTTATTTTGGATAGCTGCCAAAATACCTGAGGAGATAGCCATTCTCTACTTGGGGCAATATGTAAATAAAAGAGTAAATGATGTAGGAAGGAAAGATGATATATCTACATACAGCACCTTTGGTCTCCCCATCTCATTTCCATGAAAAATCATAGTGTATTCTCACCCTTGGCAAAGTTTCACCTTTTTCTCACATGCAGTCAGAGTAAGAGCAACTCCATTCCAGCTATCTCTTCTGCAAGAAGACAGTGGGAAAAACACCAGCCTGGCTTTAAGAAAGCATGCTGTAGATGTGTCAGTTGTCAGAATCTTCCTTTCCTCTGATACTCTACCCCTCTCACTCCTAAAAGCCCTTTCCTGAATATGGGATAGTGTCTGTGCTCTCAAGCAAATGCAAATATTGTCAGAATCCCTGCCGGGGAGATGATCCCATCTGTTGCCCTTATGGGCTGTTGGGATAAATGGAAGGAGCTCCTCTGAAGTCACCGAGGCTTTGCTGATTTACATGCAAATAATTTGTTGACATATTTTTATACACTGTTTCCACGTTGTGTCTGGAAATAAGAACGATTTAGTTTACCTCATTTCCTGCTGATACTTGTGACTCTTCTGTTCTAGTTATGCTAATCTTCTCCTTGCAAAACCTAGCCATTGTAGCAATTTCTCTTTCCTCTTCGTTTTTCTCAGTTAAAATGATCACTCAAAATAAGGGCATTTTTGTTAGTCCTAACAAGTGTTTTATCCCCAGTCTTTTCTCTTTCTGCTGGGAGCCGCTGATCTGTGTTGTTTCTTACCCTCTTCCCCTCTTGGTTTATGCCTGCAAAATCCCACTTTGCATCACTGTCATGGAACAGCAGAAGTCGTGCCTGTTCTCAAAATCATCAGTGTCATCCTGTTTTATTGCATCTCCCTGAATATTGTAACAAAGTGAAAATTTTTTCACTGATGTTGGTAGCACAGGGTCCATCTGTTACTCAAGTGTTCATCTCGTTGAACTTTAGGGCCCAAATAAGTATCTAAACTGACTTTCCTGTTCCAGCATTCCTCTGCAGTCAGTAATCCTTCCAGAGGAAGTAAGATTAATAATCCTCAGGAAGTGTTTATCTTAAAATAAAATCTAGGACACCTCTGATCCTGTGGGAGCAGGGACAGAAGGACACATGTCTGGGACTTCATAGAGTAGGAAAATCCGGTGAGAGCTGCTGCCATGAGTGAAAGGCCATAAGATGGATCACGATGAACGGACCCATTTCAGCCACTTTGCAGCATCAAGGTACCTCATTGTTCTGGGAAAGGTGCTTTTCTTGAATATGTGAGGTTTATATTGCTCTATATGAAGTCTTCCATATAATAAAGATAAAAATGCAGGGAGAAATCACTGATCACATACTCTGGAGTTATGGCATGCTGTGAGTGCTGAGAACTTGGGTTTCTTTGGTCTGTTCCATGTGAGACAGAAGCATTACTGGCTCTCATGGCTAAAGGGTGTTACTGGGTTTGAGCGCAGCGTGCAGCGTGAATAATAGTGGGAAATTAGGAACAAAGAGCATTTGAACTTCTGATAAGCAGTTCAGCTATGCACTGAAATGTAAACATTTGGCACAACTGTCTGGCACACGTTTCATATTTCAAAAGAAATTAGAAAATTTCTAAAAGCTTAAGGGCTTTGATGTTCTCCAGTTCCTTCAAAATGAATTCCTCCTAAATGAATCTGTGAGGAATAGATTCTCTCTTCTAAGAAGTTGTGAAATGTTTTGGAATTTTTACTTTTGTCTTTACTAAAGAAAAGTGTTGGGATGTATGAAATGAAAAAAAAAAATAGAAACAGAATCCAGGTTAAGGTTTACCAAAGGTTCCTGAGTTCTTGGCTGAAGACAACTTCCACACAACAAAAAGAAATTAAAATTTAAAATGAGAATATTAATTCTCCAGGTTCACTGTCCTTGTTCAAGTAAAACCACATGTGCAACAGTTTTGTTGAACAAGCTATGCATGCATCAAGTCCTTGCTGTCCTACACTGAAGGAAGTGGAGGAAGGTCTACCCAATGCTGGTGAGAAAAAAACAACCACAAAGATATTTCATATCAGTTATTTTCTCCATGGGAAGAAAGACTAAAACAAAACAACAATGCCTGACTAGTGCTAAGCAATTTGGAAAGACCTTGTGTCCAGGAAAGATGTGGCATATTAGAGGTGCTGCTGGCAGCTCCTGCTCTGCAAGCACAAGGAATTTGCCATTTTCTAAGGGGCAGTCAAACTCAGTAACTTCAATCTTGGCTCCCTTCTCTGCCTGTCAACTTGAACCTTGAGGTACAGTCCTGAGAAGGAAAATTTCAGTATAGTCTGCTAGTGCTGATTATTCCCTTCAACAAGTTTCCAAACAATAGGGACATCAGTTTGACTTTGGGCCTGGGATACTGATGGTTCCCTGACTCCTCAGATACAGAAGAAAGTCTATAAGTGGACACTATTTTGCTACTTTTTTTGGTGAGAGCTGTGCAGTGAATTTAAAGGAAAATCTATCTTTATAAATGTATTACAGTAATAGGCAGTAAAGTTACATTGCATTCTTATATTTTACCATGAATCTGCAGATAACACAGTATCAGACAAAAGCTCAGAGGGCTGCAGTCCAAATCTTCAGTGCAGGCAAACTGATAGACTGAGGTGTAAAAGAATAGGCATGCTTGAAACTTGCACTCCAGCTGTGACTCTTTTTTTGGCAGAAACTACTAGGATCCTCTTGTGCCTGAAGATCTGCTACAGGCTTTTTTTTTTTTTTTTACCCTTTTCTAGTGCTTTTAATCACTATTTTTAAATAAATAACTGACCAAAAAAAAAAATACTCAGCCAACCTCTGTAGCTTGGAAATCATACTAGTTCTGTGTGCAGTGATAGTATAAGGTTCAGGCTCTCCAAGGAGAAGACCCACAAAGGAGTGAGCGTACAGAGAGTGTTGCCCAGGACAGGCTAGCAGAGATGCTCTCCCTTTTTTCTCAAGACATGTCAGAGGTCATTCAAACCTCACAAAGACCCCAAACCAGCATCGTGTGGTGAGAATTGTGGTTCAGGATCAAAATGGCTTTTTAACTTGTACTGGTGCTGAAGTCTATGAAGAATCCTCCCAGAATAAAGGAGGTAGGGAATAGGATATCCATAAATGAGCTCAGGTGTTAAAAGTGCTTTTTTTTCATGATAGGCATGGTTGGTTTCTTGCCACAGACTGTTTTATATGTAGGGAAAACCCAGAAGAACAGCGTAGAGCTGCTCTTGTACAGCTTGTTATGTGCAAAAAAAAAAAAAAGCTCCTCTCCTCTAATTTAAATTGCACTTTTGCTTGGGAAGTAAGTGTTTGTAAGCAGAACACCTAATATTTAGTCAGTCTCAACTCATCAGCTCGACAGCAGTGTCCCCTGACTGCAGCCCAAGCTTGCTTTGAAGGCCTGGCTACAGAAGCAGATTCCAGAAAATCATTTTAGCATGTCAGTCCAGCATGGACCTCCAGGCTTTGGTGGGAGGAATGAATGGAGGTACAGTTCTTGTGCAGACCACATGGATTCAAGACTACCTTCTGATTTACACACCTGCTGAGCTCGGGGGAGCTTCACGGGTGTATGTAGAGGCAGAAATAGGCATGGTTCTGTCTGTCTTTTTAAAAGCTGTGCAGCCAGATCTGTACCAATCGGGCACATGCTTTATGTCCGTCCAGTAACTAACTTCATACCTGAGGCTAGGTTACAGAATATGTTGTTAGTTCAAAGTGACTTTGTACTCTTGCCAACCAAAGAACCAGGCTCCTTGCTTATTCTCCAAATCAAAAATAGGTTGTAAAAAGCAACATAACACAGAATTAGGGTTCCATGGTTTAAACATTAAACAGTCAGCAGAATCAAGAGGAAATATTTCTGTGTTTGCGTTAACCCTAAGCCAGGCTATTTGTATTACTATTTTTCTAGCTAGATATGCAGCTCACTACCTGGGCTTGGTCCTCATGAACTCAACAGCGACATTTTGGTGTCATGGGAGGCAAATGGAGCCTTAAAATGGGCTGGTATGAAGTGGTGCCAGCTTGTGACTGTAAATCTCACCAATGCATCTGGTTTAAATTGTAGCTTGAACCGACCCATAACCACATCACAGAATGAGGGATGTCTCAAGATGGTGCTTACTCTGTATGGCTGAACACAGAGGCCATGGCTTGATTTCCTTAGGAAGATAATGCTTGTAATGTCTCACTGAGCCTAAAGTATGTTTGCAGGTCTGCTGGAAGCTACAGAAACATTTTCTCCTGTTTAAATAGGTATAACCTGGAGATATTGAAACACAGTAAGTATGACTCCCTGGTACAGCTGCCTCTTGATCCTACCCCTCCTCTTGTTTTTTCCAGCCAGATAGCTGAACTGATTCTGGAAACAAGTTTGATTTGAGTCTAGAAAAGCCAGGCTGGCTAGAACAATTAAAAATTGACTGATCTGCTTGGTCATGCCCAAGAAAGATCAAAACTGAACTTCAGGGCCTTCACTGAATTGAATTGCACTTACATAGGTTAACACAACTTGTGACACTGACAGTTCTTAAATATTTCAGGTTTTTATCAGTGAATATCTGGCCTTGCCCATGAGCTATTTAACATGCTTCTGGTATGCTGTAAATTGGTTTAAGAAGCATGAGCCACAGGTTGTAGATCTCTCTCCCCACCCACTGTAAACACTGGTTGAAGTGTGCAGTCCTGTAGATTAGATTTTTAGCCCTGTAGTTGCAGCTGAAACGGTCTGGAAAGCTGGTCAAGAAGAGCAAGAGCATACGCCTGCATCTGGCAAACACAGCCAAAGGTTCCACTTCACTGTTATTTTGAAGATCTTATTCCAGGCTCAACGGGTCTGACAAACTCATAATTTAAGATTCCTGATTAACGGTCCAAGAAATAAAGCTTGCAAGACTTTGAGTGAATTAAATTCTGCTGATTTCCCATGTGCATGGGAAAAGCCCAGATGAGTCTGTCTTTCTATCAAATCTGAAACGTCCGTACTGTGAAGCCTGAAACTTCTCCATGAAGCAGCTACAAGAACACTTTTCGTGTGGTCCAATATTTTACTCTAAATTTTGGAAACACCCACAAAAACAACCCCAACCAACAACCCCCTTCCAACTGTCATCAGGTACCATGAAACAAGTACATAGCATGGAAACTTCTATTCAAACACTTAATACTGAGCAAAGTTATAAGCTACTGCAAAGGCAATCTCCTGTAATGGAAAATGTTATGCAGGATGAGCTAGATGAGAAGCTACCACTGGTATGTAGAACTGTAAACCCACACGGGATTTGTTTTTTCTCTGCCTTTCCACCTAAGTTGTGCAAGAGGCATCTGCCACTGAGGTTATTTTTGCATTAAGTTTCAAACTAAACATAGAATTTACAAGCTGGTTTTCAGCTGAGTGTTTGGGGTTTTTTAAATTGTAAATATACATGCTTTCAAGTGGCATCTTTCAAATTTAATACCGGGGGAATAATTCATACTCAGATTCTGAAAAAGGATTTTTTTTTTTTTCTGAACCAGTATGCAAAATATCAGCTCTGATTCCCTGACTTTGCTTAATCACTGGAATTACTCTCAAAGGATAATCTTACCATTTTTATCTCAAGAAAGATGATGAGAGAGAGAGACTTTAAGTGATCTGTTTTTCTGTGACAGTAGTCTGCAGTTGCAACGTCTTTAGCTCTTGATTGTGAATCCTGAGAAACTAAACAGTCCAGGGATTAGGGACACCTTCACCCTTTCTGTCTTTCCAACAGCAACTCCCCACACCACTGGACAATATCTAGGCAGAAGGTGGTGGAGAAGCAGCTGTTAAGGGAAAGGAAGTCCTGGGTAGAGTGGAGGGGCTATTTTATTTGCCAGACAATACAAACAGACTCTCAATGGTCCTTCTCTCTTCTTTCTTTCCCCTCTCCACCACAGAATATGACATAATTTCTCTACAAAATGCCACAATGGCCATTTTTCCAGCGGAGATCCTTCTGGGAATTTTTAGACCTGGTTTGAAGAATCATAAAGATTCCATTACTCTTCTAATTAGGAAATAAAGAAGGCTTGTTATTTTGTAAGGGGCAAAGGACTTAAGCATTTTAAGCATGGTGAAATACTACCCATAATTCTGAAATGAAAATTGAAGCCAAACAGATTAAAATCCCAACCACTGGTTTGACATGAAAAAGAAAGGGGAAAGCCCATAAGATTTAGAATTACCTCTTTTGTAGTAGTCCTTGCCAGAATGCAAAAACTCCCAAACATCTGGAAGAATTAGGTTAGCAAGAGTGAAAGAATTTAGGCACACGTGAAGGGTTATAACAACGAGCAGAACATGACTTGTAGAAACTGGATGTGCAAAATCCCCTCTGCATATGAACTGGGAAGGAGAAAGGTAAGAAAACAAGGACCCAGTTTTGCCAAAATATTAAAATTTTAGGTGTTGAGGAGTACAGATATTGCTTAATATTCAAACTTTCCCAGTTTGTGTTTACCACTGCACTAGCTAAGTTTGGCTTTCTTCTGCTGCATTGGAGCATAATGAGTTACTTGTGCAGAAATACAGTGACTCTTCCTCATTTGAAGGGCAAAGGAGAATGTGGGAAGGGGTATAAAATCTGTAGGATATCTCCAAACCTAGATGAAACTTGCTTCTTGGTTTTTTTTTTTTTTTTTAGAATTTTGTACAACTTCTAGTTAAAATAGGAACTGATTTAAAATTGGCATAATAAACTGATATATCATTGATTCAGGAACCATTCTTCCTGGTTTACTATGTGTAGTGGTTTGGATGACCACCGGGGATCTAGAACTCCAAATAAGTCCTTCCTCTTTTGTTTTTCCTACCCTTGGCTCCTCCAACAACGAAGCAGTAATACGGAGAAATATAAGTAAAAATAACAATTTACTAGAAGAAATAGCTGTAACTACAAAGATACAGAAGAAAATGGTTTAAACCAACAAAACAAAAATAAAAAAACCCCTCAAAACCACGACTTACCTGGTCCCCCCCACCGCTAGGACAAAGACAGAATGGCTCCTGTCCCGTGCTTTGTGCGCCATGTGATCAAAAATGGTGGAGGGGCTTCACTCTCCCCCCACCCTGGACCACCAGGTCAGGAAAAAACAAAGAAAAACTGTGTCCAGTTCTGAGCCCCTCAGTTCAGGAAGGATATTGAGGTGCTGGAACAGGTCCAGAGGAGGGCAACCAGGCTGGTGAAGGGACTGGAGCACAAGTCCTATGAGGAGAGGCTGAGGGAGCTGGGGTTGTTTAGCCTGGAGAAGAGGAGGCTCAGGGGAGACCTCATCACTCTCTACAACTCCCTGACAGGAGTTGTTGATCTCTTCTCCCATGCAGCTATCAGTAAGACAAGAGAGCGTGGCCTTAAGCTGCCAGGGGAGGTTTAGGTTGGATATTAGGAAGAATTTCTTTACAGAGAGGGTAATCAGGCATTGGAATGGGCTGCCCAGGAAAGTGGTGGATTCTCCATCCCTGGAGGTTTTTAAGGTGAGACTGGATGTGGCATCAGTGCCGTGGTCTGGGAACCACGGTTGGATGGTTGATGATCTTGGATGTCTCTTCCAACCCAACTGATTCTATGATTCTATGCTTAAAGAGACAGTCCATCAAAAATGATGAAATGGGATAGAATACATAATTGGTCACACCCACCTAATGCTAAACCCTGCCTCTTTTCCCTACAACTAGTACACTCTGTAATAGTCAAAAAGATTTTTGTGGCCAGCCACTTCACAGTGCAAACTGTGAAGTGCACAATAAAAGCTGTGCATCTGCTTGAGAGAACATGGTCTAGTTGTACAGAAACTGCTGACCACCAAAATCTGTAGCTCTTTATTTAGGGAAATACCTGCACTTGACTTTCTTGGGTTCGGCTCATCCTTTGAGTTCAGTAGAGCTCAAAATCCCTTTGGGGGCTTCACATCCCAATTAGATGGGATTAGTATTTCAGTAATGCATGTTCAGTAGTTGATTCTGTGTTGCAGAGGATATGTGTGAGAAGCTAACACGTTGTTGGTATTGAACAAATGAAATAACATACAATTTTCTTAATGTGAAATGTTTACAGTAATTAAAAGAATTGGTCCAGACTTTGCAAACTCTGTTGGAAAGCTGTTTGGTTTGTCTTCTCTTTACAATCTCAAGATATAAATACCTACTCTTTTTTCCTATTTAAAGAGAGGCTTGCTGAGTCTAGAGGCTATCTGTAAGGCCTGAATGATGCCCTGAAGAAAGTTAAATTCATTATGAAGTCCTAACTCTGTGAGGTGTGATTCTAGTCCCCTTCATTCACTGTAGAGTCTCCTCTTGGGGTCTACAATGGAGATAAACAGATCTGGATGTGACAGAGAAGGAGCAAGTGCAGTGAAGGATGAGAAATGGTGGATGGGACACAATCAAATAGAAGGTGTTTAGAGAGCTGATCTTTGCCTGGGCAGGATGCACCTTTTATTAAAAGCCAAATGAAGTTTTGGTGTGGCTAATGTCTGGAGGGAAGACCACCTGAGAAGTCCTATAAATTACAGGTGCTTATTAAGGAGAGTTTCAAAATACGCCAGTGTGAGAATCCGGATTTGCTGTTGATTTAAAAGAAAAGGATACTGTATGTAGAGAATTAGAATCAGTGTTCTCAGCAGTCATCATGTTTGTGTGTGTGTTTTATATAGAGGGAGTTAAATCTGAAAATATTCTTGAAAGACTTCAGGCACAGGGGGTAGGGGAAGATAAAAATCTAGCTTTCGGTTCGCTTTGGAATATTCTACATCTTCAGAAGGGGGAATATAAGTACCTTAAAACAACAAGGGAAGGAGTTCAGCCAGCTCCTCAGAGTTTTAAAATCCTTCATCACTCACTACTGTCCCACTTGATTTACACTGCCTAAGGTGGGCCAGCCACAGTTGAGCACTATGGTAGCCAAATACATAATAATAAAAAGCTAAAAAAATCATCAAAGTCTTACACAGAGTATATGATCAACATAAACAGCTCACAACATGTGTCGAATGCACAGTAGAGGTGTCTGTGGAGCAAGAAAACAGCCATTGTTTAAAAAAAAAATCCTATGTTACACTGGACAGCATAAATGCATGATAGTTCTGACCACGGTGCCTCCCTCTGGTTATGTACTCGGATCTAGCAGCACAAAACAATTCTGCTCCAAAATTTTGGAACATTTCCTTTTTTGCAAAATGCTGTTTGGAGGAGACAAACTGGCTTGCTGAGGTACTAGACAGCGGGAGAGACTGGTTCAACTCTGCTTCCTTCTTTCAAGTCCCAGTTTTGCTTCCCAGATTTCTCCTGACAAATTAGGGCAGGGAGACTAGACACCACTTGTCTACACTGATGGTGGGCTTAGTGGTTTAATTCTGCTGTAACACGGAGGAAACTCAACAACATTAACAGGAAATAAAAATTTAAGCTTCAGTGAGTGAAGTGATAATTCATCTGAGAATTGCCCTTTTGTGCTCATTCCTATAGAAACTTACAGTACTAGGAAGCCTTCACTCCTTCCCTTCAACACCTCTTGTTGTAGATGAACTTACTCTTTGTACATTTGGGGAGCACAAAAGCCTTATGGGGGAGTGAAACCCACTCTCCAGTGTTATCTGTTTACTAATCTGAGCAAAGCTTGCTGGCTTGTAGGATCTGCTGTTGTTCTCTAGAAAATATTCACTGGCTAGACTTGGTTTTTGAGCAAGTTGGCTTTGGTTAGGTGTGAGGTCTGGAGTACCAGACACCTCATTAAGGACTGTGTTTTTATTTACAGTGCTCTATATAGAATGTCCTTAGCCTGGTTTGGGCCGCAAAGATCTTTCAGGTGTTTGTTGTGTCCAGAGGAAGCCTACAACACAGAAGAAACAGAACTATACATTTTTGAAGGGTTTAGGTGAAGGCTTTGCACCTCTGGGAAAAGGAAAGACATAGTGGCTTAGTAATGATGACCAGCAGGAATAAAATGCTGCTTTTTTTCTTCACTTTAGCAAATACAGCTTGACTGTATTAAAAATGAAAGGATATGGAAATTGCCTGACTTGACTGGTTTATTCTTGTTGTATATGAGGTCTAAGGCTATATCTGTAAACATTTTCTTGTATGCACTGGAGATGCTCTACAATGCCACCTTCTATAGCTAGTTAATTCTCAGTAATGCATCTACAGTCTTACACATCCAGCTTCTTTGTTGAACTTCAGTAAGCCATTGATCTTTAAACTTGTTCCTGGGTGATGTTCAGATTTCTTGGGTCATATTTATACACACAGCCTTTCAGAAAATTTCTGGGGGTCAGGATCTGTCTCCAGTTCCCTTCTGGGATCTCAACTCTTGTTTTTTTTGGACTACTGTTTTCTCCTGTTGGGACTACATGATGAATGGTGAGAGCAATAAACATGGATATTTTGCAAAGGCACTTTCAAACCACGTGTACACTGTATTTATGGGCACAGCTCGTGGTAGATGCACAACTGTAGAAAAAAGCAAATCCTGACCATATTATATATAAACTTAGTATCCCTGACTGCCATATAAGCTAAAAAAGATAAGGACTGGCTCATGCTGGTGGGAACCTCAGAGATCCTGTCTCCATAGAGAGTGGTTGTTTGGAAATATTTGCAAGCTATAAAGCCAGGGAAGGTAACAAAAAGTGGTGAATGAAAACTTTGATCCGTGGACACGTGGATGGATACAGCTGTAGTATACAGCTGGTGCAAGCATTTTCCAGGGGGAAAAAAAAAATCTAACAATGTTTGAAAAGTGACATTGTGCATAAATTGTCAGCACTGTTTAGAAGTGATGAGGAATGGTAAACCTGTGCTTCAGAAGACATAGCTACTGGTAAGGCACTGCTTACGGCATGTACCAAACTTGTTATTCTGATGTACCAAACTTGTTATTCTGAGTCAAAATGCCATGTCCTTCTGAGTCCATGTTCCAGGGTTTCCAGCCCTATGTGCACATAAGGACTGCCCATTATTTATTTTCTATATTTGCACGTTCCTTCGTCTGATATTTATATCTCAGATAAAACCAGGAAAAAGCCTGGAGAGATATCTTGTGAGGTTGGGATTGTTTTGGAGGGGTTTTTGAGGCTTTCCATGGGATGGACAAAAATTTGCTTGCAGAAAATGTTAGGAAAGCATGATTTTCAGTAAAAGTAGAATCAATGCAGAGACTTTTTGAAAAGGTGGGCATTTAAAAAATATCATTCATCAAAATGAAAATGCTGCTGTGTGAGTAAAGGCCTCTCTGATGTCATTGCCTTGTAACTGAGGGAAGCATAGCCATCTGGGTTGTTTTTGTTTTGTTTATCTGTCAAAACAGTATCATGTGATACTTTCTGAAGGCTGCCAAATCCTCTTAAATCTTGGGTGGCCTGGGCCTGAAAAAAGAAGTGGTCCAACTTCCCATACTTTTGCAGTATGTAGCCACCAATATATTTTTCTTTCTGATTGAATTTGGGCATAGTTTATGAAAAATATTCTCTTCCTTGGAAAAAATTATCAAAATACATTTTACTGATCCTTCTGAGCCTGTGAAGTTGACATTCATAAGCTGGAACTTGTACCATAGGATTTTTATAATTAATTACAACTAATCTGGAAGATAAGCTGAAAAAGCAATAGGGAAATTGGTCACTGTATGAAAAAGATTAAACTTCTGGATATTTACCTGTGCTTTTTCACATATCCTTGATGGCTTCCAAAAGAGATCATAACAGTAAACCATGAAGGAATTATATTACTTCAGAAGCTAGAATTTCTTCCACTGGAGTCTTTATTTACAAATTTGCTTGAATATATGTCATCAGAATGTATTTCATGAGAGGGTTTTTACCTCTTTTTTGTTAAATGTTATTAAAGGACTTTTGAGAGCACTTGGTGCACGTTATTTGAACATCCATCTCTATTTCTGATACTTTATTATAAAGTTCAGTGGAGAGTTAGAAAGGACATTGTCAAGAGAAGGTATACATGAAAATTGATTGGAAATATTTTTCTTCCTTCAAATTAAATAATTAACTCAAGGATCTATCTTAATGACAGAATTTCCCATGAGACAGGCATTTGGGACTTTGACCATCCCAGTGAAGTGCTTGAATAGACTTTTGCCTGTTCATAGCATTATGCAAATATTATTTAACACTCAGCATGCATTTGGCCCAGGTAGGGTATGGAACAGTTCACATCCACTGCAAGGGAGAGGGTGGCTTCTTTGCATAACTTGGATTTCACAACAGCTCTTCGTGGCTTTGGGTGGGTGCTGAGCCCGCTGGGTGGGATTCTGCAACTGCTCACAGTGCAAACTGAGGAGTAATTCCCACTTCTGTGGGCTGAGGAGAATGAGCAAATCCTCTCACTGTGATTTTATGAGTTCCTGACACGCACTGGAGGCAGGATGACGCTAGTTTGAAATATAGAGCTATACATTCCAGTGTGTAGTTATCCTGCTGCCTAGCTGTGCAGTCAGCAGCTTAATGGTTTTACAGTCTGGCTCAGGGTCTGTCAGAAAGGGGTCTGATATCTCACTGAAGGATGGTGAATTTATCCATGATCTAATCAGAAATGGGAAGTGTTGCCAGTTGGACTGTACAAGGACTTAGGCAAACTGTTTCTTTGATTTTTGATTTGCAAGCATCTGTGTATGGAAATCCTTTGTGATTTTGAGGAAGCATTCAATTGTACCTAACTGGTCGGAAGCCAAATTACATAAGCCAAGTGTCAGTTTTTTTCAATCAGATACGGAATATTTGAGGCTTGCTTTGAATACTAAGATTTTTTTTTTTCTTTTCCTTGTAGTGTTATAGTGTGCTAGATTCTGGAAAAAGTCAAACTCATGATATTTCTTCCAAGGGATCCAAACCATAGCCATTAGTTAGGAATTCAGCATGCATTCTGACACTCAAAGCAGCTCCAACTCAAGGTGTATGTATGTTTATCTTGATGGTTATATCACCATATGTGGTAGATGCTGGCAAGGTCAACCCTTTCCTTGACCCAGAAGCATTTAGCAGTGTTGAAAAGACACTTATCAAGGTAGGTATAGTTTTTTTCCATATTTGTGCTTTAAAAATGTTCACTGATTATTTTTTTCTTATTTTTTGTTCATGGATGTTGTCTTTGTGGCTGAAAAATGATAAAGATGTTAACCATGAGCCACTGGTGACTGGTTTACATCATCAGTACCTAAACTTGCAGCACTGGGAATTGCTATTAATGACTTATGAGACTGAGTACTAGAAATGAGATGAATGTGGAAATGGTGCTGCCTTAATAAAGGATAGCATATGATAATCTACAGAGTTTCATGGAAGAATAAGTTATTTTCTTTATAGGAAAATGTAATGAATCCTCAACCAAATGTTCTTAAAGATGTTTTTTTCTATCTCTAATTGGAAAAAATGCAACCTTTCGAAGACTGGTTTTTTTTTAATTGATCTTTGTATCCTGAGACTCTTATCAAGCCACCTGCAAGATCTGTTTTGAGAGGGATACTCTGAACGTGTATCACTGACATCCCACGCTAATTTTTTTTGTGGTGAAACACAGATCAGGAATACAATGCCAATGATGGCAAAAAACATGCTTCACACCCATAGAAAACTATGATCTGCTTCCATTACTAGGTTCCCACTGGTGTTGCTAAAGAAGATAAGCAGTGCTTCCTTCCAGCCATCATTCAAGGTATCTGGAAGCATTTCTTGTATCTGCTGTTACCAATGCAAACAGACACAGGAGCATTGCAGTCTGCCCTGATGTTATGTGGCTTGTCTGAGGAAGTGTTATCTGAGGAGATACCATGTCTTAGAAAAGAAGAATTCCAGACAGCCAGTTAGGAGCATTAGTATCACATTTCCATTTTTCCTGAAACAGAATAGGAGCAGATCATTATGCACACTTAAAAAAGTACTTCAAGTATAAATTCAAAGGACCGAATGGAGACAGGATGGAATTATTCCCCCAGGATTGTATATTTTTAATTTATATCAGTGTACTTCATACAGCTCACTTGGTGCTCAATTGCTGTGAATTATTCTTGAAGGGAGAAGGGAAAGTTTGAGTTCGTGACATTCATCTGTTTTAAAGAATAGGAAAAAGGATACTTATCCTGTTTGCAAATACCAATACACTGAACATTATACTAAACTTTAAGATTTAAGAGCTTACCACAGGAGGTGAACACGAGTCATTCTGGTAAGGGAAGGGACAAAGAGAAATTGGAGCCATTTACATGACTAGATATTTTAATGAGTATTTGATGAATGCTGCTCATGGGAAGGTCAGAAAGTAATTTCTTCAGGTAAGTGTAAACCCTGCCTAAAGAATTAAACCTAGTACTTTAAATTTCAGGCCAAAGCAGATTTGATATAATGTACAGAATGCCACATTCTACATAAACCTCAATTTTGCCATAAACTGTGGCTATACCACTTGCTCAGCAAAGCACAGGGATTTAATCTCTTGGAAGCAAAGTAATTTGGAAGTGCAGAGGAACTGGAGACTGGAACTGTGAGAAACATATGAGCTGTTACTCCTTTTTTTTTTGTATACTTCTGTAGTTACCTCATCATGTGTTATGCCAGTGATGTAGCTTATACAGATAAATAGCATAGCTGTCTTCTGTTCAAAACCTCAGCTGCCCCCTTGAGAAATTCTGTCATGCTACTTCACCAATACAAATGATTGAGATGTTCTAGGAATATTGGACAATAGGAAGCATAGAATGAAATGTAATTAAAAAATATATAGCATGGAAGCTTCCGTACTGGTTCTGGTTTTTTTAATTAATAGTGAATTTCTTTTTTTTGATGAAGCTGCTGCAGGAAGTTGCCTGTCAGAGGACATAACCCAGAGCACATCACAGAAAGTTGCGTGTGTCTAGATTTGGAGAGGAGTAAATGTCATGCTGAATAGTTAGCAAAAACCCACTACCCCTCTCTTTCCTTATGAGAGGGGACAGGGAAAGTCCACTATTGCACTAAGTGCTGCATCCTTCAGAGAAACTCCTTCTGGGGTTTGAACTCTCCTAGGATTGCTGGCATGGAGACCTGCCTGCACATGAAGGATTTGGCACACGGAGATCCCACCAGCACAAGTGCCTTCCACCTCTTGCTGCTGTGGTATAAGCAGAGGGACCATCTCATGGGAACTTGGATCCTGACTGAGATAACTAGGTGATGTTGCAATAGGAATAAATGTAATTTTGGTGGGGCCCTGTTCCAACCCACTTAGGTACAGAGAGGTGAAGTGTGCCTCTATCCGTAAAAGTGGGTAGGAATTTAAAGTTTGAATATACCTGAAAGAGAGATTAAGACACAAACGCAGTCAAATGTTGATATCTGAAACAATAATTCAACTTTATTAACTATAGGAGAGGCAGAATGAGAAAGAAGGGAAAACAGAGAAAAGTGGGAAAAGCTAATTATTAGAAGCATAGGAAAGTGTGTTACCACCACCATGAGTGCTGGATCTCATCCTCAGTGATGGGGATGGAGATCTCTGTCAGGTCGTTCTCTGGTCTTTTGTCTGCACAGCCTCAGCTTTGGGACAAGATGACTTGGTAATATATGCTGCTAGATGAATGTTAGGGACTTGGTGGGCTCCTGTATCCTCTTCTCAGATTTGGTCTGTGGTATTACAGAAGGCATATTGCAAATGTTTCGTCATTTGCTTCCTCTCCTGCTTCTAATTATTTAATTTCTTTTAAGGCAGATGTTGCAGTTCCCCTTCCCTCCATTGGATAAACTCAAGGGCAGAGAGAGATTTTGGATTAGCAAAATGCCTGGGACTGCTGTTGAGACTTTTTCTGCTATGCCTGCTCCTCTTAACAGATTTCTTATCAGTGGTGATGACAGAAATTGGACTTTTCCAAGAAAGTGGCAAAGACTTGTTCTGTCCAGAGGGGACTGCATGACTGGAAGATTGAGGGAGGGATGTACTCTGATGTGTAGCTCTTTCCACAAAGCCACTGTGTGACTTTGGCACACCCACAGGCTGCACTAGTTGTGGCTGTGCCATTGCATCACAACAGTCTGACAGGGTGTGATGCTGGGCACTACAGATCTCATTCTAGAAATGTTGTCCACTAGCACAAGTAACACTTGCACAGCACATGCATACTCAGATCGTGGCACAAAACTGCAACTTGTTCATTTGTTCTGAGCTGGGACAACACAGCTCTGCCCTCTGTGTGACAGCACTAGGAGTGTGAATGCAGAGGCTGTGTGCTTGTCTCTCCCACTTTTAACTGTCCTGTTATTCCTAGTGTTGTCTCTTGTTTTCCAGTCTTTTGCCATGCACCCTTCTGCCTGCTTTTTCTATCCCCTGCAGTGTCGTAGCTTCTTCCTGCCTAGCACACTCCTTCCTCACCCTCTTTCAGCTCTCTAACCTGCTGTGCTCTCTTGCAGTGAGTGAAGCTACAGGCTGGTAGCCTCATGTGAGCTGCTCAGCACAGCTGGTCAGCTGGTCTTTCTGTGGGATACATCCTTCTTGATAGGGATCTGGCTAAAATGGAGAACTTCTGTGTTCCTTTCTTGGCTGTGCCAGACACTGCCTGTGGGATGTTATCCAAGTCACTGAAAGCCAGGACTGTACTGGACAGAAATCTTAAATGATGGGAGACTTACTGACTGTGTAAATATGAGCTGAGTGTCTAAATACCTGTGTGGATCTAAGCTGGATCTGTATGGATCTTTTCAGTACCTTGTTTTCATCTTTAAAAAGGGAGAAATACTTCTTGGTTTCTATCATTCTAGTTTTTACCTGTGTGGCACTGAAATGCATTAATGTACAGCAACAGAGTTTGGGTCCTCTCTAAAGGAACGTAATGTGGCCTGAACTAGTTAGAGCTTGGGTTTGGAGGAGGTGTAGGGAAATCTATGGCAATAAAGTACGGCGTGAACAGGCTGGAAAGTGGTGAGTATATTCACACTCTTCCCCTTGTGCATGTGCTGCATGGATAAAATGTGGACAGCAATAAATTCACTGCTTGAAGCGAATGCTAGCAGAATCAGGTATTCTTGCCAGCAGTCTACCAACCACCTCTATTGATTTTGCTGAGTAAGCACGGCCCTCAGTTTCCTGAGGTGCCTTTCTCTCTCTGTTGCTTGCCATCCCTAGGTACACGGTCATGGAGAAGCAGTTGAATTCTGTTATAGCATGCAGAGCTGCACAGGAGACCTAAATGAAGACCACAAGTCTTGTTTGCAAACCTGGGCATATGTGGGGCTTCAATGGGCTTAGCCTAGGAAAGTCGTGTTTTTCATTTGAGTCCAAGTTAATGACCGAGGCATAACCTCTGCTCATTGCCTGAGCCAAGCTCCTGAAGCTCAATAGTTCATTAGCATCAGAGCACAAAGGGGCCTGGTTGTCACATTGCTGTAACAATAGGATATGTGAGAGAATATTGATTTGATTAGTCTAATGCTCGGTTTAACCTAATCTAAGAGAGAGGAGAATCAAGCAAAGGAATATGCTTCACCCTCAAAATGTGCAAATTTCTGAGCACTGCTACTTTCACTGCAGGTAGTCTTTTATGACTGGTGATGGAAAATGGACATGTTTGGAAAATTATATACATTTGCTGTTCATAGTTTTTCCTCTGTGAGAAGTGGGCATGCCTTTCAGGAAAAGAGGTCTCTGAGGGCAGATTTCCCTTACCATATGTTTGCCTGCAGAAAAAGTGTATACAAGTCACACTTTCCAAAGCAATGCAGAAGAGCTTTTTTTTTACTTTTCTATTAGTGAGTGAAGGTGCTGTGAAATCTCTGCTCTTTGGGGGGCACTGTGTACTAATAGCTAGGCTTAGTTTTGTAGGGAAAAAGTTCAGGTGTTGTTTTCTTTGGAATATGGGCCACTGTACTGCTTGTCTTGCTTTTAGCAAGGTAAAGTCACTGTGCCCCTAATTAGTTCTTTCTTGTTGTGGGTAAAAATATCTTTTTCCAGCAGGTATTTAGGTGCCATTTTAGTTTTGATTTTTCTTTTTTAGTATATAAATGCACTTTACATATATTTAGCTCTCTAAATCAAGAGAAATTAAATACTTCACTTAGCAGAAATGAGCAGATATGCCACAACAAAATGGATGGAAACAAAGCATAATGATATCCCTGCTTTTTAATTTTTTTAACCCAGGGGGAGGGAGTGCTGCTCATGGAAACACTTGACTAAACCCAACTATGTGTGCTAGGTAAGTCTCTCATCCTCGTAGCAGCGGGGGGCTTTCTTTCCTAATACTGTCATGCAAGGTGAAAATTTCTGCCCTGCATTTCTTGCTTGGCTTTCATGGATTAATGCATGGTGTGCTTTTTGATTCCTACACCTTAAACAGGATCCATTGTTTCTTCATTTATTGCTTTTGCTAGCACCCAGAAGAATCGTAATACCTTTCAGGTAGAAAGAAAACATAGCCTTTGCCATTCATGGGGGGATTTGGGGCACTTCAAGCGAGAGGTTTGGTGCCCTGGGTGCAGCTCTTCTGGATTTGCTGAAAATTTGTGATGTGAAAAGCTCGCTGGGGGGTTCTGTCTCTTCCACTGGATATACATGAGTCCTAGGGAGACTGAGAGGAGTATCTGTGTTAAGAAAGATGTGCATTCTTCTTGTTACTGTGTCTAAGCAGCACTAGGTTTTTTGTTTTTTTTTCAGCTGACTGACATTGTACTGCACGCAGCCCTGCGTTTGAAGAGATGCTCATATTTCTCTACTCTCTTTTGTGGTAGCTTTTACACCCTCTTTGAGTGCACTGGTGGCTTTGAAGTCTTACGGGTTGCGCTGTTTCAGGCCAAAAGGCCCGAAGCAGCATGTGTAAAATTTTCCTAAAACGTTACCTCTGCCTGTCTAACATACAAGCAGCTTTTCTGTGCCCAGGAGGTAATCATAAGGATGATCAAATCTCGTGGTGTGTGGGCTTCTCCCTCATGCCCTTGGAAGCAATCCCCCAGACAGACCTGCCAGCTGGGTGGCTCGCTCACAAATCTAAGCTTACTCACCTTCATGTCAGATGGCCACAGCTGTGAGCACCACCATCTGGGCTGTAGCCTCTGTGTATAAGATGAGGCTAATTTCAGATGAGCTGTGGAAATGGCCTAGCCATAGCATCATTTAGAAATCATCTGCTGGGTCAGGGAAAACCCACACTGTGCTCTCTTTATGTTGTGAGGAGGTATGAGAAAATGTGCAGAGCCAAACCATGATCTTCTGCTCTGGCCTGGAGCAAGAGAGGAGGTATGAGCCAGTCCAGGGTGCATGGCACATTTCCTGCCCTCTGCACTGGGAGAAAAAAAGCAAAGATTGCTGGAAAAGTTACCCCTACTTATTACCCTGTGGTTGACAGAGGGCAGGCAGCATAAGTTACACTGGTGTCCCATCTCCTCAGCTACTGATTTTCTCTGCCTATGCTTCTTATCCAACTCAGTTGTGTCCTTTGGGGGCTAGTGGAGGTTTAGTCCTTCTTCCTTCCTCACCTTTGATCATGATATTCCACTTGGCACTGGAGGGACTGAAAGTGAAGAACAATGCAGTTGTGTGTGGTATTTCAGGGGTGCTTAGAGATATTCAACACTATGCTGAATATTCCAATATGCAGTGAGGAGGAGGAAAATTTTGTTTAGTGTTGTCAGGAAAGGGAGCCCTATCTCTCTTCTCAAGGTCTTTTGATACCTCCTTTAGCTCCCTAGAGGGTTTACAGGGTAGGACCAAGGCTCTGCCCCAGCCACGTGACCCTCCAGGGATATATTTTGTCATCGGAAGTGTTAAAACTCCCTTCCCTCCTCGTCCTGCTCAAAGACGAAGAATGACAGACTTTCATTTACAATGAACTGTTGCACTGCCTAAGTGTGAAGAGTGCTGTGAAGAGAACTCAGACCTGTTGGATAAAAGCACTGCTGGTTGGGTCTGAGGGCATTTGCTGGAGTGAGAGCTGTGTTCAGATGAAGCTGTGACTGCAGACTAAGTGGATGCTGACCCTTGCTGCTGGCAGGGTTATAACCTTTTGTGTCTCTGACCTATGCCAGCGCTCCAGCGTGTCGTACCTTTGTTACTGGCACCAGGATAGCAAACAAAGACTGCTTTCTTGTCATTCTTGATGATGTATCTGAGTGATACATCATCATTGCCCTGGAGCAGGACAAATCCTGCCTCTTTGTGTCAGTCTCTGTGCTAGGGAATAGGGTTGGTTATTCCCAGTGCAGTCCTCACTACTGTGATTCTCCTAAGCAGAGATTTGGTCTCCCAGCCTAAACATGGAGCATCTGTGCCAGCTGCGGGACAGAAGCTCCTTTCTGAAGATTTCTATCTTTATGTCATGAGCACTAGAACAGTTTTGACCCACTGTTAGCTGTGGAGACAACTAAAAAAAATTAGATTTTGGGGATGAGAGGCAAGAACCAAATTAGTTTGGTACAGATGGGAAGAATGGCCTTCCGTGTGGTGTATTTGATGCTTTATATGCATTTTGCTGTATTGTGGGAATGTGCAGGGGTGGGGTGGTTCAGAATGTGTTTCTGAAATGGTAGCTGAAGACATTGCAGTGACAGTGGTGGCAGACAGTTCTACTCAGTAATGATCAAGGTACACCATGTCAAATAAAGAGAAGAAAAATAATTTTGGGAAGCTCAATAATAAAAATAATAAAAATGGCTTCATTTTGAAAAGCAAAATATTATCCCTCCCCAAATACTCCAAAGACCTTTTTTCAGGTGGGGAACATAGCTCTGTCACAGCTGCTTCGGGAAGAAGGTAGTCAGGGGCCTGGACTAGCAATAACCCAAGTGGCCCCTTTGGCCAGCACTGCCTGCTGAGTCTTGAGGGCTTTGCAGTGCCAAAATGCAAGTTCCTCAGAGTGGCTGCATGCAGCAACCAGACCTACCTCTAGGGGATGATTTATAGTGTACTTTCTAGACCACAGCCTTACCTCATCTTTAGATTGTAAATTTTGTAGGAAAAGTTGATAAACTTGCAAGAGCCACAGTCTCGACAGAGATTTCCAGGTACTTCTAACATGATTCTTCTGAGGGACTGACTGCAGGCTTAGGGTCTCCAAGAATGTACTAAGAGCCCAATATGTATAAGCACTTTGGCTTTTATCGTGAGCAGTCCTGCCCTTGCTCTAAGTTATTGAGCTCAAGATCGCAGCAAGGAGCACTTGCAGGGCCCTTACTTACCATTATAGGATATTGATATTAAAATTGTACTTGGTTTGCATATAATATTCTTTCTATGTCTTATATGTGCAATCATAAACCGAGAGTTGAGTTATTAAACTGCCAAAAGGGTTTGTAGCTTTGTGCTGTGCCAAAGGGTCTCTGATTTGTAAAGCAAAGGGGATAGGAAAGCGTGGTTAGAGTTGCAGCCCTGAGGATGAGGGCAGGGACTACCATGATAGTTCCCTAAATTCTTACAACTGTGGATTTAAGCATGTTATAGCTATGTGTTTACAGTAGACATATTTAGAGCTATATATTTAGAGGTGGTTCCTAGGCATAGGATGCAAAGGGGCACCCATCAGAATTTAACTCTGCATTTTTCATAGCTCATGTTTCCAGCAGTATCTCCCAGAAAACTATGGTATCTGTGACAGTTTGTTGGCTTTCAAGTTTCAAGTAATGGAATTCAAAAGTTTCTCTAAGTGAAATTCATCTTAGCAAGAAGGATGCAAACGTTACTTTTCACGACATCATTTCCCCAATACGAGATTGTTGGGGGTTTTTTTGGTGGAATTTTAATGGAAAATTGACTTGGATCACAGAGTTTGGATTGATTTGACAAAGGAATATTAAACTCATAGTAAGTGTCTTTAAAGAGTGAAAAAACCCCACAAAACCAGAAAACCACAACAACTCCCAGTTGCTTTCAGCTCTAGGTGGTGCATCCCTCCTAGCTCCCTGTTGCAGTAGACTCTGAGATTGCAGGAGTTGATGTCCATGCTGGAATGAGAACCTGAGGGTACTTCTTCAGTTTTCTTTTCTAGCATCCCTTAATTGCACTTTTTCCTTAGCCTGGATTCTTCAGTGTTTTACATCCTGAAAATCTAGGGGATGGTAAGACCCAGTAGAGATTTGTAATTCTTTCCTACATAACGTCACTACCTCTTTTTATTTGGTCATGGATACATAAAGGCTAATAATTTCTGTAGTTAGTGGAATGACTGAGAACAAGGATTTTGTTCTCTCTTGTCTAGTAAACCCTGCAAAACCTGTAGGTATTACTTTTAATATTTTAAACCATCATAGCCACATCATGGAAGCTGTCTGGTATTAGAAGAAGTTTCCAAAGGGTTGTTAAAATGAAGGAAAAAATGCCTTCCAAAAACAAACACCACTTTAAACAAACACACTTGATCTAATAAAGCTGTGAAATTTAAAATTACACCAGTATAATTATGATTTCTTGCTGTAAATGTGCGTAGATTTGTCTCTCTTTGATTTTTTTCACACTATAGTTTACTGTCTATGGACTGAATCCTTCTTGCATTACACATGACTCAATCCATGGGGCCCAGTGGCCAGAAAAAAAGACCCAGAAAGGCATTAAAATAGTTTAGCCCATTCAGTTGCAAAGTCATCTCACACACAGTTTCCCCCTAAATGGTTTTGTGTATATTATTGCCAAATATGAATCTGCAGAATATCTCCTGGTCTGGAATCTTGCCCCCTTAGAGCAGTCAGGTGTTGTCCTGCATCTTTGCTTAGTGCCTGGTACGTGTTAGGATCTGTGTACTGTGCTGTTTTCTAGGCAACAATTTTCGAATTTTTTTTCACAATTCGTTTATATACTCTGTATGTTTTCAGAGTCAGTCTTCATCTGTTTGTTCATTTTTTTAAGCTACCTACATAATTTGCAAAGTTATCCATAGTGTGCAATCACTAAAGGAAAACAGATTTAAGCTTACTTTATCAATAATATTTAAAGACAGTGAAAAGTGCTGGTTGGATTATGCAGATGTGGGGCTATTTTCATAGTAAATGAACCAGTTTTAATGTCTAGATAAATAGCTGGATACCTATAAACCTCTGCATCCAACTAGTCCAGCTTGCCAAGGATCATCATCAAAGTTTTAAATCTCTTTAAAAGTTATATTTCAGAACACAGCTCTTCTGTCTGTAGCTTCTGTTGTACTATTAGAAATGGAAAGTGGTTGTGAAGCCTGCCGACTCAGCTTTCATGTGCCCTTCCCACTGGTGTTTCTCTTTTTCTGCAGAATCAAGATTGTACAGCAGAGCGTTTCTGCTCCCTTTTACACGTGGTCCTTGTTAAAAAAAAAAAATACAGTGAAGTTTAGCTGTAGTAAAATTATTTATTTGATCTTTTTTTAAACTGGTGCAAAAAGTAAATATGTTTACTGTGTCTCTTTCCATTCAGTGTATTTCCTTTTTTAAGCTCCATTTGTGTTCAACAAGACAGCCTCTTTCTCCAAGATTAACATTTCTTATGATTGTTCCTGACAGAGGATTTACTTTCAGAGGCCCTGCTAAGGATAACCAAAAAAGGGCATGTAGCAAGACAGTTTTGGCAGCTTGCACGAATTTTCGAAGCTTTTTAGGTCTTGGTTTTCTGATGAGTGGCTTCCTGAGCATGCCTAGGGAATGACAGGCATCTCTGCAGGCAGGCCGAACCCACCTTGGCTTGTGCACAGCCATTGGCTGTCTATTAGAATAAATTGAGGACAATGCATACCGCTGCCTGCCAATTGTAAACATAAGGGATATGTATTCACTTAGCATTGACTTTTGGGAGGGGCCAAGGAAAAGCTGTAGTTTTATTGAATAGGGCTGTGTGTGAGGCTGCTGGTGTGTCTTTCTTGCTGCGCTCCTGCCCAAGCAGCAGTTATTCATTTCCTTCCTACTAGTTGAATACTTTTCAGCCAGAGGTAAGGACTTAACGATACGTATTTGTTTGGGAGTGAGCCGGTCTGACTGCATTCGCGTTACAGCTACAGATCAGGCAGCATGCAAAATCTAACGGGCTGTGGGAACACTGCGAAAGTGTCAGAGACTATTTCTGCTCTCCTCCTCTCTCTCTGTGCCTCACCCCCACCCCCTTTCCAGATGTTCGTGGTGAACTAAGGGAGATCTCTGTGCCAGGCGGGTGGAGGGGATGCCTGCTTGCCCACCCCAGCAGACCTGAATGAGGAGATGCAGGGCAGGATCTGTGCTGGTCCTGCCACTCCATTTTTGATCCTTCAGTGGGCTTGCTAGTGGAGCAATAACCTATCTATCCTTTTTTGTTTCCCCTCTCCCCCCCCCTTTTTTTTTTTTAAGTTTTTAGTTTATTAAGATCTGCTGAATTGCTTTTAATTTTGCATCCTAATACCTGGGCTTTGGGGCAGCCTGACTATAAAGGCAGTCTCTGGGCGTAACTGATACAGATACAGTAAAGCTCTGGTTAATGTAAGTGATCTGATACTTGCTGAATCAGATGTCCCTCGTGGCAGCCTTTCACAGAAGTATTGTTGACAACAGATGGCATCTGTTTTTGTTTTCAGCCTTCAGCATGTGCAACAGCATATTGCCAGAATGTTTCTGTGAAGTTGTCTTTCCTGTTAAAAGGGGGAGAAAAATGCGCTTGGGTGCGACTGGAGCTCTTAAAAGTCTGGGTCTGCATTTCTGTCAGAGCGGTCCTGGGGAGAGCCAGCGAGCAGGCTCCCCTTCCCAGCTCCTTTCACACGCTGGGACAGTTGGAAATCATTGTTCAAGGTTGTCTGCTGATAGCATGACATTCTGCATAGCAGGAAATTTCTCAGAGAAAGAGCTGGGAAAAGGAAGGGAGGGAGGAAGTTAACTGCAGATGAATACTTGATAGCAGCAGACATTGACCAAACTGCTAATCTCTGCCCAGATCCACAGAAGTAGAAGAGATTTTTCTCATGTGTCATATGCAGTTTGGAGGAATGAAAACATAACTCTTTTTAAAATTACTTTTTGTGGAGTGTTTGCTTTCAGAGGAATATTTATTTTCAGAGTATGCAGTTTTTGTGCAATTTTGCCTGAGAAGGCTTCTCTTGCTAAAAGGCGGGCAGGAGAATAATTTGGGAAAATAACACATTCCCTCCTTGGAAGCAGCTCAAAGAAAATAAAGAGCCAGTTTGTTGCTATTTTTTGGGTTGGTTTGTTTGGAGTTTTGCTTTTTGTTGTTTTGTTTGGTTGACTGGTTTGTGTTTTTTTGGGTTTTTTGTTGTTTTGTTTTTTTTTTTTTGTGACAACTGTCTATTTAGTGTAATTTATCTGTTTTAGATACCATACTGTGAAAGATTTGTGCTTGTGTGATTTGCCATCAAGGAACTCTGGGACCCTGCCTCCGTTCTTTCTCTGTCTCATTAAGTGTAGCTGTAGTTTCTCAGTAAGCATATGCATCTGCAGCATGTCTCACATCTTTTTCTCCTGCCATTGAGATGGAATGGGATCCTAAAATGACACACACCAAACCCAACGGAATGGACTTCTGTAACATAAATTACAAATGGAGGGAAACTTTCAGTAGTCCATTTACTTAATTAAATTGCCTTTAAGGTAAGGCAGGGCTGAGCTTTTCTCAATATATTTGAAGAAAGTATAGGTCTGCCTTTTTTAGGGAAGCTTTTTTGATAGGTGAGTATCTTAGTCAATAAAACCTGCATACCTTAATGCAGTATCTAAATCATAATGGCAGGGAAGAAATACCAGACAAGATATCTGTGAACAAGAGACTCAACTGAAATAATTTGTATTTCCTGAAAACTCTTCTTTATTGCCACCTGCAATGACAAGAGGATCAATTCCACAGCCTTCATTCACACAATTAGTCCTGGTGAAATCAATACCATCATTAATGGATTCAGGGTCTGATGCAAGGGTAGTCCTGTGTACTCTAAATACACTTTGACACTGAGTGGCATAAGCATGTATTAGAAGAATAAGGGATTTTCCACAATTGCTACTTCATATACTCACAGCACTATTCTGACATGGAGCAGCCTGAGAAAGGGGTAATTTCCCTTGTGCTTTTATTTCTTGTCCAACATCGATACACATAATGCAACAGTGACACTGAAAGCTGGGTTATTTGAAAGGAAAAGGGGGCATGTAAGTTCCTCTGGCTGTCATTAGCAGGAAAGTTGAAATGCATTATGATGATTTCTTATTCTTCAGTGTCATTCATGGGGCCACATGTGGCATGCCAGTCAGCATCTCAGTCCCATACAGATTTAGGGCACAGTGCTACTTGTTCCAGGTGGTGAGACTAGAAAGATAGGGCAAGGCCTGCAGGATGTCCTTTCTTCAGGACAAAGAGAACATGAATGCCCTGGGACTGTTTAAAATATTCTGTTTTCTCAGTAGTTGTTTACGTGAGACCTATTCTGTGGGCTGTCTGAATTTGAATTTGTATTAAAGATCCAACTCCTGTCTGCCAAGGGTACAACTTGGTGCATTTGATCACTGTGTGTGAACAAAGAAGGACAGGAAACCATATACGCCTGAGAGGGCCAAGAAAGCAGCATTAACTGTCCATCTGCAGGGCTTGTCTGGACTCTCCTGGGTATGGGAGAAAGCTCCCAAAAAGGCAACAGGGCAGAATGAGAAATGTGAATCTTTTGTTGCCTTTGAGAGGAGCTTCGTAGGGAGTTTGCAGGATTGGGCTCCAGGTGTACAAAGCCTGAGGCACGCAGGCCTGTGACTGCAAAGAGTGGGAGTCTGTCTTCAAAGGAAGCTTTCATTCTTTAAAAATTGCCTCCTCATAGTAACTACCCCCTGGCACCTTCTAACAAGGAAGCTGCTGCCTTACTAGAGCCTTCAGAAATATGCATGTGCAGGGGATGGTTTGATGGTTTTGTTCATAGCTTCTGAGTGGTTAAATGGATGAAAATAGGTTTGGGGGGCAAGTCACCTACGTATGTGTAGGTACTTACTCTTGGAGTGCTGATTCTTGTTGGGAAGATGTAGCTGGTCCATGCTTCTAAGTTGCTTGTCAAGGATTTGGTTAAGGCTGAAATTTGACCCAGAGACTTGTGAAGATCAGATTAGATCTGACCATTCTGGATGAAACACTGAGGTTGTGGGACAGCTGAATTATGTGACTTTCTTCCTTTTTTTTTTTTTCTTTCCTGATGCCTTGGTACATTTCAACTAGCCCAGCAGGGAAGGATGCTCAATACTCTGTCATTTGGGATCACTCCCAGTTCTGGGGGAGCTTGCTCCTGCTTTTCTTGAAACAGATTTGATCAACCAAAAAGGTTAGAGAATGTAACACTGTTATACGTAGCTGCTAGCCCTGCTGTGTTAGCTGTATGGTTTCCATCCTGCATTAAGAAAGTGCTGCATTTCATGTGTTTTTCCTTTGGAACTGTGCTTAGTGCTTACAAACAGTGTGGGGCTTGCAGCCTGATTGCTGAGCAGACACCGGCGTTGGCAGTGTGGTCCCTACTGTGTCCCTCTCCCGGAGCGTCCTCAGCTGCCCTTGCAAGGAAAGCTACTTTCCAGTCTTTCTCACTTGAAAACCTCTTGGCTGTCGCTTTGTTGTGCAGAAACTGTTGTGCATCCAGTGACAGCGGTGCCCAGACTCGCTGGGCTCCCCGGCAGTGAGGCAGGTAGGCTCTGAGCTGGGTCACCCCTCCACCAGTGGTCAGTGTCTCAGTTCTATGAGACTGAAGTGTTTTGCTAAGGATGATGAGTTATGAGGAAGACCAAACTCCTCCCTCTAAGCAACTGTAAATCTGAAATTAAGAGGCTCCAATTGAGGAAGTATGGAGAAAGGAAAAAATAACAGCCCTTTATTAAAGGATATATGTGTATGGGCAGAACAACAGGAGAACACAAAAACAACTAAACAATAATCCTGTACCCAAAGTCCCCTTGAAAAAGGAAACAGTTCAGTACTTTCCACCTTTTGGCGTAATTCTAACCACGATCAGCAGGAGGCAAACCACCCTCTCCCATTCAATATCTTTCTTTTACAGGGATGCAGGGGAAAGAAAAAAGTAGAATTCCCCCTTGTTTTTTTTTTTAGAACAAGTAAACCTATGACAGTCAGGAGCCACCACTCCAAGTTTATGCCTCTTTCCCCCTTCTTGCCCCTTTTGTCTGCCCATTAAGAGGGAAAAACTCTGTCTGTGAAGCATAGGGGCACTTCCTAATCAGAAAATCTTGTCTATGGAAGTGTTTATGGGTTCAAGCTAGGAAGAAGGGCTTATGGAGACTGTCCTGCTGGCTTGCACTGAGGGCAGGACCAAACAACTGAGGAAGCAGGGGAAAGAGAGAAAGGGAAAAAGCAGCTGTATCTTAAGCCACTAGAGTAATTTTTCCTTTGAATTTTTTTCTATGGTCTTAAATACCTGGTGAGTCACTTCATCACCATGTGTCTGTTTCTCTATCTCCAAATAAAGGATAATCTGTACCTTTCTGTATTTAGCCCATTGGGTTGCTGGGGCTTAGTTCATTAGTGTTCATAAAGAACTTCTAATACCAAAATGCCAAGTTTAAGCACTGGCTAAAACCTTATTTTTGACTGATTTCCCAGCACGAACTCAGACTTTTTTTTTCTTGGTTTGTTCACACAGACATATATTCTACTAGAAAGTAACTTCTAGATTAAGGGTGTAAAACTGCTGAAGCCCAGTGAATGAGGTGGAAGATGTGGACCAGGCTCAGTAGTGACAGCGTGCTGATGTGTCTGGAGGGAATTTCTTGGGTGCTTGCAGATTGCTTGCTGCACCTGAAACAATCTTCCTGTGAAGTTGTCATGCATGTTCCAAAACTGAGTGAGGACAGCTTTTGCATACAGATCCACCATAGTGTCATAAGCTTGGAAGCAAAACTATTAAGGAAGCTGCTGAACCTTATCTGCTTGTTCAGTTTTGTGTCCAAGAAAGCATTTGAAATTGTAACCCCTGGGGCAGGCCAGGCTGCACTGGGGAAAATGTTAGGGAAAGATTTCAGGCAATGAAACAACATTACATATTTTCATGCCCTCTTGTATACAGAACACAAATAAAGAGCATTCCCCTTGAGGTTTACTGTGGAGGGTGTGAAGCAAAGTGAAACCCACCCATTTCACACTTTCTGGTTTATGTCCTTAGATGGCAAAAAAAAAAAACCTTTGGAATTTATCTTATAGAATAGCTTATAGAATAGATTAATAGATTTGTGGAGATAAAGTTTTGCTATAAATGTGCTGGTTTGGGATATATTCAGAAGGACAACTCTGAAGGCCAACAAATATAAAAGGGGGGGTGTGTTCTGCTAAATGCAGGAAAACAATGTCATTGCACATGGATGTGCATGTGACCTTCCCAATCTTCCTTCAAGCATGTGGAAATCTAAGGGGCATGGAAATCACTGTGCAAATTCTAAAATTTAAATGACTCGGGGTGAGGGAGAGCTAGCATTGATGATTCATTAAATGGCTGAGGGAGCCTGAACCTATGACAGCTATGTAAATAAAGGTCCTGAGATTTTGGCAGCTTGTTTTATGTCCTTGTCTGAAGTAACTGATTTTGGCTAGGGAGAAGCAGCTCAGGGCTGGATGAACCCTCATCAAGGGAGTGCAGGAGCAGCAGTTCCTGGGCTCCTTCAGAAGTCAAGGTCAGAGGATCCTGCCCCTTGGATTCCAGTCATCTTCAAAGTGATCTCTTCCCCAGTGGAGGAGTCTGTGATCAGGCCATTGTTTTTTTCTTATTTGCAAGGCTTTGATGTTCCCTGCTGCCTTTCTGACTGCCACAGGGCATGTTACTACCCTTTTCTCACTTCATTCTTTTTTTTGACAGTGAGCTCTCTAATGAAATGACACTCTTCTCTTGCTTTTTTCTTTTTTTTTTTTTTTGGGGGGGGTGGTTTTGTTTTGTTTTGTTTTGTTTTTCTGAGCCACGGTGCTCACTGATAAAATCTTTCATTCCAGAGGCAAAGGAAGGACCTTTTATAATTCCTCACCATTTCAGAGGACCTAGCAGTGCTAATTTGATAGCCTGGATCACCACTAATACAAGCTGTTGTGCTGAGGACAATTCTGCCTCAGTCTTCTGGGTTCAGTAGACAGAGAGAGTAGGCTAAGGACTTTGTGTTAACATCTTCCTAATGGCTGCATGATAACCTGCTTTCTCTCAGCAATTTCAAAAGCCATTAGGCCGGGGGAGAATTTGGCTTTGCTGCGGCCCAGTTAAAACTCATAGGTTTGGAAAAAAAATTCCTGGAGCTTGGCTACAATGTGTGGAAATTAGGGGTGGGTTGGGCTCGCTCTGAGATCTGGAGAAGTGTTTGGTCAACTCTCATTTACCTGCATAGCTTAACCTGCTGGTGCTGCAGGATGCCTCCAGCCAACATCGTTCATGGCTGGCTTTGGGGTGCTGCACCCCTGGGGAGGCAAGAGGAGAGAGCTTGCTGCTTTTTTTGGCTTTGGGAACAGCATATCCCCATGGCAGAGCCACACCCCTGCCATGAAAATGAGGAGTTTAATTCGGATGTCTGATAAGCCACAGCTGCTGCTTTGCCACTTCAAAGAGAACTTGTATTATAAAGATTGAAGTGCAGCATTTTAATTGCCGTAAATATGAACAAGAATGTTTAGGCAATCCAGATGATATAGAGCCAAACATTTCTGTGGCTAATATATATTACACTGGCAAAAGCAGGCCAGCTGAGAATTTCCTTACCACCATGCCAGTAATTTAAAACACCAATTGTGTCTTTTCTGCTACATTGGTGAAAATGAGGGAGAAGATTTGACCTGGGCATCAGTTGGTCTGAATTTGAACTTGATTTCAGTAGCTGTACAGTGATGTAAACAGTATTGTGAGAGGTTTTTTAAAAAATATAGATTGGGTCTAATCTCAGTTACCTTAGTGACTGGAAATCTGTTTGATTTCCTTGAGTTACTCAGAATTTGCTGTAAGCTGCTTGCTGTTGAGAAGCTGGCCCTGTTTGTTTGGCTTTCTACCCATCCCCTAAAGGACAACGACAGCAGGAAATTGGGTCAAAATCCCGGAAACAAACATTCACTGGAAAATAGTATTTCATGCAAGAAAGGGCACTGCAAACCCAGAAAGCCAGTAAAATTCCATTGCTTGTTTGCTCCCTGGTGATTAAAAGGCCCTGCCATATATGGGAAAGATCTGAGCTCCATTCACTCCAATGACAATAGTAAGTGGCTTATTCACTGGACACAGTATGGAATCAAGGAGCAATGCATTATGACAATAAAAGACAATGCATTATGACAACTTTGCTTGTAGTTTGCTTGCAGTTTGCTCTGCTGCGTGTTATTGAAAGCTCTGTGACTAGTTTTTTTCTTGTTCCTTTATTTAGATCCCTGTAAACTACAGCCAGTTTGGTTTGCCATTTAACCCTCCTCCATAAAACCAGACACACCAGTCTATTTCCTCTCCTTCCCCCTATCAACACAAACAAATAAAAAACATTTCTTCAGCAGTATACATAAATGTAGCTCCTTGGTCTTCAGTGCATCTAGCGTGTATTTATATGACTGAAGGTTTGGATTAGAGGACAAAATCTTATTCTCACTGGGTATAAAGCACTAACTTTAACAAAAGCCATGACTAAATGCGAGTGTTTCAGAGTCAGGGATGGGACCATAGGATCGAAGCAAATAAGAAGCGTGTGCATACAAATAGGGATGAGTTTTGGGGAGGGAGGAAGGAAGCAGTGCACTTTGGATGGGAGTTGCAGAAGGGATCCCTCCTCCACACAGCTCTCAGGGATTTTGTCTCAACCACATCAGTTTCTAGATAGTGAAACCCTACACAGATGACACAGGGACACAGTCATTGAAGCACAGTTGTGTCTGCATTCTTGCTTTCCCGTTTGTTTCATTTAGGGATCAGTACTCTCTACCGTCAAAATCACGGGGATAAAGTAGTTGGTCAAGTTGGATTTTATTTCACAAAGAAAGAGACAGTTAAGTGCAACAATGGAGCTAAAGAAGGTTTTCTGCTCACTGGAGATTTTCTGGAGCTTTTATTGTTTGTGTTACACTGAGTACCTTAGAAATATGATATTTTTGCCACATTGGTAAATTTAGAGATTTTCTGGGATCCCCTGTATAATTTTGCTGAAAACCCACATCTTTGTGGCCAGAAGGGCTGATTGATCAGTTGGATCTCCCAGATTATATGCCTTATTGCACACCATGCTCATGTTTTGAGGCCACGTTTAAAATGGTTGTTACAGTCAGACACAGGACAGATTGGCTGGATTTGAAGCCAATCTTCTGCTCCTCCAAATGCTTTTCGTGTCTGGCTGGCAGTAATTCTGAGGAGATGTTATTTGATCATTATCATGAAGTCATGCTCTGACACACCCACTGAGGAACCCTAATATGGCCAAAAGAAGCACTGTCAGGTTGTGACTGTTGGGTCATGCAATAGTAACACATGAATAGTTCCATTTTCCAGACCTTAGAAGAATCAGGGATAGCCAGTTTGGAGATCAAAATAACTACTTATCTAATCTCATTCATATTTTTTCATTCAGGGTTTGGATTGTGAGAAACCAAGACAGTGTTGGATCAAGGGTTGGACTTGATGATCTTGGAGGTCTTTTCCAACCCTGTTGATCCTATGATTCTATCAAACTCTGTGTTATATTGGCTTTTTAAATGGCATCTGGAGCTCCTGAAAAATGTTCTTGAATAACAAGCACATTGAATGTAATATGTATTATTGCATGTTCAAAAATGCCTTTTTATTTCTTCTATTTTTACTGTGTTCCTGAGCCTAAATGGAAGATGGGAGACTGCTGTGTTTTTCTTTTACCTCTTAAAAGAAGAAAGGGTAAATGATGCATGCTCTGGAGCAATTTTTCCCCTGCATTTCCCCTCCTCTGACTGATTTATGACCAAGCTCAGTGTTTGTGCAATCTCGTTTTGGCTGCTTGTAGAGAAGCATTGCAAGAGTTCGTGGTGTTCAACTCTGCTGCTCTGCACTGTCCCCAGCTGGCAGTTCCCCTTCCCTTTGTCGTGGTCCTTCAGTAAAGGCTGTCAAAATCATCAGTCTCCTTCCCTATTGTGCTCGTGAACTGCCTTAAAGCCTCAGTCCATTGTCCAAGAAAAGATTTCCATGGTCAGCAAAGACATTTATTGCTTCACCTGTCAAACCAACAAGCTAGTTTGTCGTTCTTGGGCCGTCTACTATAATGACCCAATTGCTTTTTCAAAATAGGCAGTTTGTTGGTTTTTTTTTTTCCTACCCTCTCTAAGTAGATGTGAGCTCCTTCCTTGGAGCTAATATATAGTAGACTTACTATTAACAAGAGGGGAGGTAGCAATGACGTATTTGCATTCTGTGTCACAGTATCTGATAAAGATCATCTCATCTTAGTAAAAAATGAAAGGAATTTACTGTATGTATGGGAAATATGTTTTGTTATAAATGAACAGATTGGAAGTGGAGACAGATTATGAATTTGACTTATATGACAAAATACAGTTATACGGTTCTGAAGGCCAGGAGACTGGTGCAATGAACTAGAAAAAATCCTTATAATCTGAGCACGTTATTTCTGTCTCTCTTGTGACCCTTCCAGACAATGGAAAGTCACTGATGGAAAGGCTGTTGGCATGAGCAGGCATAGCTGTTTTCACTGATCCTGGTTCAATGCCTGCAGGTCACCAAGGCTGAATTTAAACATTTACATTCAAAGTTTTTCCCCAATTTAGAATTAAATACCAGAAACTGCAGGCATGAAAAAAAACCATACCCAACACCAACCTCTTCCCACAAAACCAAAAATGAAAAGCTGTGAAAGACATATTTATCTTGTCCCTATCCTCTAGGCAGCACAGGATGATTTCCAAAAGTATATTCACACATGTTTTGTCCATAAATGCCTCTGTTTATTAACAAAATACAGTAGTTTTTCAGTGAAGACTGGGATAGTTTGCTGCACTTTCTAGTTTTTAGCAAGGGGAAATAGCTGTCTTTCTAAAATGTGTTTCTTGGCCCATGGATATTGCTCATGTGAATTTAAGCAAAGAAAAACCCTAATGAATGGAAACTTGTTGAAGAGTTAACAGCAGCTGGTTTTATTACGGACCACGGCTCTGACATGATCTCACACAGGTTTAAGACAAGTGTTACCTCACTCACTTCAATGGAACTGCTTTTCATTTGCAAGGGAGTAAATGAGGCCAAAATCAGACAGAGACCTAGGGAGACTCTCTGGGAGAGGGTTTTAGTCTGGGAAATATGCTTTACATAATATAAAATATATGGGCATATCTACACATCGCAGTAAATGTGTCAGACCACCTGAGAGAAAGGAGCCAAATTCTGCTTTGAGTAGCACCTGTATAAATGGACTGTAGGGATAATGTGTCAGGGAGGACCAAAGAAATATCTGATTTTCTTTCTGAGTGCAACAGTGAATTTCTTTCTTACTGGGTTGCTCATGTTTCCTTGATGTCTAGGAAATATGGCAAAATAAGACTGTTCTGCAGGGAGCTTCATGTTTTTTGCTCCTTAATTTCAACCATATCAAAAGAGAAGTTATGTTGATTATTGTAAGGCCAGTTCAGACAGAAGCACCACACGTAGTTGCTCTGCCTTGAAACTATCAAAAGAAGCAGTGAAATAAGAATTGTATATTTCCCAGGTCAAACCTCTCATCAGAATTGTATAATATTACCTCTTCCTTTGAGCTCAACCTTCAGCTCAGCTAAATCATGCAAAATTGGAGTATGGTGGCTGTGCTCTATTGAAAGGGTAGCTTTGGTCTCAGAGAGACAGCAGAGCTTTAAAACTTCTTGAAATCCAGTAGAAGTGTTATTTAGGAAGGATGTTTGGGTACTACAACAATCTGCAGCTGCGAGATGGGCTTTGCTGTTTTTCTGGATATGAGGAAACTCAGTTGAAGATGTGACAGGTATTGAGTAATAGTAAATGAAGGCCACAGAGAGAGGGGTTTGTTGTCTTGTTTTTTTTTTTTACTCCTTATGTTTTGGTATTTATTCTTGCTGCTCTCCTGTACAGCAGCACCTGAGGTACAGGCACATCTAGAACCAGAACCTCTGAAGTGTGAGCTTTGAAATGTGGTTTTGGGCTTAGAGTTTAACACAGCTCCTGTGATTTTAGCAGAATTTCCCACCAATAGAGCCACTGGTTTTTGCTTTTTGCTTTAATCAGTCTTTGAAACAGTGACATTTACAGGTGTGTGGTGTAAAGTTTCATTGTCATGGGGTTTGCAGCACGATTCTGTGCAGTCCCAGTGTTGGAGGGAAAGCATTTTAAGACCGTGGAGTTCAGTAGTGTTAACTTCAATTTTTACTTTCCTCGAGGACTTGAAGGAAAGCAGAATGATGGTAATTAAGCTTGAACTGTGGACCAAAATTGAGAGGGAGAAGGCAATAAAGTATGGGGAATGTTTTAAATGGCCCTATCCCCTTATTTAAAGTGAGCTCTTAGAGAGTGGGGTTACAAGTCTCTTCTCAGCCTATTACAGGTTTCTTACTGTTCACTGTCTGAGACAAAGCTAATTATACTGTCCACAGAAGAAGCAAAGCAGAAGGTAGTGTCCCTGTGGTTCAGAGAACTGCTAATTATTCCCAGTGGTGTTGCAGAAATGTGTTCTTACATAATTGATCTGAGATCACCAACTTGTTTCACACAGGATGCTGTTCTGCCATCACGCACAAATGACTTCTGTCAACTGCAGTGATTTGTCAGATTCACTGTGGTGAGCCAGGAGTAGAGAGCCTATTGCTCAGAGGATTTGAGATGAGATTTTTAGTCCTCTCTGGATCTTCCTCCTGAGGAAATGAAATGCTGCCAAGACAGAGAAACTCCAGTGGGAGAGCTCTCGTTTGAATACACAACATAAAAGTTTTACTTCTGCTTGCTTCCAGCATGCTTCTATCCTAAAAGATACTCCGTATTTCTATCTTAATACTCTCGTTGGCTGAACAGTGCTTTCCAAATTCAACCTGAACTGTGTATGCTAATAATGTTGTGCATGTTGTAGGTCACTGTACTGAGACAAAAATGGCCAAGGTCATGTGTAAAATAAGTGAGAGAGGTAGGGACAGAGATCAGGACTTCTGTTTCCTACAGCAAGACACACAGGTCTAAGCCATACTGTCATCCCAGGACGTAATATTCAAAGGCCTACTACTTACTTACCTTTCTTTCATGTGACTCTGGGACTGCCATATTAACCACAAAGGAAGAGATAAATAAGCAGGGCAATTTTTGCCAGTGAAGAAGGATTAAAATTTTAGAGCAGTTTAAACATATTTAGAAGTGTTAGAGGAGAAAAAACAATCCAAGATATTGAATGTGGGATTATCAGCTGAGCAGTTTTCCAAGGGAAAAAGACCTAAATAAATGTTGTCTGGGGACTTGGATGTCAAGAGATATGATGCCTTTTAGTATATGCTGAATTTCCCCTTTGCTATTTAGTTAAGTGCAAGGCTATTATGGGGTGTTATGGTATTCTGTCCAAAGCACCTGGCCACCCTTGACCAGCTTTATTTTTGATCAGTGAAAGCATAGGGTAAGTGATGCTGTTCTAGATTTCTGCTGCTGGATACTTTTTGCTGCCTTACATCCATGGGCTTGTGGGCTGCTTTTAAGAAACTTTATTCATAACTTACTGAAGATATTCTCAGCAAACGGGCAATAAATCCCCTTAGGCAGTGTGTCTGTCATGGTGGTTTCAGAAAGCAGAGGTGGCACAAAGTTCTTTTGTGCTAGGCCGAGTGCACCCTCACCAAATTTGCAGATGACACCAAGCTGAGTGACGTGGCTGACACACCTGAAGGGGGGGATGTCATCCAGAAGGGACCTGGAAAGCTCAAAAAGTGGGCCCATGGGAATCACATGATGTTTAACAAGACTAAAGTGCAGGGTGCTGCGCCTGGGTTGGGGGAATCCCCAGTATCAATATTGGGTGAGGGACGAACAGATTGTGAGCAGCCCTGCTGGGAAGGACTTGAAGGTGCTGGTGGATGAGAGGCTGGACATGAGCTGGCACTGTGTACTTGGAGCCCAGAAAGCCAATTGTATCCTGGGCTGCATTCAAAGCAGTGTGGGCAGCAGGTGGTGATTTTTAGCCCTCTGCTGTGGTGAGACCTCACCTGGAGCACTGCATCCAGCTCTGGGGTGGCCAGCACATGAAGGACATTGACCTGTTGTAGTGAGCCCAGATTAGAGGGATGGAGCACCTCTCCTTATGAGGAAAGGATGAGGACTGGGTTTGTTCAGTGCAGACAAGAGAAGGCTTTGGAGTGACCTGGACTTCAGTGCAGTAATGAAAACTGTAGGAGGGAGAGATCAGACAGACGGTGTCGCATCCATTTTTGTCATGCCTGAAAGTGATACATTAGTTGAAACAAGTTTGTCAGAAGTGAACAACTACAATTTTATGCTGGAACATGTCTATGACAGAAGAACATGGAAACAGCTGCTTCTCATACAACTTTTGTGCCTCCTGCTACACAAGGAGCATAAAAGTATATCTCTGAAATACCTGAAAGACGAGCTTTATGTACTGCATGTGACTTTGCGTTTATACAGGTGCAATTGCTTCAACTGAAAGGCCATTTTGATGAGAGATAGACTGTTTCATTTGCATTTTAGACATAAATCATGTTTTGACATTTACACAAGCAGTAGAAAACAAACACACTCCACTTGTGTTGGCATTCTTGTTATGTGCATAAAAGATGACCTACCCTCCTTACCCATATGCATTTTTTGCATGGATATAATGCCCAAGAAACATGTACCTGCCTTTAAATTTTACCCATCTGAATCCATTGTGGCTTTACATTTCCTAGTTTGTAGTTGTGCTCACCATTGGTAACTGAGGGGAATGGGACCTGAAATTTCATTTTGAATGCTGTTTTGCCTTCAGGCAGTTCAGTAACCCGTCTATACCCAGAAGTACCAGATTTTGTTAGGAATGTCAGCTGTTGACATCAACCTCAAAATAATGTCATGGTTTGAGCATAAAATTATGTGGATTGAGAAAAGCTTCATTTGAAGGAGACCAAAGATTTAGACATTTAGGTAATTGCCATCTAATTATCATAGCCTTGTTAATGTGGCAAGGAATAAGAGAAAAGGATATAAGGTGCTTTGAGCTAACAGATAAGAAATATAGATCCTGTAGTACATGGTAGCTACAGTACTTCAGTTTTTAAAATGTGTATATGGTTTGCAGCTTTAGGTGTTGGATGCTGTCTTTGATTATAACAGTGCTGAACTTCAGCTGCAACACTGAAACTTCTGATTTTCTAGTGCATTAGTAAGTGAAATCTAAGCACATGTAATCTGTAAAAGTAAATGTGATTACTTTAGCAAATGTGTTACAGCTGGCCAGGTTTAACATTAAGGTACCTGTTTCTTATGGCTGACTAGTGTCAGAAGACAGGTGATGGCTTGAGCTGTGCTTTGCAGAAAGGATGGAAGAGAAAAATTATTGTCTTGCATTCTTCTGTGTGTGAGTTAAACAAAGTTGCAGATCTGACCTATGACACCTCTTCCCACTATTTTCTTTTGTTTAAAACTTCTTGATGAGACTAGCCTTTTTTAATTTCAAAGTGTCTGGTAAAACTGTAGCTAAGTGGTCTGCTTCAAAATTGAACACTTGATAAAATCTTTGAGAACATCTGAGGCATCTGACAGTATCACTAATCTCTTTCAAAGTGGTAGCCTGCTAGAGCAGGAGATGGGACTCCTGTTGCACTCCATTTCTGATGCTGCTTTGGTTTTGCTTTAGCAGACTTTTTGTTTAATTATCTATAAAACACATTTTAATTATCTACAAAACACACCTTGGATTTCTGTAGTAGCACAGAAGCAAAGGGTTGATTGCAGCAGCACTTCAGCTTTGGTCGATGATTGCTATGGTGAAAAAGATACACTCCTGAAATGCTGTAGGAGATCTCTCTCTGGTCAGACCACTGTCACAAAGCACTGCTTGCACTGATGTAGGTCTCTTCATTTTTTTCCAGACTTGGGTGTCATTTCCTATTGTGGACAGGACCTTATTAATCTGCTACAAAATTATATTTATTTCCCAATCATTTGGAAATTTCAGCAGCTAGAAATCTGGTTTTTCACAGGAATGTTGTGGCTTGAGATCTAATTAGGGTCTACAAAGTGTTTAGAGGCTCTTTAATGAAAGGTGCCCTGAAAGTGTAAGCACATTGTGATATTATTAGCTAAAGTGATGCCTACCAAGAACTAGTGGCTGGATCAGGCTGTCATCAACTGCTAAGCTTTTTCTGTTCCTTTTCTTTGATCTTGCAGGTTTCTAATTCCTCCTTTTCAGCATTATTAAATTCCCCTTTACAAAGAATACATGTTGGTGAAGAATCAGTTGGACTGGTGACCAACTGATTTTTGGGTCACCAGTCCAAACAACTGGAGCAAATTATTAGGTTTACAATTTCAGTCTTAATTTAAAGCACCGGGGTGTTAAGAATTGCTCTCTGTGAGGTTTAAAAAAAATTTAGAAATAACCGTCTTGAGTAACCAGTGTACATGACAAGACTACTAATAAATAATGAAATTACTCCGTGGATTAATTAATTGCTTTTCCCCTCCTTGCCTAGAAAAACAAAGTCAGATATAAAATAGTGAAGGGTCTCGGTGTTACAGCCAGGTCCAGTTGAGGTGTGACAGCTAGAGGAAGACAGGGCTCAGAGGGACTTCCTTTGTGCTTCAGATCACTGCAAGAAGCAGCTGTAATCTTAGTGCTTGTACTTGTGTGGGCAGATGTGTCATTGTTCCTCGGCGTTACGCTGGGAGGGGGAGGCATCATGCCTGGTGTGTGGTCCATGCTGAGGTATGAATGCCGGGAGCTGCAGCTAGTTCATCTCCCAGCCCTACAGTAATTCTGTTCCTTGAAGGGGCTTTTGGGGCAGTAACATGAGCAATTCCAGTCCTTAGGGGTCCTCTCTCTCCGATTCAGAGGTTCATAAGTTGCTACCTCTCTGTCTTTGCTCCATTCTTGGCTCTAGGACCGGGTTGAAGTTGGCCTCTGGTGCATTCAAGTTGAGGTGTATGTGGCTCATCCCCCTGTGGGCTATTCTGTCCCCGGTTAAAGACAGTACACGAGGCCTTTCTGAGAGGTGACCTCATTCTTGTTTCTCACATATTCCAATCTTTCCAAGAGTTATTTTTCTCCTGTGAGATGTTATTGGTAGCGTTTTGTGGCATTAGTAACAACTTTGTATCTTGATCTTAAGCACCCTGGCTCTCATGCAATATCTGGGAAGAAAAGCTGCAGTGAAGGCCTAAACTTTGTGGATTTTTTTTGTTTTGCTTCGGGTTGCCTTTTTTCTTTAAGTAGCAAAATTGTAGTTTCTGAATGACCTGCAGACATTACGTTGGCAAAATTCCTGCTTTGAATGATTCACAGGATACTCTGCATTCTGTATGTCCCCTAACACCAAGCAACTTGTAGCTGAAATTTGTTTTGTTTGCCTGCAAAAGAAAATTAATATATCATGATGGGCAATGCACGGCACATAATTCAAACTGCACAAACAGCTGAGGATATTTGTGTTCTCAAATCCTTTGAAAACCTTAAGGAATATTGGCTGCCTTTCAGAAATGGTAGAGTTAAGTCAATAAAATGCTCAGTAGAGATTGTATGTCCCCAAACATATTTTATCTTGACAAGTTATATACTGTTGAGAGCTGCAGCCATGACTCGAAGCCAAGTTAGAAAGAGAACACTTCTGTTACAGGGCTGCATTTGGTGGGAATCTGAGGAGGGGAAGGGGGGAAATAGTGTGTGCTCTGAGAACGCCAAATGCAGAAAGCTTCACTAAGCTGAACTCCTGGGTTGTATAAATCATCATAACTCTACTAGCATCAGTAGGTCTTTAGTGATTTATGTCTCTTGGGCATCTGGTTTTCTTTTTATTTTACACAAACCTAATTGATCTGGATGCATCTTTTACTAGAAGTTATACTGATGGGCAGTAGATTGGAGTTTATGTATTAAAGTTTGTTACTGGTATTCTTTACCTTCGGGGGAAAAAAATTAAAAGATAATAAAATGGGCAAATGGGATAATGTCCAGCCTCCATGACCTGAATCAAATCCACACACTTCGTTCCTCTGCACTGAGGAGGCTCTGTTGAAGTTTGCTCATCAAAGAGCTTGCTTTTATACTAGTATATGACTGGAAGCAGTAGGCTTTCTAGAGAGGAGCCTGGATATTACGGGTTACGTGACATCAGAACACATACTTTATTGCCCTTTTGGTCCTCCCATTTGAAAGGAGCATGAAAAATACATTCTAACAGCAGGCAGGATAAAGTCTGGCTCTCAGTGATAGCTGTTGAAGGAGGCTTAATGCATCTAGTCACACTATTGCACGGTTGCAACTCTTAGGGCGTATGGAGACAAGAAAGGTGGTGTCTGTGTAGCAGCAATTTGCCTAATCTCTGTTTTGGTTAGCCTGCAAATTAGTAATGTGGAAGCCTCCTCGTTTATCCCAACGACAGACTTAATGTAAAGGTTGTGGTCTGATGCAGGGTGTTGTGTCTATTGATGGAAAGGTGTTTCTTCATCTCTTTAAGAAGGCAAAATTCACTTTGTAGGTACTATAGGAAACATATGCAGGCAGTACAGAATGGATATTGGCTACAACAGCTTCTGTCAAGGGTAGGGAAGAGTAACTTTGAAATGAGTTTGGATGGTGCTTTTGACACAATTAGCAGTAGATGTAATGCTTTGGGGTGAAACTAGTGAAAGAACTACAGAGGATTTAAATTCACTTCTCAATCATCCTGTATGAGCATTGGCAAGATTTTTAAGAGGGGAGTTTAAAAGGGTCTGATTTTGAGAAACTGTTCTCCTGAAACCTTTGCTTGGGAGAATCTTTAGTATTATATAGATCTTGTAAGAAAACACGGTGGACCATTGGTGGTTGGTGACTTCTTTTGCTTGTCTGCTCGGAAGACTGACTCCTAAAAGATCCCAAGCACTCTTAAAGTAAGGAGGAGCTACAATATGAATCTTTGTCAAGCTGAGCATCTTAAAAATAAGTATGACTGTAAGTCACACAGCAGTATGCACTGCCTAAAAGGGTTAAGTGTAAAAGTTTGTGTTAAATAGTTAAAAGAATTATATGTAGACTTGTAGGTTGAATTGTTTTTCCTTCATAGAAAAACCTTGAGAAGATGTATTGTTGTGTTGCTGCTATTAAAATAGATATTTTGGACTGTTATACTTCAATTGATTTTAAAAGAAATGGAGGAATGTTTATTTTTTTTCTCCTTAGATGTTCTGTCCTAGAGCCAATGAAGCGTGGCTTAAAGCTAAGGCATGCAGTTCAAAATGCAGCTCTTGACTGCAGAGTGGAGGCAGGTGTTGAGAATTAAAAACCCAAGAGGACCAGCAATTCAGCTGGCTTAGGATGGCAACAGATTTTGGTGGATTTGCAATGTAAGTGCAGCACTTGGTATTTCCCTGTATCCCTGTATTTACAGTTCTTCAGTTAAAGGTATCTTATGATTTATTTGATTGGAGGAACTTGGTCTCTTCGGAAATTTCTTGGTGAGAAGGTTCTTCTATCTTATGGCCTTTCTTTGTCTGTTGATTTGAAGAATTGCTAATGTGTTTTTTCCCTCCCACACCCTTCCCCACCATGGCTGTATGTGTTGGCCTGATAGGTTTAATTTGTACTTAGAAGTCTTTCTTTGTCCACTTAGGTACTGTCAGATCAATTATGCTGGGGAGGGTGGGGTGGTGTAGTCTGCACATAAAGTGAGATTGACCACTGTGAAATTATTTCTCCCTTATGTAAGATGAGAAAGCAACTCATAAGGGAAATGTATCTGAATTAAACACAGCACATATCCATTCATTACTTAAGGGGCGGAGGGCATTGAAAGCTGGGGGTGAAATGATTTACAGGGAGATTTTAATGGGATACCAAGAGTAGCTTTCTCCACCCTCCCTAAACTCAGCTAGTGCTGCATGTCATGGTGCACTTTGTGCCATGAGAGATGTACCAGACAACCTTTTCTTTTTCCTTTCAATCTTTATGCCGTGGGGGTGAAACTGGGCCATGCCAGAGCCATTTTACAAGGGCTGGGGCATTTGTCTTGTACTGTACTGTATTGACTTCAGATAATGCAGGATCAAATAAATCCTTAAGGTTCAGCATTAGCAAATATGAAGTGTAGCAAGTTCAGTAAAGTGGAAGGGACATATTTTTTTTCTCCATGAAGGGGTTCTGCATTTGGATCAGAAATTTTCACTAGCCAAAGACTTTAAGACTCTACTGAATCTTCTTTTTTTTTTTCCCCTTCTAATGACTCTTGATTTTGAAAAATATTTATTTGACTTAGGCAACTACAAGATGTTAAAACACACCAGGAGCTTGTAATTAGATACTTATTTTTAATTGCATTCCTCACCTCTACTTGATGACTCATTTTTAGAGAGACATCTGCTAAATGGGACTACATGACCTGACGTTCTCGGGACTGAATGGCACAGTGTGATGCAGAATTGTGAAGTTAGATCCAGCTGAAGTCAGAGAAATTACCAAAAGTTGTTGCTATCTAAGAGCCACACAGTGATTTAAGGCATGCAAAGCAATATATTCCAGCAATGTTTAGGAAATGCTCTTCAATTCAGTTATTAAAACATGTTCTTCCACCTGTAAATAGTAATTCTTATCACTAGTAGATTATAGTTCAGGATTTAGTTTTGTCTTTAGGGAAGCATAATGAAATTTGCATTACTTAGCCTCTGCCATGACTTTTTCTAAACAGAGGTCTTCACATTCAGATCTGTCTATCCAGCATCTTTCATCAGTACTGAATTCACTGTTTGTCATGCTGCAGTAACTTCTGAAACATGCATGTTCAATGAGGGTGTTTTCAACATTGTGCTGAAAGAGTGAAACCTGTAGTGCTATTAAACAGTGACATAAACTCAGGCAGGTCCTCCAGAGAGAAGAGTTTATTGTAATGCATATACTTAAACAGATGTGACTATGGTTGCATAGGCCATGACTGCCTTCTTTACTCTTGAAGCAACATACTGTTTTCTGTTTTCACAGTGCCATTTGAACTGATTTCTTTAAATGCTGAACCTTCCACTGTTGGACAAATTTTGCACTCGGTTAAAAATGTACAAATATTGTCACTGTGAACCAACTGAAGGTAATACTGTTATCCCTGAAAGCATCACTAAAAGAATGAACCAGTTTAAGTGAAGTGGCATTTTGGGAGTGAAGAAGTCAGTGTTTTTCAGAAGTCACACAAAAGCAGACATTCTTTTTTTGCTTTCACTGGTAGAAATCCAGATGCATGCTTTAAAATTCGGTTTACTCTGGATCTGTACTCAAGTAGGCAAAGGCAGAATATTGGTCCAGGTCAGGATGCTTAAATCACCAACTCGTGTCTTAATTTCCCTTCTTTTTCTTCATTTTAAAATCTCCCTTTAAAATCTGGTTAGCCAAGAAATTTTCTGAACGCCGTGATCTGGAATGTTCCCTCAAAGCAGTATCTGTTAAGTTATTTTTAGATTGCTGATTCATTGCCACCCTTCCTATGTCTACTTAGGTTTTCAATTCTTTCTGCAATGATTCTTGATCACTGTCAAGCCCAGGGCAGTAATAAAAAGAAGTCTCTAGTCTTGTACTCCGTGCTTGGTTTTCCCACATCCTCTGATTTCTGTCATGGCAGGACATGCTAATGACAATGTACCCTGGTATTCAGCATGATCATTCATGTTGTGTTTCTTGAAAAATATTATTTAACGGAAGCTTGCTTGTAAGAAGTACTGGACGAGCTGTGTTGAAATGAAATTAATTTTTCTTCCAGAAGAAGATAGCCTAAACAGAAGCTTTTGTCAGACTTCCCTCCTGCTCTGAGAGAGCCCAGCTGTTAGGAAGAAGGAAGGGATGTGTGCAGGCTTCATACTCGTGCCATGGTTGGCCTTTTTTTATGCAGACTGTTGGTAGGGCTGCTCATTTGTAGTAACTATAGTTGCTTTTCCAATCAAGTAAAAAACTGTCAGGGTCATGGCTTAGGAAATTTTGTTCCACTGGCACAAAGCATCATCAGGTATCGTGAGGCAGATTAGAAAAAATAAATTTGTGAATTTTTCCAGCCATGTAGTGCTTGACTGTTACTGTACAATGAGTAAAGGTACTCAAAATACACATTCCTTTGGGTTTTATTTCCAAATCTGAAAAAAACAAATAGTCTATCTACAGCCTCTTTAATGGAAAATGATTCCCAAGGGATCTGAGAACTTCTGTTCTTTTTCCAGTAACTAAAAAGTTAGCACTGAAACAGGAAGTGCATATAAATAACTATTCAGCAAACATGTTACATATTTATATAGTAAAGAGTTTAGAGGTTAAAAGTGTCCAGTTGGTACTGGGAATGCTCCAAATTCTCCAGGCTTAAAGTTTCATTTTTGTATTTTAAACCACAGAGAAAAATATAAGTACTTATCAAATATTTGCATTTATCCACATTCTTTCAAATTACATGTAAGAATGATATTTTAAAGGAACTTACTCAGTGGTTGTGGAAATTCTATGGTCTGCCCTGTGCCATAACTACAAGTTTTGGTTGTTACTTTTCAAATTTCCAAAACAATTAATTAGAAAAAGAACAAAAATTAACACACTGTAACAAGGAGAGAAGAAATTTCCTTACCCATGTCCCCTCCTGAAAAAGGTTTTTACAGAGCATGGGTGGTAGGAGAAGTAGGCATAAAATCAATGGGAATATATTCCAAGGTCAACAAAATATACTGTGGATCCAATTCTGTAACCTGTGACTCCTATAAACATGCCTTTCCAACATGGAAAGTACCACGGCTCCAGTGGGAATACTGAAGTGGGTTAACAGGGGAGGCTTGACTCTTTCTGTTTGGTAATCTTAAAGCAGATCATCCCTCTGGAATTCAGATGTGATTTTGGGAAACATGTATCAGACATGCTAGACTTCTTGAACACTTGTTATGATAACACACCAGAACTGGAAAACTTGAGAAAAAATGAAGCAAAGAACTTACTTTGCAAAGAGTGGAAGTTAAGGAGAGCTACTACTGGCTGATACTACAGCTGCTGCTACTTATAATTCAGGTAAAAAGCACAGATGATATCGGGATCAAGACAGTGGGGGTATAGTGAACAGTGATGAAGATAAGACAACTGTATAGTGCACTATGTATCCCTCAATAAAGTGACTCTGTTCAGATAAATCGTTGTAATGCAGCCAAAAGTAAAATCATATATTAAGTAATGAGAAAAATGAAATGAGGGATTGTATTTATGGTGCATGAACAGTATAAAAAACTCTAATAAAAATCAAATTTTGGTACCTCCTCTGGGACAGATATTGGCTACTAACAGGCTCTATGATTCTAGTAGAAAAAATCCTATCAAATAGCTGGAATCTGAAGCCAGACAGGTAAATTAAACACACATTTTTACACTTAGGGCAATGAAGCACTGGAAGAATAAGGTTTGGTTGATTCTTTGTCTCTGGGTGGTGTTAAGAAAACATGACATCTACTTTATGTCACAATGTCCCACAGTTGTTTTTTTTTTTTCTTCTTTCTTCTAGTTCACAAGTCCCCTCAAGAGTGCTATCTAAAAACTGATTTGGGGGTACATGTGCACGAGGGTCACAAGTCCTGCTAGGCAATTTAGAATCTTTCTGATCACACCTGAAGTGAGAATGCAACAGGAGTGTTGAGCTTGTTTAATTAAAACCCCAACAGGAATAACTTTCTTACAGTGGTTAAAAAACTGTGCCGTAGAGCCTGTCCGGAGGAGTTCTCAAAGAAAAGTTCTCCGGAGGTGTCTGGAAAGACAAGAAATACACAAAATAGAACGTATGGAAAATAATGAGTTCTTACAGAGCAAATATAAAGGCTGATACTGGCTTATTGCAAAATGGCTTTGGAAGAATACTTCCTGTGCATTAAGGAATCAGAAACTGGGAGCAACCAGCAAGATACATGCCCTCCTGAGTGGGTTCTTTAATGGGAGACTTTTAGGCTGGAATTTATTGTAGGTTTAACTTCATATTAATGACTCACATGAATTAGAGAAAAACAACGTGATATAAGTGAGATATATTGCTCTGCTGCATCTGCAGAATGAGAGCAAGCCATTTTAATAACTAATAATGATATAATCTCAAATTACTTCAGTAGACAGTAGATACCTCAGTGACATAATAGTACAAGAAAATGTTATTTAATGCTTACTTTAATCTACAGTTTATACAGAATGGCATGAATTCACTTTGAGCTATTTCTGCCTTTCACGTTAATTTTGCTTTTAGAGTTTTAAGAATAAAGAAGTACGAACTTGCACTCTGTATTTATCAATAGACCAAATTAGTGACAGTTCATTAATGGTTTTGTAGGACATTTTGTGAGCTTGACTTAAACAGAAACCCAAACCTCATTCCTTTTATTATTTATATGACTTTTCTGCAGAAATCAGGATGGCTGCGTATTTGATATATTTTTTCATGTGTGATATGGTCAGAAAATGGGTGTGAGTGAGAAGGAAAGCTAATTCTGCTGTGGCATTTGTAATTCCAAGAAGCTGGGAAGGTCACAAAGAAAAGTAGATATTACAGAGAATCAGCAAAAGCCTGTGGGTTTGGTTTTTGGTTTGTTTGGTTGTCCTTTTTGTTTATTTGTTTTGTATTTTTTCAAGTTTGCATTCATATTCCTGAGGAGGAATAAGAGACAGAAAATGTGAGCAATGGCAGTAGAATTTAGCAGGAGACTGTTGAACTTGGGAGGAAATGAGGGAAAGAAATGAAGATACCATTGGATCTGCAAGTTTGAGATGAGAGAGAGGAAGGAGGGAAGAGATGTGAGGAGTGATAGAGAAAACAGACAGAAAAAAAGATGAGTGCAGTTTTTGAAGAGCCAGTCTGAAATAACACTGTTAAAAGTAGGGTAGGAAGGAATGAACATGAGATGAGCAGATGATTGGAATGACAGTCATGGAACTGAGATCAGAAATACCAGCTTTGGGTACTACTGGAGGTGACAAATTGTTTAACACAGATTTTGAAGGCTGTTGTGTTTCCATTTAGGTGTGATGTTGTTTAGTATGTTGTAGGCTAGTAGTCTATCTTGTTAATTTCAATTTTGTTAACTGCAATAATTAAAAGCAATGTGTTGATTCCGGCACTGTTTCATCTAGTGGAAAAGAAATTTTTCCTGTTTAGCATGGACACTTCATGTATCTGATGGTAAAAAGTGACTGAGTGGAAAATCCCACCCATGGTATTTTAATGGACCAAAAGAAAGTAATTACACTTTTCAACCCTGGGAAAGAAAATGTAGTGCAAGACACTTATACGTTACATGTATGTTTTTATATAAATTCTCTGCTCTCCAGAAGCTTTTGGTGATTCCACACTCTACAGTCCTGCTCATCAGTATTTTGGTAATGTAGGTTCATGTGTTGTACCATCAGTGTTGCCCTTATATATCCTTAACATAACAGAGCTGATCCTTGTGTTCAGTGTTACTTGTTATTTAATGCTTGGTGTATGTAGGCAGCAATAAGACTATCAGTCTTCTGTGACTGGTCTGGTTATAGTTCCAGTGTTTGTCTAAGCTCAGAAAAAAATTGTTCATAACACTTCTCATGAGATTTTAGGAGTTTGCTGCTTTTTATCTTTTTTTTTATTTTTTTCCTTGAAAAGCATTAAAATATGTACAGGGTAAATCATTGACTCTGTTTCTGTGAATCTGGCCCCTGGTCAATGTTCCACTGCGTTGGTGTCCTGGGTAGGACACATCATGACAGAGTATCAGTCTTCAGCTCTGATCATGATTAACTGGCTAAGTGTGAACCTTGTGCAAAGTAACAGAAGGTGGATCTGCCATCACATGAGCCTTTAGAAGTAAGTTTTCATCTGAATGGTTTTGGGTTAGCTTGAGAGACAGATCCAAGTTTTATGCAGAATTTGCGTCTTTTTATATCCAGCACTTTTACTTTCATTTTCCCTGCCAATAAATTTGATGAGGCTTGACTTCTTTATAGGACTCCATGGCACATTTTTAAACTGTTCTTTTGTGACTTGAAGTTATATTTTCAAATGTGTGCTTGTATAGGCTTCTCTGTTGCATCTTTCATCCCCTTTTCTAGATGTCTCCCTGTAAATGTCAGACACTTCATCAGTTCTATGACTTCATGTACCTTCATGTAGTGCTGGTGACCCGGGATATTTAACAAATCTGCATCTATCTTGTCAACACCAGTCGTGCTTTGGACTAGGCCTATTCCCAAGTCATACAGATAGATGGCTGTGAGTGACTGCAACAGAACAGTGCCATCCCACTGCCTAAACTTTGCCTCCCTTTGGACCTGACAGTGCCATTGTCCCAGGAATAAGGACAAGGGGAATATTATCTCCCTGTGACTGTTAGTTGAAGAACACATTTCCAAAGAAGTTTCTGGCTGCACTAAATATGATATCATCTTAGCATCTTTGCAAGACCTGTCACTCCAGAAATTTGCTGTGCATTGAGGTTTCTTTTTGGTCGTCTTGCTGTGAGCTCTCTTTTCATGAAGACTTTCGTCAAGATGATTCATCTTGAATCCACCGTGTGTTGTCCTCTGTGTGGTTTTGGTAGGGTATTGCACTATGATCGGCAGGGTTACCTGAGTGGTGACAGTGTGATAAGATTGATCTGATCACATGACTCGGGTTTGTGTGGTCACTATCAGCACCTCATGATGTCTGTGTGCTCTTTTTGAATGTTGGGAAGCTGCATGGCTTTAACCAGTAATAACTGGTTAAACTAGTAATAACTGTAATAGCCAGTAATAACTGATACAACTCAGTTGTACTCTGTCAAATTCTACTTGTTCTCTTCACGTATTGCCAAGTAATACATGCAGTTTTATAGCCATCTTCCAGCTTATATAATATGTCTGGGTCTGTGTACTATATTGCACTGTAATATATATGACAGATATATATATATATATACACTTTTCCAAGCTTTGTAGTCTGGCCAAAACAGTATTGCAATGTGGATTGGCTGGTGGCTTGTTGGGTTGGATGTAGTGAATAGAGATTGACCATGTGAGGCAGTGCTCTTCCCTTTAGACTGTCAGTCAGGTTTGGCAGTGTTGTCTCAAGTTGAAGTAGCAGGCAAATACGTGCTGGACTTGGAGTAAGTGACTGACGCTGGTATCTTCTGTTTTTAAAGAACATTTAACTATTAGGGGTAAAATGAAGACAGAAAGTGTTAAAAGATATGATTTCCCTCTGCTGTGGTGGTTTTCAGTTCACATAGGAACTGTAGTTGACCCTGACTGCAATTAGTCTGGATTAAAATTTGGACACTGCAGTCCACATGCATGGAAAAAAATAGAGAAATAAATTCCTTTGTGAGAGCTGATTTTTGCAGAAATGCCTTTTGGTTGAAGTACTACACGCATTTTACAAAGTTCATGTACCTCTGCTGTTTATTTTAAGAGATCTGAATTTATTTGGTGTAGATTTATTTCAATTATCTAATCAGAAGCAGACACATAACTTCTTAGGCTATCAAAGGTATTCAGGAATGTATGACAAGTTTCAAAGGAATGCATAAGATCTTGCTACACATCTTACTATACATTTTTGTAGAGAAGAGTTAATTAAATTTTCCCTTTCTGCCCAGAAATTACTTTTAGGCTAAATTAAATATGTGGGGTTCTAAGGCTTTTGAGTGTTCTCTCTTCTTGCCTTAGCCTTGTGACTGATTAAACAGCCAAATGCTTATCTGGATCAAAGAAGTAATAAGCAAAGGGGCATCCTTAGGCCACTTATCAGTTGAAAACAATTTTAACTGTCAGGTATCCAATTTTCAAAGCACATAGCCTGCCAAATGGATTAAGCAGTGGGGACTATGTATAATAGTGTTTATTTGCAGTGAAGAAACTTCCAGGGGGAAAGAAGTGCAGTTTCCTAGAGAATATTTCTGCAGGCATGGGTTTGCTGGGGAACAAAAGGATTGTGCCCCCTTTGTGAGTCCTGCTTGGTGTGGCATGTGGTCCCAGTCATATGAGACATGAATTACCTTGTTATAGTACAGCCTTCTTCCCTGCTTCCATATTGGGAATTCAGCTTATTCTTGGGTTAACTCTTGTGGAGACTTAATTTATGATCACTCGCTGGGAGGGAAAAAAAAAAAAGCTCTAGTTATCTGAATACACAGCATTCAAGTATGTTTTCAGGGACAATATATCAAGTTATTAGTCTTCATAATTTAGATAAGAACATGTACTTTCTTAGGAAAGACAAGGCACAGTGTCTGTACCACATTAATTCTTGACACAGTGTAACCCCATGTGATAAAGTACCTTGATAGTGCAATAAGGAGTGAATTAGAAATGCCCGGGAAGATGTATGATGCCATTCGTAAAACATAGAGATTTATGTATGACATTAACATCTCTAAGGTGGCAGAAACAGAATTGTTCTGCTAAAGCTGCATAAACGGTTTTTTTTTTTTCCTTCCCTCCAGATGCAGTAACGAAGAGATGTCAGAGAAAGGGTTATTTAATGGGAAAAGCACTGCCTACAATTTGACAGACCAATTTTTTCATGTGTATCCTCTGGTAAATGACTAGGATTCAAATTTTTGAAATCTATGGTTGAGGGCCATAATGATAGTGGCATCTTGGGGATTATTAAATGCAAGAGTTGAGTTGCCTTTTCTTGATGTTCAGGTGTGTTTTTACCTGCTGGGAATGCTTATGTACATCATGGGTAATAGTTAAGCAGAAGGAATGGCCCTAGAGGAGCAGGACTGGCCAACAGCAAGCACTAAGCATAGAGGTCTTCTGAAGTCCACTTATTGAGCTCTTTCACACCAGTGCCAGGAAACAGATGAATGTTAACTCTGCTGAGTCATCTTTTGTGTGGCACACTTCATCTCCCATAGTTGCATATGGAGGGGTATAAGAGAGCTGGCTGAGTGAACCCTTTGCTGTTTTATATTGACTATTGCTGCTGTGAATTATTCTTGTTGTTTTTCTCATGCCCTGTCAGGCTGTGTTTTGCATGCAAATAGAGCTGGGACAGCAGTGGGGCATCCTCACTCAGCCATGGGGCAATCCTGTCCCTCCTGCCAAGGGGAAGATTTCATTGTCTCAGATTCATTATATTACAGAGAGATGGAGCCACATTTATAATCCTTGCACAACCCTGAAATTTGAAAATGTTCTATTGCCTGTTGGGAGTTTCTTGCTGTACAAAGTGAATTCGGTTCAGCAACAACTCGTTTTTTCAAAGATTCCTTTTTAACAGTGCAGGAAGTTCCCAGTTGTTGGGAGCCAGTGTGAAAGACAGCAGTCAGTCTGTGTCATCTTAAAAGTGGAGAAGAAAAACTGTCATTGTGCACTGAGTATGGGAAACTCGAGGAATAGCTCAGTTTATAAGTAGAGAAAGGAGGTTTCTCTTGATCAGACCATCAGTGTGTAATAAACTGAGGGGGTAATAAATAATTATCTATTGAAATTGGGTTTTCCTCCTCTTTAAATGAACTGTTAGCATTTATATATAAATAGAAGTTCTGCTGTTTTTGAGGTAAGACAGTTTAATTTTGATACAAGGTATTGATCTTTTGGGGAAAGTCATCTGATGCTATGGTAGGTGTGTAACATAATGAAGATTCTTTTTGGAACAGTTAGTAAATGTCCCCAGAAATTTGGAGATCAGAAGTTAAAGCTGACCACATCCTTTCAAGGAGATGGTTAGTTTGCTGAGGAAAAAAAGAAACACGCAAGTATAATCTGGCATTCAAATATGGAGTCCTTTTATATTTGGTGAAATGTCATTAATAATAATATATTACATGTAAAAACACTTTTCATCTAAAAGGTCTCCAAGATCTTTTCAAAAGTACCAAAGCTCATTGAAAGTATCATTTGGATTACACAGATTGAGGCGTAGTGAGCCTGAAGATTTTGTTTTAATTTACACTTGAAATGGGACAGGGAAAATTAGAAACCTGATTGAGGACTAGTAGGCTAGCTATCTGACAATCTTTTGGGATCTTTTTCTGTCAGGTGGAAAACAACACTGACATATGCAACTTCTGCATACAGAGGGAGTACAGAGAAGTTGACAAATGTCAGAGATGCTGACTTTCCACTTTTTGACGCATTTTTCGTTTTTATGAGGAAAGTTGACCAGAAACAGCTCCACAGTGCAAACTCTTTACTGGTTAGGGATTTGTCAGTTCCATTTTATTGTTCATGGCATAATTTTTTTAATCTTGTAGTTTAAAATGAAACAAAACCTCACTTTTATGATGTGTGAGCATATATTTCACCCTGATTTTCATAACTTCCATTGGAAAGAAGTCCTCCAAGGGGCTGTAGTCAGGTTAATAGAGTTGGAGTTTGAGGCTCCACAGAGTAGGGAAGTCCTTTAGCTCTGTTTCATAGCATGGATGCTTCTGGCTACTTTACAGAAACAAAGATGAAAGGGTGTCATTTGGCAGCACTTGTTTTCAGTAGTCACACGATGAAGGGCCTGATGGAAAGTCTTCAGTGAGTTTTTGATCAGATTGTGAAGCAGTTTACCTATGAAACACCACAGAATTTAGATTTAAGAATAGATTTTGTTGGAGACCAGGCTCTATATACATATAAAAAAGTCTTCAAAAATACAGTTGGAATAGGTGTTTGTGATTGCTTTAAAATCAAGAAATGAAACTGTTGTAGTGATTTCTAAGAAAGTGAAAGTTAGCATGTAAGGAAACAGACGCTGAGTTTTTGGCCCTGTCAAAGTTGATGACGAAGCTTCTCTTTCTATCCAGGTGTAGTTTGTCCTCAGATTTGGCAGACTCACTGATTTTTTGGCTGTTGACTGTTTTTAACAATAATCTCTGGCCATAATACACCAGCTTTCTGGATGTCCAGTGTCCTAGGCTACTAGATATCTGTAAATTCTGTATGAATTTTTAGGTCATAAATGTGGAGTGTTTTCATTCTACATCCTAAGTATGCCTGATGCTTCGGTTTGATTCAAATTGAATGCTATGTAAATCAGTACAGTAGACAGTAATTCTACTAGAGAAACACTTCAGGCCTACTTATTTTTACTTCTCATTGTTGGCAGATAGGAGAAGTTGTAGTGGTTTCATCAAAACTCACTATTCTTCTGGAATAAAACGGACCAGTTAAATAAAAATCTTGACCCGATCACAATGAGTGTGCAAGCATAATATAAAAAGTCCTTAAACAACCTTGTTAAGTTCACATTTTATACTGTCACACAATCATGGGATGTAAAACAATCGTCTGGCTCTTGTGGTAGATCAAAGTTCTGTTTGCTCTTTCATATTTCTCCTTAATTTGTCAAGTGGCACTGACTGTAAGCTCAGCAGGGGAGTCATGTCTTCTGTCTCACATATCAGTTTTTAACCAAAATTAAATGCATCCTTTGAAGTGCTAAAGGTGAGGCCTACAATGTTCTTCTGTTCTGACACACATCCTTACTTTTTTCTGTATTGAAAATTTGTTTCTATGCTTGGGTTACTTCCTCTTTTATGTGTATGTAATAAGCCAAATAATGATGATCTGTGTGCTGTGCTTGCCTGATATTCACCCGAGATGGGAATTGAATTCTGTGCAAGGTGGAGCTGCAGGATCCAAGCTGGGCTGTGTGCTTTCCCCATAACCCATAAATGGTCAGGAGTAGTTCCTTCGAGTGGAAGCAACTTCTTTGGTGTAAATCTTGTCTGCACTGTCAGGACCCTACTGGAAAAAGTTTCTGTTAGCTCAGATCTGTCTGATGCTTGTGTCATATGGATTGTTGGGTGACCCATGAGTAGCATCACTGTGTTCAAAGAAGATTTTCAACAGTTCATTTGTTTCTTTTCTTTTACTCTGGTCCTCAAATATCAGCCTGACTTGTCACAGATCTGACAACACAGTCCTGTCCTGCATGTTAAAACAAAGGTGGTTCATTGAATATATTTTTCCACAGACTTTTTTCCTCAGTATTTCTGCAATGTTTTGCTTTCTTTATCTGCCTTTGGCATAAAAACATGAAAGTGAACAACTTCTGTGAGAATTATTTGTTGGGGAACTGACAAAGCAACAGTTTATTTGAGATACTGTATCGAGCTCTCTTTTGGGGCAAATGTTGTTACAGTCAATATCTTGGAGTTTAGAAAATTCCCTATACACTGATGCCAGTTTATATGGCTTTGGACTCTGTTCTTCTTTCCCAGACTCAGGCTATCTACCTGCAGAAAGTAGATGATTATTCTGAATGACTTTTTACCCTGTGTAACTCCAAGGTGTTATGTAGCTTTCTTATTACTTAGTTTTAAACAAATCTTTAAAAGATACCTTCCTTCTATAGTAAAAAAAGGCATTACAATCAAACTGTCAGGCATTGCTTTTTCTCTGTTGATCTCAAAGATCTTTACAAAGTAGTTTGGCGTTGTTTTCCCTTTTGCCACTGACAAACTGAAGCACAAAAAAGAATTACTCATGAGGCACCAAACTGGAGGTGATGCCAACCAAGTGCTCTGCCACTGTGTCACGCTGTGCTTTGAAGAGCACTGATCTCACTGTCCATGTGAGTAACATCAAACATGTTACTAAAACCATTGAAAATATTCTTCATCAAGAAGATGGATGGGATATGAAAACAGAAAAAATACTTTTTAAAGTGGTCGATGGCATCATAGAGCCGTAGCAAACGACAAATCTTTTGAAAAGTCCAGCAGAGGGTAGAATTAGATTAACTTCTTAAAAGAGATTCAAGTAATAGCATAACTCATGCTCTGTCACACGACATTTTAGCATGCACAAGTGAGCCAGACAACTGTGTTATTTTAACCCATATTCAACATTCCTATCAGGAAATCTGCTCAAAGGGCCCCACATCCATATCTTGTGTGGTACTATCATTAAATCTCTTTTTTTGCTATTGCCTGGAATTTCATTATGAAGCATTAGTGATGTAATACTAAACCTATGGAATCTTAAACATGTCTTAAAATCTGTGAAATAAACTAGACTCCTAACAAATGAAAAAGATGCTGTATTTTTTGTTGGTACTGCATTTTTTCAATTGGCTCATTATAATTTTTTCCCAAGCATATTTCAACTAAAATGTCTTAAAATAAACTTGCTTCAGTAGATGTGTTTTCTGATAAATGTTGTTTCTCTTTTCTTCTCTCTTCTGTTTCCAAGGCACAATTAACTGGTTCATTTAAATACAAAATGTGTGTTATATGTTGCCCTTTTTTGCATGAAGAGTGTTTGAGTTGCTACTGATTGCTGTAGGAACCTGTCTTTGGATTTTTCATGGAACTGTGGGATTCTGTGAGAGTCTCTCACTATTCTGAGATTTCCCAATGTTTCATTAATAAGCCATGTGAACTATACCAGTCTCAAACAGAGTGAAATTTGCATCTTTGAGAAGCTCCCAGGTTTGTAAAGGAGGGTATGATTCGTGCTGCACCTACTGGCAAAAAGGAAAATAGCTTTAAACTCTGACAATGTGCCTTTAGTTACATGAATGGGCATTGTAGATCTTCTGTGAAATGTTTAACTAGCACAGAATCATGCTTCTATTAGGATTGGGAGTGAAAATTGAAAGGTGTGCTTTAAAAGCAGCAGATCTTCAGCAGCCAAACAAGCAAAGAACTGCCTGCTTCTTATCTTTAGTCTGTCAGAGGCATGTGCATGTGTTTCTCTGGAAGTGTTACAGAAGCTGTTCTGTTGGAGTTGGTTTCCAGCATGGAAACAGTGCTGGCTAGAAGTTAAAAAGCAGGAGCCCAGAATGCTCGAGGGGGGGGTGTTCAAAGTCCTGCTGACTAGGGGGAGACACTGCCCTTACAGACCTTCCTTACCCTTTGCAAGAATGTGACAAAGGACAGACCACTGGCATGGGAGTGTGTTGGGCATGTTTAGGTTTTTGCTTGGCTGCAGGGATCAATCAGGATCTATGCTTAGGAAAAGTGATTCACTGCTGGCTCCCTGAGTGCCTTGTGTGGGAATGAACTGAGGGCCAGAGAGGGCTCAGCCGGACTGTGAACATCCATTGATGCTCTGTCTTCAGCGTGCTCACAGTCATTTCTCCTTGTCTAGCTGTCTTCCTTGCTCCAGAACAATAAGTTGCTGCCTTATCTTGGATTTTATCTCCAAATGTGTGGCTTTGACAGCTTTGTGACAGTTTTATGCCTTCATATTGCTGACATAACCCTCAGTCCCATCCAACTCTTAGCCTGTCATGTTGGGTGTACGGTGACAACACAGCTCAGTGCATTGCCCACTTGTAGAACTGTAATTGTCCTCCTGATGTCTATCAGAAGACCTTTGCTGGGAAAACCTATATTTTTGAACAAAGGGTAAATTTCAGCCGTGTAGCAAAGTCTCAGGCTGGGCAAAATACTGTTTGGCTTGTATTTTATTCCTTACACCAGCACACATTGAAACTCCAGCGAAATAAGTTAGGAAAATGAGTGGTGAGGTAAAAAATATGTGTTTTATAAATATAGGCTGCCAATGGTCAGTTTAAATGTTCAGGGAACACTCAATAGGTCTGCCAGTGTGTACTAAAATTGGAATAACCTCAGGGACGGGAGCTGAGTGTAGGTAAGGTGTTCAGCATAGTGTGACTGGGTATTGGAGATCCTTCAGAGCAGATCATGCTTTAAATTCCACTCTTCCTTTGTGAGTCTGATGACAAACTTGTCAAAAATAGTTTTGCAGATTTAAACAATCAAAACCAAACAAAACCTTCCTCCCACAAACCCCTGTCTCCTCGGAGTTTTCTTTGAGCTATAGATCCACTGCTGATATTGGCTTAGGAATGGGCTGGCTGCCCAATACAGTTGTCCCACAAAAATGTACAGAATCTCTATCTTTTAGTCTCCTATAAAGAAAAACATGGAACAAAAATGTCAGAGGGAAAATATAAGTAAAATAGGTCATGACCTTCTTTGCAGTAAATATATGCGGGAATTAAAGGTTCTTCAAAAAGCCATTCTTTTCTAAAATTCTAATGTTTATGTTGATGATTGAGTCCAGAACTGATAGAGGCAGTAGGACAGATGGATGAATAGTGGGAGTGTTAACCAAAAATATCTGATTTTGAAATAGGGTTCTGTCTGCACATGCAACATTCACACACACGTTGTGTTTTTGAATGCTGACGAGGAAACAACAGACAACCTGCCTTAGTTTTTTTTTCCTGTTATGTAATGGACTATCACACATTGTCATCAAGGTGTTGTTAACAGAAATCATCAGAAATCCAGCTTCATGTTTGAGTTATGAAGGGGACTAAATGCTGTACTTTGTGCAAGGCTTATGGCTAACTGTGCTTTTTCTCATCATTGGTGAAAAATACTGTGAAAAAACTGTGCTGCTGTAGTTCAAGTTAACAGACAAAACTGCTTTAGGTGTCTGTGCTGTTAAAGTAGAAATTCAAAGACTTACTCTAACAGGTAAGGTAAAAGTGTAAAAGAAGTTACCTTGTTATAACAGGTAGAATTATTGCTTTGCCATTTTAATATAATCCTTTAATCAGCCATATATATTTATTTTAAAAGCTTGTTAAAAATAACATCTTAAGAGAGATTTTCAAAAGCACACAAGAAGTCTATGAGCTGCAACTTATTACACCTTTCTGTCAAATTTTAGTCTTCAGCCTGGTTCAGCTGTAATAGGAATTTTCATCTGAGGATGACTATCCTATTGAGAATTTCAAATGTGGTTTTCTATATATGTGGTTCTTCACTGTGGGTTGCTTGCTATTAGGGCATCAAGGAGATTCTGCTGTGGTGGTTTTCATGTTGCCTCTTCAGGTAGGAGGCAGAAGATGATATTTCTGGTTGCACGGAAAGATATTTTTTGCCATTTGTCTCCTTTAAAATGTCTGCAGCCCAGACCCACTTATTGGATGCCTTTTGATCCTAGGAGCTGAATAAAACCAGACCAAGTAATCCCTGGGAATTTCTGCAACCAGAATTGCTGGGAAACAAGGTAATTCAGCACATCTAGTGCTTTCCTCTGAATCAGCACCATACCAGATATGGTTTCAATGAGTTTTTTGGCTGCTAGTCATGCCTCATGCCCTGAGCCAGGGCTCCAAAGACGTTCAGAAATCCAGGTTTGATTTCTGTAGGTATTCAAATTTTTGTGCCATAATGGGAAGAGTTGTCCTCAGCATTTTGGTCCCCCAAAGGTTACGGCCTTTCATGGCTGTCGCAATGAAGTAAGTAATTTTGTTTCTTTGTTTAGGTTATAGAAAAGAGGACCAAGCTCTTTCCAGGAGAATGGAAATAGGTAGCCCTCGTGCCATTGGTTTTTTTTGCTAATGCAGGCTCTACCACCTAAGTGTTCCCACATTTAATACCATAGAACAGACCCACCAGGATTGCCCTGATGTGAGAGACTACAGAGCCTCAACCCAATTTCTAATCTGTGTGTAATGTCCTGGCACTGTAACTTACTGATGTGGGAAGGCACCTGTTGTCAGCAGGCCCCCGACTTTGTAAAACAGGATGTGTGGGCAAAATTGTGCAACTCACCTTCCTCAGAGCTCAGGCCTGATTCTGCAGCTCCTGTGCTCGTATCACCTGGGTTGATCTGATTTCAGATAACCAGCAGTGTAACAGTGAATGAGATCTCATGTTCAATCATTCATGTCACCGAAATGGCCTAAACCATTAAGAAGTTGTGCTCTAAAATGATCCAGACAACTTATAGGCACTCCAACTTTTAAGGACTAGCTCAGAAAACTTACAGTTTGGTGGGGTTTTCTTTGTTTGGTTGGTTTTGGTTTTTTTTCTTTTGTAATGTGCCATCAGTTTTTATTTTGAGGAAGGGGAGAGAGATAGACAACGTAGATTTGATTATTTTGCTTGACCTGCAAAGAACTATCGTCCTATACCGTGTTTACACAAAGCTTGTTTCAGTATGAAAAAGTAAACTGCAGATCCCAGCTTGCTTATTATAGTGGTCAAGTTAAATTGAAGGGCAGGAATTTCTCAGAAATTTATTAGAGTGATGCCTTGTGTTCCAAACTGCAATGACTTTATTTTCTAACAATGATCATTTCGCCCTTCCTACAGAGAACAGAATTTCACAGTGGAAAAGAGCAACAGAAAAACATGATTTAGTTTGCTTATAAAAATGTTCAATGGTCTACTTTTTTGTTTAGAAGTAGCTATCACTAGTTACAAAGTTATGAAAGAAAGACAGTACTGGTTCCAACTCCTCTGCCATGTGCAGGGATGCCATTCACTACATCAAGTTGCTCAGGACCCCATTCAACTTGGCCTTGAACACTTCCATGTATAGGGCATCCACGACTTCTGTAGGCAACCTGTTCCAGTTTCCAGTGGTTCACCACCCTCTGAGTAAAGAATTTCTTCTTAGCATATAACTTAAACATGCCCTCTTTCAGGGTAAAACCATTGCCCCTTGTCCTGTCACTATCTGGCCATAACTGGGGAGGCACAATTTACCCTTAGTAAAGCCCTGCAGGCTGTCTTGGGTCATCTCCTTACATAACATATCTTCCAAGAGGATAAGCTCTATAATCCTCCCAGGCACAGGGAAATGAGGCTCACCTGTCTGTAGTTCTCTGGATCTTCCTTTCTCCCCTTTTTATAAATAGGAGCAATGTTTCCCTTTTTCCAGTCACCAGTCATTGACTTTGCTCAACCACCATGACTTTTCAAATATGATGGAGAGTGGCTTGGGAACAATGTCAACCAGTTCTCTCAGGACTCAAGATGCATGTCATCAGGTCCCATAGGCAAGTTTCATTACTATTTTGCTTTTAGGAGATGATTCAATTTTTGATAGCTTTGAGGGCACAAAGCTAGAGTTTATGCACCACAAATGTCATTCTAAGTAGGAAATGGTGTGAAATATATTTGTAAATTTTGTTTCAGTGAGGAATCCTTGAAGATATGTGGCAAAATGGATTCAGTTTTGTTTTAGGGTTTTTTTGGTACTGTGCTTTGGACTACAGAGTAAAAACAGGGCATGAGAGGAAAATGTGTCCTTAGTCAGGAATATACCTGTGTGTGTATGCTTTGGCTTTGCTTTAGCAAACATGTGCCTAACTTAAAGAAGGTGAGTAATCTTGTTTGACTGGTGAGAAGAGTGCTTAAGTACCTTGTGAATGAGAACACTTAGGAATGAGGTGATGTTAAGGTGTCACAGGAAACAAGGCTAAGTGAAGGTCCTAGAAAAGATATTCTTCTGATTAAGACTAATGTCTCTGAAACATGTCAGCAGTCAGGAAGTTAGAGAATTTAATGCTGCTTAACTGTACTGTTGCACCTTTGAATTTTTATTCTCTTTATTGTATGTAAATGGTGGTGTATTTGTTTTTTCATGGCTACAGTAAGTTGTGCTGGGTGAGTGGTGTAAGAGCTGAGTATCTGCTTGAAAGGACTGGCTCACCTCATATAGCTACATGACTCCTGAATGGCATGTCAGTCATTCCATTTTATTAATGATTGGAGTAGTTTTGCATTTTACTGATGCAAGGATAGATCTAGATTTTCTCTGGATTAGAACATTCAACTGCCATTGACTTTAATGGGGGTTTTATTGAGGCTGTAATAGTCCTGTAACGTGGACTTCTGCATTGATCAAAGGGAATCTGCATTCCTTTCACCCGATCTCCTGGATTTGGCAAACCTCAGAAGAAGTGGATCTTTTCAGTAGTTACTGTGATGCAGTTTTAGGTCCAGAACAGAGTTCCCTGTATGAACCGTCATCTTAGCTGGACACAGCTCTGGTTTTCCATCTTGGTAGTGTTGCCTTCCTAAGACCTCATTTGGCAGGCAGTATAACATTAATATGAACACCTTAAAATTCTGTAAGATAAACAACCTCACTACTGCTTATGGCTTTAGAACTGGTGCACAAATGCAGTGTCAGTTGCAAAAGTGTGGTGTATTTTTTCAGAGTTCTGTCTAACCTCCTTCTCAAGGCAGTGAGTCTAATGAATAACCTTGAGCCCACCTGCTGTTTGTGTTGATTAGGTGTAGAACAGGGAATAAACTCTCTGTTTGTCTAATTAAAGGTTGATTGTGAAACCAGCTGATTTTGGAGATCTTTCTTCACCCGGTTTAACAGATAAAGCAAATTTCTCTGCACCTGTAATTCCAACTTTTTTCTTCTGAGGTTATGGACATTTGGAAATTTTGTCTTTTCACTGCCTCTCTAGGTGGAACTGGATGTGAGCCACCGGAGTCCCTGAGCAAGCTTCCCAAGTGGCTTATGTTACTCCTGGCTGGAGATCTAAGTCTATTCTCCCAGGAGCTCCCACCAGTTCTTCCTCTGAGACATGGCTCAGAGGCAATTTTTTCACACTACACGCTGTCTAAGCTGCTATCGTTTATTCCAATTATTACTTGGAGGTGGCTGTTCCATCACTGCTGCAGTAACAAAGTGGCAAAGTACATGTAAAGGCAGACAAAAAACCTGTCACTGAAAACTGTGTGAATGCAATCCAGCAGCTATGCAGAAGTAGCCAAATGTTTTTGCATCTTTGACTGAAGGCAGCCAGCAATCAAAGAACTGTGCTGGTCTATAGCCAAAACAAATAGGGAATTCCCTCAGATTTTTTTTTCTTTTCTGAATTGACTCATGGGGTTTAGCTTAATCAGGTTTAGCTCCATATTAATTGGTGCAGTTTGGATATTAACATTCTCAGTTCTGTGGCTGATGTTTCCCAGGCCGTTCTCAGGATTACGTTACATTGTGATTGGGTTGAGGTCATGACAGGAGGATCAGGTGAATGGAGCAGTTTTCCCTGCGAGTGGAAGCCACTCTTTTCCTTAAGGGAACTCAAGATGCATGAAGAAGTCTACCCTTTCTTACTTGGGAGTTTCTTTGTCTCGGAGAAGTCATTGGGAAAAGAATATGAGCTGCAAGTCAGTTAAAGTCAGTGATGCATTAGTGTCTACCAACTGCAGCAAGGATCAAGATCTGGTCTGCTTCTAGATCATCCTAATTGTGAAGTTTTTCTGCCTTTGGTGCCCTCTTCATTACCCCACGTAAACACTTCTGTCTTTCCAGTTCCTGTGATAACAGTTTGGTTACCCAAAGAATTCCTTGTGAGCTGAAGAGGCAGCATTCTCCCAGGCTCAGGGGCATCATATCTGGTGAGACATGCTATTAATGTTTGTATTATGATTTTTTTTTTTTTCTGGAGCTATTTTCTGTTCAATTGAGACAATTGCTATCATAAGCGCACCTTAATGTTAGCTTAGTTTCCCTTAAAGCTCAAAGTCTGGTGTGGGAAGAGGTCATTCTGGGTTAATGATCAGCCTGATTTGGAAGGTACTTTGTGGTAGTCCTTGATTAAACTGACTGTTAGAAATTACTTGTGTATTTGTGAATTTTCCACCTTGATCTTTCCTTTACTTAGTGTTTTGTGTGCTAAGGATTATAAGTACGTATGTGCATGGTAACCTAGCTCTGAAACACTGGAGAAATTCTTCCAAGTTGTGGCTCCACTGCTCCCTGGACATCACCTGAATGGAAAGGGAGAGTTTTTTCCCTTGAGAGACCTAATTCTTATGTGTCTTTGTCATTAAACCTACATTTTGCACACACATCAGTTGTAGACTCAGGGTACAGACTGAGGTAATCAGGTCAGCTCAACAACCATACTAGTCTTTCTCCCAGTGAAAAGTTTGAATATGGAGACTATTATATGTCATTAAGATAATAATATTGATGATACGTTAGCAAAGTCAATGACTATATTCCCTAGGTCTTCTGGTTTTAGTTTGATAGGGATAGTAGTAAAATAATTCTACTTGCCAGGTGGGAGGAAAT